>NC_092803.1:187217869-187548326 GCF_040954645.1 Diabrotica undecimpunctata
TCCTTCCTGTACAAGCGTACTTGATACGGGCGTTGTTGTGGGCTAAATGTGCTCTTAATCGTTTCTTGAAATTTAACTATTTCTATACTCTTTTGTTTTTTTCCTAAATAAATTTATAGCTTTATAATTAACATGGCTGCTTCGTGTTGAGTGTCACCAATCTCATAATTATGAAATTTAGATTTAGCTATGTCCTAGGATTTTTCAGTTGTCAATTGCTGCTCCACCCAAAGCATTAACCTAAATATTGGTTTTTAGTTGGTTAGTTAAATCGTTGCTTATTTACTTAACTCAAAACCCATGTAAGTTCACCAAATAGACTTTTCAACAATATTTATCCACATAGAAATGGTGGATTATATAATCCACCATTTCTACCCAATTAAGTAATAAGTAATACTTTTTATTATCTAATATAAATTCAGTTTTAAATTATTCTGTCTAATATATAGAAAAATCCAAATAATTAGTTTTATCACATCACTTCAAATAAACTTTATTTTTTAAATCCTAACGGCATAAAAATAACGTTTAAGCTTGGGGGATCCTTACCTAATGGAAGCAGTAGATCCCAATGGTAGAGTTCTGTACGGTAACGACAGATACGAGGGATATGCCATGGATCTTATGAAGGAAATTTGCAAACCAGAAAATCTTAACTGTAGTTTCACCTTTGAACTAGTTCCTGATGGTAAATATGGGAACTATGACGCCAAAACTAAGCAATGGAATGGTCTTATTAAAGAACTATTAGAATATGTAAGTATTGTATGTAAGTATGTAAGTTTTTAAAACTATGTAGGTATATCTTTCTTGTCACAGTTGCTTATTTATTTATTTTTTTTGACTTTACCATGCTATCGATTGTATTTAAAGTGCAATATGTGAAAAATAAATTTATTATTAGACGATTACATTTTCAGATCTGTACCTATTTGCAAAAATAGTTTTGTTGATCTTTAGGTATTTTTCCCTGACAATTCACTGATTTTTTGTCTATGTCTAGTTTTTATTTCATTTTTTGTTGTACAAAAAATATTAAAAATACCCTTCACCTCCCTTATTGTTTAAAAGATTATTTTTTACATATAATTTCATCAAGCGTTTTTTTTAGCGAGCTGAACTAGGAATATGCGATTTAACTATAACCTACGAAAGGAGGAAAGCTGTCGATTTTACAAGTCCGTTTATGACACTAGGTAAGAAAATAATCAGAAGTATATAAACAAACATTAAAATTCCCTTATTACTATTAAATCACTCGTTAGCCCCTAAGGTACTTACATACATGCAGTTCAATATAACATCGAATCATGACATGTAGCACAGGGTGTAGATAGATAGACAGAAATAATCAAACCACCTAAAGCACTGGGTCTTTGCAGATCTATGGTTGTATTGTGCTTCTTTTAATAATAAAGCTCATTTAAGCGGTACTTAATGGACTCGTACATGAACTGCCGTACGAGCGTCACCACCGGTAGTAGGTCGACGAGGAAGATCGAGTTGTGTAGAGGTGTTAAACAGGGAGACCCCTTATCGCCCTATCTTTTCAATATAACAGAATTGCAGATGACAGGAAAATATCAGTGTTGGGATATGCTGATGATTTAATCCTGCTATCCTAATCGGCCAAAGATGGTACCAGACAGCTCCATGCAGCCGTCAAATTCTTCGAGATGTCGATAAACGCTGGTAAGAGTGCAACTATTACGGTTATTGTTAACAGTGGTAATAAGCACTCTTACTGCGTAACGTGTTTTCTCTTCTCTGTCGGCAACGACAGGATTTGCCAACCAAGTGAGCTGGTTGGATACCTAGGTCGAAGGTATAGTGCACTCGGACAGACCAAGGTAGCCTTCACCGAACTGCAGACCCAGCTCGATCGCATTCAACGAGCGGGGCTGAAACCAGCCCAAAAACTGCTTGTCCTGAAGACTTACCTACTACCGAGATATGTTGGCAAGTTCCACAGCCCTACCGTCACTATGAAAACGCTGAAGGGAGTTGACAGGTCCATGCTCACTATGAAAACGCTGAAGGGAGTTGACAGGTTCATGCGTATAGCAGTTCGAAAGATTCTGTCCCTCAATCGAACGTGTGCGGATGCCCATATACATGCTCCCACCAAGGAGGGTGGTCTGGACGTCATGGCCATGGCAATGCACGTCTCGGCTATCATGAGAAGGAGACTGACAAGATTAATTAGCTCATAAACTGAAACTACATCACTTACCCTTTCTCTACCATAGATGTCACATCTTTAGGACAAAATAATAAAATGGACACATTCAACTTCAGGCAGTTCAGTATCAATCGCACGTAAGTTAATCCAGAAACTTGAGGACGGCTATAGCGGTAAAGGACTTCGTCAGGGCTCTTCGCACTCCAAAAGCTCTGCATGGATAAGCAATCCACTGCCCTACTGGTAGAGGAGATATCAAGGAGACATCAAGGCAATTCAACTGAGAGGAAATTTTCTGCCAACTAGAGGCATCCCTTCAAATCCACCACATGAAAGTAGGTGCCGAAAGGGATGCGAACGTAACGAGAGTTTGAGCTACGTTCTTGAAAAGTGCCCCGCAGCACACTGGCACCGAATTAAGAGACCTGATCAGCTCGTTAGGTATCTTCGAAAAGCAACTGAAAAGAAAGGGTGGATATGCGATACAGAGCCGCGAATAAGATGTCAGGACGGTATTTTTAAAATTCCTAACCTTGTCACGCAGGGTGATTGGGCAATTGTCGCAGACGATGCGATCAGCTGGGAGGGTCCTGAGCCCCTAAGTATAGCCGCCGCCAATAAACCCGACTATGTAAACCCGATATGCTGGGAAAACCAATTAATAATAATAAAGATCTTAGCATAAGTGACTAATGGCATATTTGCTTCGAGTGTAAGTACCGGCTTCTTCCTATCACGGGATCTACGCTTGTTTAGCGTGGGGTTTTGCTTCTTGACTTAGATAAGTAGATGTTTGTGAATGTCAACTACATATTTGTGAATGTCCATTTTTCTATTTTACATTTTTATATTACTCTAATTTTTGAAAGCACGACATTTGGCGTGGTAAAGTTTATAAAAGCAGGGAGAATGGTGGAATCTTGTTGCGATTACAGCAGGTGAAATAACGCACCATAAAGGGCCATACGTTACTGGTCTGTTACTTTCAGGATCGGAACGGATAGGAACAGACCAGTAGGACGGGGGTTTAGTTACATAATGAACGTATCCACCCAACCGAGGATTGCCCGGTCTACATACTAAAAGAGGATATAGCTCCACTCTGATAGCCTGACCCTATTGATGACGTTTCACAATCTGAAAAATAGATTCCCTTTTAACCTGATGTTTTTGATTTTTCCTCTCCGATAACTAGATAGCGCACTTGGTGTCATTAAACCAATTAATTGTGGCTTAATCTTATGCAAACATAATATGTAACTATTATAAAAAATGGGTTTTTTTTATTTTTCCCTATTTTCTATATTTAGGTATTAGTATTCTTTATGCCAAACCGACGAAACAACCACCAGATCTTCTCACATTTAGTCATCCATTTTCCTTTGATGTTTGGATCTACATTGCCACATCTTACTTATTAATATCATTGATAATGTTTTTAACTGCAAGGTACGTACTAGTTTGTAAATGTGTGCTTGTTACCCTTTTGTTATTATTTGTTAATACCTGCTTTACAGTGATACTCTATATTGACTTAAATTGTTTTTTTTTAAGATATATTGTACTGTTTAGTTTGTTTTGAGAGTTCTTTTTAGAAGATCATGTTTGGTTTTTTTTTTCAAAGCCATTTCATATTTTTCACAGTAATTCCCAATCTGCAGCCTTTGTGTGCCATCCGCAAGGAATATCCTATCGCCTGCATCTTTGAGATTGAACCTCTGAACACATTAAAAAGTCAAAGGAACATTACGCATCATTGTCGTGTTGACAGTATTACTTTGGTTGATTTGTGAGCCTAGATATATGGACTCTCTTTTTTTTGAACCTATTCTCTATCCTTTCATTGTTGGATGTAGGTCTCCCCCAGTTCTCTCCATCTTTCCCTATCTTGAGCTGTTCTCTGCCATGTGGGAGCTCCTTGTTTCCTGATGTCATCTTTCCACCTCATCTGTGGTCTGCCTCTTGATCTCTTTGCATTGTATGGACGCCACTTTCCGATGGCATTGTTCCATCGTCCGTCTTGGAGACGGTCATTGTGTCCAGCCCATTTCCATTTCAGTTTTGCTGCTTGTTCTATCGCGTCTACTGTCTGGTTCTGATCCACTGGTTACGTTTTCTATCTTTAAGTGATATACCCAACATTTTTCTCTCCATCGCTCTTTCTGCCTTCATAATCCTATCTAAGTTGGCCTGTGTAAATGTCCATGTCTGTGCTCCGTAGGTGAGCACCGGTATTATACAGGAGTTATATACCTTGCTTCGTAAGTATAGAGGGATTGTTTGATTTTTTAGAACGTAAGAAAGTTTGCCGAACGCTGCCCATCCCATTCTTACTCGTCTCGATATTTCGGCTGTTTGATTTTCTCTGTTAGCTCTGATTGCTTGTCCTAGATAGATATACTCATTTACCTGTTCTATTTTTTCTGTTTGTATTTTTATTGCCTCTTGGTCTTCCGTGTTTGTCATTACTTTTTTACTTTTGTTTTGTTGAAGTTATGGACTCTCTTACTTCTTCTAAAATATACATTCCACCTGTTAGATCTTCGGGTTTTGCTACTTGCTTATTTGTTACCTTCATATACTTAGTTTTACTAGTGTTAACGTGTAGCTCCATGTTTTTTTGCTGCTGCTTCCTTAGCTACGTTAGTATTTGTATACTCCTATTAATAATGGTTCCTCTAATTTTTATTTCAGATTCTCTAATACCTTTCTCTAGAGCAATGTTGACTAGAAGGCACGATAGACTATATCCCTGTTAAAGTCTTATTTGTGTCTGAACAATTCTTGATACTCCGTTCTGCACTTTAACTTTACACTCGACAGTTGAGAGGGTTGCTTTCACCAACTCCCTTAAGAGTATCGGTATACTAAATTCTATTATGGCTTTGTATAGTACGTTTCTGCCTACACTGTTATAGGCACATCTAAAATCCACAAACAGATGGTGAGTATCAATTCCAAGCTCATATGTTTTTCCAAAGCTTGTCTTAGAAGGAATATTTGATGGATAGTTAATTTGTCTTTGCGAAATCCACATTGGTTTTTGCATATTAAGTTTTCACAGTATCATGCTAGTCGATCGTAAAGAACGTAGGCCAATATTTTGTAGGTCATGTTTAGGAGGGTAATTCTTCTGTAGTTAACACAAACTATTTGACCTCCTTACTTGTAAATAGGTACAATTTTTCCTACGTTATAATCTTTTGGTAGTTTTACCTTTTTTGTAACACCACTCAAAAATATTACGAACAAAACTTTGCGAGAATTAAAATGGGACAAGAAATCACCTCTCCTTTTCAAACAACAAAAGGACTACGACAAGGCTGCTGTCTGTCACCCACCTTATTTAAAATCTATTTGGACAGATCCTTAGTGAAATGGGTAAAAAAATGTAGAAACATGGGAATAACGGTGGAAGAAAACAAGCTATATACACTTTTCTTTGCGGATGACCAGGTAGTAATTGCCGAAGACAGCTACGATCTTAGCTATATGGTAAGAAAACTGCAAGAAGAATATGAGGTGGCAGGTCTAAACATGAATATGACAAAATGTGAATATCTCTCAGTGGGAACAGATGAAATATGTGACCTAGTCTTGGAAGACGACAAAATCAAAGGCGTGCAATCCTGCAAATATTTGGGGGTCATTTTCAACAAGAAGGGAAATAGCGCAGATGAAATCAGGGAAAGAATAAACAAGGGCAGAGCAGCGACCCGTGCCTTAAACTCTCTTCTCTGGCAAAAAACAATTCGACGAGAAACCAAAAAACACATTTACGGTAGTATAGTTCAAAGTATTACACTTTACGGTTCGGAAGTATGGGACGTCACCAAAGCTAATAAAAACAAACTTATGACGACAGAAATGGATTATCTGAGACGAAGCTGCGGTAGATCGAAACTGGAGAGAGTTAGAAACGAACAAATAAGAAACGAAATGAAAATGGAGAGAAATATCAATGATGACATAGAAAGAAAACAATTAATCTGGTTCGGACATGTTAAAAGAATGCCAGAGTACAGATGGCCCAGGAGAGTACTGGAATGGATCCCTCCTGAAAGAAGAAAGAGAGGACGACCACGGAGAAGTTGGCGCAACGATATTGATGAAGCAATGGCGGCAAGAGACTTAGAAGAGGCAACTGCATATGACAGAAAAAGATGGATATTGGGGGCGGAGAAGCGGCGACAGCCGTAATAAATCCGTTATTATATATATAGTTTTACCTGCTTTCAAATCAGTTCTACTAGCCTACTTATACAATAGGTCAGATCGTTTGCGCCATGTTTTAAAAACTCAGAAGCAATGCCATCTGCTCCGGCTGTTTGCTCTGGTTTCTGCTGATTTTGCTTTGTTTTCTTTCAATTTTTGTATGAATTCTTCCTCTGTTATCTTATTTTATTTCATCTTCCATACCTTCGAGCTGAATTTCTTCTTCTTGCAACCTCATCTAACTTCTTATATTTAGTCTCTCCCCAAAATTTTCTGTCGATCTTTTTAGTATCTGATCCTGATCACCAACGATCTCTCTTGTTCTCTTTCTAACTATTGATAATGTGTCTGATGTATGTCCTAGCTCAGAAATCTGTGGGACTAATTTGGATGATATTTACATTAACTTTCAAGAGTATCCGTCAAGTTAAAATATCCATGATAATAAACAATCTTCGTAACCTTCATAGCGAAGATGTTAGCAGAACATAATAGAGTATACAGCGGGTATTGTTCATTCATTCCTGCAAATTTTTTTCTTGTCCTTTTTTGCCTTTACTATTACTTATATATTATTTCTCAATGTTATAGGATAAATCCTAATGACTGGGAGAACACACATCCATGTAATCCATATTCATCAGAGTTAGAAAACATCTGGACGTTTAGAAATTGTTGCTGGTTAACTTTGGGTTCATTTATGGCACAAGGTTGCGATCTTCTTCCAAAGTAAGTATCTTATTTACACTATTTTTTATTTTTACCAATAAACTATTACAAATTATGGTTCACTATCACACAGGTTGGTTTTAAAACGCGATAGAACCAGACTTAACGATGTTTCTTGAAATATGTGGTTTTGAATAAACTATAAATTGTACAAAATAAAAATCTTTCTAATAAGTGATGGATTCGACCGCTACTTGATAGAAATTTATTTTATATAACAACAAGACACTGAAAATTTTGTTTTCAAAACTTCCAGAAAATTTATTATAATATTTTATCACTACAGCTGTTTCGGAAGAGTCCTTTTCTCAAGTGATATATTTTTGGTACGTGTTTACATTTTAAAGTCTTTAACTGAATAGGTTGAGAATTGGAAGAACTATTTATTTTAAGTTAGTCATTCAGAATTATGTCTGTATTTTTTAATTTGTTAATTTACATAGGTTCTAATAAAGATAGCTTAAGGCCTTTATTTTGAATGTAAAGAATTTGAAATTCGTCATAAAAAGAATGATTATGATATAGAATCTAGATAGACAGGTGGTATAATAATTATGTTACATATAAATTTCTTTGTAAATACTTGGGGGCATTTTTTTCCAAATGTTTATTACCTGTGAATAATTTTTTTTCTACCAGAGTTTTCTTGCATTTCATTATTTTGAGAAACTCTTTCAGGGATTTTTAAATTGCAATAGATAGACCGCAGTCTATAATAGAGCTGTATGCACAAGAAGACCGCATCTTCTGGGTAGACCGCATACTATAGTGGCACCAATGAGAGTACCTCTGGTTTCATAATAAATAAACACATAATAGGCACAAAAAATAACCCAAAAAATCATCAAGTAAGAGCAAATTCCGTAGAAAATTCAGTTCTATACTGTATATTTATAACAATTTAAAATTATCGCGAGTGTAGAAGCACACCTGCCTTGCTTTATAACGAGCGAAATACTTCTTGGTAATCGGAAATCAGCCCAGCGTACGCCAATGAGATGCATCAAAGAGATATCGTCGTTGTCGGAACTTCAAAGGCCACATATTCTCGGAAGCGCGTGCCAAGAAGGAATGGCGTGGTGTCCGTTGGCGGAATTGTCTTCTCTTCGACGGTAAACGGTCATAGTTTATGATTTCATGATTTCTGATCGCCTGAGCCTTGTGCCAGCTTCCTTGTATAGCGCGTTGGCTTCCGTTTCAAAGACGCCGACTGTGCCTTATCATACGAGGAATGCGACTCACTTAGTTGCCACTTGACAATTATATTATTGCGCTTATCGACTCTCTATAACTGATTATTGAGGAAACACATTCAAAGCATTATTTTTTCGTCAAAAAGTAAATGTAAATTAGAATAAGCAATACATTCACGTGAAAGACAAGGAAGAAAAAAAACCGTGTATAAGAAAGACAAGCACATTAAAACAAAATATTGAAAAATCTTAATGCGGGTGTCAACAACACAATAAAAATAAAAGTGGTTTATAGAATAATATACAGTGCGCCCCTGGCAGAGCAGCTGGATTAACAACAATGAACAAAATAGAAACAATGAGGTTCCTCACTTTAGTGTATCAATTTAGCTTTTTTAAAGAAACTGACTTAAACAGAACTGTAGTAGCGACACTATAATGTGTTTTTCCTTTTTTATTTGTACCAATATATAATAACCCGCCAATGATGAATATCGTCAAATTTTTAATTGTATAGCAGAAAATGCGCAATAATTACCTCTTAAAAGCCACCCATCTGCATATCTCAACCGGTGCTCAACCATTTTAAGTAAAATAAATAATATTTAAGATGAACAACGACGAAAATAAAAACGGAGTATAATATGAACGGACATGGAAGAGATTAAGAAATTGCTAAACCAGATGAAGCAAGAAATTAAAGAAGATATCCTGGAAAGCAAAACAGAAATTAATGATATAATTAACAAACTGGAAGATATAAAGCAGAAACTTAATCAAAACAAAGAAGAAACAGAGCATTTAAAATGCGAGAAAAAAGGTAAAAAAGAAAAAAAAATGAGATAAAGGAAAAAAACGAAAACTCAAATAAAACGTTAACACTCATGGAGAATAGATTCGAGAAGATCGATAAACAACAAATACGCAATAAATTAGTCATATCAGGAATTGAGATAGACCTAGATGATAAAGAGAAGACATACAAAAAATGATGGAAAAAGAGCATAAACTGACAATTGATTTTAAAAGTGCGTTTAATATAGAATACAAGAAATGTATGATAGAAACAAAGAGCTGGGAAGGCAAACAGAAAATACTGCACTAAAAAGGTAAACTTAGATATACAAGAGACAGTAGAGAAATACATATAAGGAGCAATGCGACTAATTTGTGGCATTAGAGTTAGAAGACCCTGATGGTTTCCAGAGCAACAACTAACAATAACCACGGAAGAAGCTACAATTATCTGGAGAAAGAAATGCCAAATGGAAAAGGATAATGCGAGTGAACAATAAAAGTAAAATGCAATGGCATGTATCGCAAAACAGAACTCTAACTCTAATGACACAAATTGGTCGCATTGCTCCTGTGGTGATCCTTTCCCAAGTTAACATGATCCTTTTCTAACTTAACTGCACTTTACTGAAGACGACCAATAGTCAGAAATACGTAGGGTAAAGGGAGGAGAGATGGACCAGGAGGATAGTCGGTCCGCTAGGTATACCTGACCAAGTTTGGCAACAGGGCAAGTCTATCCTACTGTGTTGTATCGTTTAACGTTAGTTGCTTTTTGCTTAAGAGACGCCAGTTGTAACGCATCGGTGCGTACTCGTAGGAGTGATATTTACGATAATTGAAACGGCCACGTGTGATAATTTTATTTGAGTTTTTTAAATTTCATTTTTTGTAAAAACAGGTGAGTTTGACCGATTATTTGTTAGTTTATTATAGAACTATATATTTAAAATGTGTATTATAGAGTAAGAACTACTGTTGTAGTCTGCTTATTTTAAACAATATGGGCTGGTCCATCTGTCCTTTTATTTGAGGAGGAGAGTTACTTACGAGGAGGAGAGTTGGACCAGTATGTTTTGTTTTATGCATAACAAAATACACCTAAGAGAGGTAACTGGACCTCTAGGGAGCTAAGTGATGCCGTAGATGCTGTCAAGAATGGTGATATGGGTATTAATGAAGCCCATTTGGAATACCCAAAACGACTTTTAAACGTCGAATAAAAACAAACAATATGGATAAGATAAACCGATTGAGTTCACATTGTTCTTTAGGAACTGGTGTCAAAGCTAAAATCGTTAGCCATATAAAATCTACGAAAAGCAGGATTTACACCAACCTAAACTGAAGTAAGAATCATGGCCTTTAATTTAGCTCAGCAATTAGGAATCCCAAATAAATTTAATGTAGAAGAAGGTAAATTTTTAAATTCATAAATCTGATACAAGAGTTACTTATTGTCTACTTTTAGGTAAAGCTGGTCAAAAAAGGTTAGAACTCTTTTTGAAACGAAGACCTGAAATTTCAATTAGAAAAGCTGAGAAGACCTCAATTGCACAAGCTTTAGGAATGTCCAAAGAAACAGTCGATAACTACTTTTCTGATCTCGAAAGAATTATGACCGAATATAATTATTTTTATGATAAACCCGGACACATATTTAATACTGACGAAACAGGATTACAACTGAATACCAGAGCCGGTCAAGTTCTAGCAGAAAAAGTTTTAAAATGTGTTCCTAGCGTAAGCCCTGGGAAAAAAGGTGAAACGATCAGTGTAATAGCTTGCTGTGGTGAAGAAAGGATTTTCTTTCCCCCATATTGCATTTTTAAGTGGAAAAATAAAAAAGACGAGTGGCATTATGGTATGCCACCGGGTTCCAAGATTAGATTGTCGGAAAAATCAGCATACGTTAACAGTGACATTTTCTTAGAATGGTTACAAACACACTTTTTGCCGAGAAGGCTTTTAGGTAAAACCTTATTAATAATAGATGGCGACACATCCCATACGATCAACCTGGATCTACTAGAATTTGCAGACCAAAACGAAATAATTTTATTTTGTTTACCATCCCACACAACACATTATCTACAGCCTCTAGATCGTGCTTTTTTTAAGTCACTTAAAAGCAAATTTTATGCTGAATGCCGTTTTATGGTACAGAATAACACAAACAGGGTTCTAAAACGCCTTCAGTTTGGTAAACTCTTAGGTCGAGTATGGGAAAATTCAGCAACTGTCTTTGGCGGCTTATGCATTTAAATTTATCCGTTTAATCCATTAATAATCCCAGAATATGCATTTTTGACACACACCCCATCAGAAACAGAAACGATGAATTTTCCAGTTAGACCAGAATCTCCTTAACCAGGTCCCTCCGGAATCTGTGGTAAAATATCCTTGCACGGTAGCCCAAACAAGTCATCAATCACTGATGAAGATATATAACTCCCGGAAAGGCTCTTGATGAGATAACGTCCGTGCTTGTATTGGGAGCAGCAGAAAGAGAGTTCGTAAAAAAATAACTGGAGAGATTACTGCTCAAGACTTTATTAAAATGAAGAAAACCTGAGTAATACCTATTGAAAATAAGTGTGTTGGGTGCAAAAAGGACTATCGCCAAACATGTAAAAAAGATGACTGGTTACAATGTATTTTTTGTAAGCGCTGGTTACATGAAACTTCTACTGGCTTCGCTAATCTGTGTAACAAGTGCGGAAAGTCTCTTGCTTTTAAAAGTAAAAAAGTTTAGCTTGGTCCATCTCTCCTACTCCTAGTGGCCCATCTCACCTCCACAGTTGAGGAGAGATGGACCGATGACGTGCCAGTGCATTATATTTTTTTTTTAGGTTTAAGAATTATAATTTCCAGTTTTTACTTATATCAAAACAAATACCAATGTTAAGTTATGTTATACAATTTTTTTCTATTGTGATTTTTATTTAATACAGAAACAGGCTTCAGTTTTCTAAAAGGTGGTCCATCTCTCCTCCCTTTACCCTATATACGGTTGCTTTTCCATTTGTTTTAAACACTTCAATATTTGGCATTCCTTTCCCTAGGTAGCTGTAGCTTCCTCCGTTGTTATTGTTTATATTTAGAATCAATACTTAGAATATTTCAAAGGAAATCTCTAGCGCTAAGGGAATTTTTTATTACTGTAAAGTGGCCGTAGAAAAAAATTGAAAATATAGGATGTTGCAAATTAGAAAAATAAATGCAAAATAAATAGATTGAAACGTGAAAGGTTCTTGACAGGTTACAACTTCTTATATATTTAATTTTTCATTGTTCTATATTTATTAAATGTTTAAATACGTTATTTTTGTTTAGGGGAATATCAACCCGAATGGTAGCAGCCATGTGGTGGTTTTTTGCCTTAATCATGACTGCTTGTTACACTGCAAATATGACAGCTTTCTTGACAAGTTCACGCATGGGTCTTACAATCGAAAGCGCAGAAGACTTGGCAGGACAAACTAAGATCAAATACGGATGTTTAAAAGGTATTTAAGGATTTGTTTTATAAAATGATTAACTAACTTCTCGCATTATAACCTTTTTAACAATATTTTAAATTAATATAAATTCAAAAGGACGTATCTCTATAACTATAATATATCTATAAATATATATATATATCTATAAATATATATATATATATATATATATATATATATATATATATATATATATATATATATATACAAAATTTTCAGGTGGCTCGACATCATCATTCTTTAAAGACACCAACTTCTCAACATACCATCGTATGTGGGTCCAAATGGAGCAGGCAGAACCAAACGTGTTTGAAACTAACAACAAAGACGGCGTTAAACGTGTTCTGAGCAGTAAAAGAAAGTACGCGTTTATCATGGAAAGCTCTACTATAGAATACGAAATGGAACGGAACTGTGAACTGACCCAAGTAGGAAATAATTTGGACTCAAAAGGATATGGAATTGCAATGCCCTTCAGTAAGTATTATAAGATAAATTAAATTCTGGAACGGTTAGATATCAATTAGAAAAGAAATACTTAAAGGGAGTAAATGTTATTGACTAGAACGTAGCCAGGATTCTAGATCGTATGATGTTAAAATGATTTTGTTTTGTCACACCAAAAATATTTTATGCAGATTTATTTTAATATTATGAATAAATATGAAAAATGCAAAATAAAACGTTTATTGTATTGTATTGTAGCTTATACGCTACAAATAAGCTATAGTATGGTGTTCGCCCCTTAGTAACAAACAGCATTCAATGTAATAGGCTTCATAGTTTGTCCACGTTCCAGAAAAAAGTTCCAGATTTTTAACTCTCTTAATAGAGTAGCTTTCCTACTGAGCATATCGTTCTTTATATTGAATTACACAAACACCTGGCAGTCCCCAATAAAATGTTAAATGATTTCTTAAGCTTGACATGCATATGGGCATTTGTCGCAAGATGAGTTTTTTGTAGAAATATAGTTTATGGGCATTTCTTGTTCCCTCAGTATGAGCGGTATTGGTAAATTGTGGGATGTCCCTATTTCTGAAAATACCTTATTTTTCAAATTGCTCACTTATATTCATAAGTGTAACCCAGTTTGGATCTAGGAATGCTCTGGGTAAACGTGAGGCATTTTTTAGCTCGAATATACTTCTCCGAAAAGGCCGTGGTCAATTTAAAGATATTTAAATCTTGAATATGTTGCCTGTGTAAGTCCATTTCAAATAAGGTAAATATAAATAAGAATGAGGCTTATTCACAATCAATTTATTCTACCACCGACGACCGGTTGCGCACGGTACATGACAAACTAAATGTTGAAAATACGAGGCATGTTTTTTAAGTAAGTACCGTTTTGCGATTCCGCCGCCGCAGCGCTACGGTCGGCGTTCCGCGCATGAGCGCTGGTTACCTACATCTCTTGTCTACGCACTGACGCCATTACAGTCTGATTTTTCATTGTATACTTGTTTACTCTAGTGTTTAAGATGCCTCCAACAATCGTGAGTCACGCTGATTGTGAAGTACGGGCTGTTATACGATTTCTTAGTGCTAAAGGCGTAAAACCGATCGATATTAATCGTGAGATCGTTGAAGCTTACGGACAAAACATTATGAGTGATGGAATGGTAAGGAAATGGGTGAGAGCATTTAAAGATGGCCGCACCAATGTGCATGATGAAGAACGGAGTGGGCGTCCTTCGGTCGTTAATGAAAATTTGGTGCAGAAAGTGGACGAAAAGGTGAGAGAAAACAGACGCTTTACAATTTCATCATTGTCCGACTGCTTTCCTCAGTATTCTCGTAGTGTTTTGTATTGCATTGTTACCGAGAACTTGAATTACCGGAAATTGTGTTCACGTTGGGTTCCAAAAATGTTGACGGATTTGCACAAAACCCAACGTTTAGGCAGTGCATTGACTTTCCTTGAGCGGTACCACAGTGAAGGTGAAGATTTTTTAGACCAAATTGTTACTGGTGACGAAACGTGGGTGGCCTACGTCATACCAGAATCGAAACAACAATCCATGGAATGGCGACATTCATTATCACCCAAAAGAGTGAAGTTTAAGCAAACAATTTCTGCCCGGAAAATCATGTGCACAGTTTTTGTGACAGAAAAGGAGTATTGCTAGTGGAGTTTCTGCCTCGTAATGAGACAATCAATGCAGCGTCTTATTGTGAGACATTCAAAAATCTGCGTCGTGCAATCCAGAACAAAAGACGTGGCAAGTTGAGTAAGGGTATCGTTTTGCTGCATGACAATGCCCGTCTACATGTGGCTAATCAGACCAAAGATCTCATCAAATCATTTAAATGGGAAACTCTAGATCATCCTCCATACAGCCCTGATCTGGCGCCCAGCGACTACCATTTGTTCCAGCACTTGAAGAAACACCTGGGCGGTCAGCGTCTTCAAGACGATAACGAAGTCACAACATTTGTGATGCAGTGGTTAACAAGTCAGGCGACAGAATTTTATCAGGAGGGTATTCAAAAACTGGTGCCACGTTATGACAAGTGCCTCAATATTCACGGAAATTATGTAGAAAAGTAGATTAAGGTACAGGATTTCATGTAAAAATAAAATTATTGCCATATCTTAGCACGTCTTTTTTTAATTCCAAAACGGTACTTACTTAAGAAACAAGCCACAAGAAAAAATATCCCGTATTAGGGTGCTGTCTGGTACAAAGCATATAGCAATTATGCCAAAATACCTAATTTTAAAGATATTTATGTGGCACTCATAGATTACGAAAAGGCTTTCGATAAGGTACAGTATGCAAGACTTTTGAACATACTAAGAACCAAGGTCATTGATGGTAGAGACCTACATTTTGTAGAATCCTTGTATTAAAAGCAGAAAGCATTCACACGAGTCAATGGGAGATTATCCGACAAATTTTACATTCAAAGAGGTGTCAGACAGGTATGCATTCTATGCTCGCTGTTATTTATTATCTACTCGAAGTAAAAATCAATGGTGAACTGATTAATAATCATAGATCTGTTGACGACACTGTTATGTTAAGCAATAGTCTCTAGGGCCTTCAAGAATTATTGGATTGCGTACACATGACAGGAAGAAAACTGGGTTTAAAAATGAATGCATCTAAGACAAAATTTATAATAAACTGACGACAAAGCTACCCTATAGATGGATAAATAAAATATTGAGAGAGTTGCTCATTTTAAGTATCTGGGATGCTACATTACAGACCAACTAGACCCAAGTAAAGAGACCAAATGCATAATTAAAGCAACTCGCACAACCTTTCTAAAAATGAAATCATTCTTCAAAATAACCACAGCTTAGACCTAAAATTACGTCAAGGAATTGAATAACGTCAGTGTTGTTACATGGCATCAAGACCTAGACTCTGAAGGCTGATACGACCAATCGCCTAGAGGCATTTGAGATGTGGTTGCATAGAAGAATGCTCGGAATACTATTAAAGTAATAAAAAATTCATACCTGGGGCATGTTCTTTAAACAAACCGGTACATAATCGTTTAGCTTATCATGAAAGGTAAAATCGAGGGCTGCAGAGGAATTGGAATGAAGCAGATGGCAGGGCTCAAGAACATTCACGATTGGACAGGAATACGCAGTGCCGAACAACTTAGATTAGCGGAAGACCGTGAAGAACTCGCCAGTTTAATTGCAAACGTGTTAGGGGGACCTATTATGGTATTTAACGAAGAAGATAATGTCACTGCGATATCTCTTAGCACCTGTACTAATTAGATCATGTTTTGTGTTTAATAATATTATTATTTCTGAACTGGTCGAAATAATATAAACATGTAATTACAATTTCCGGGGATTATCCCAAAAAATTGTTTATTTAATCAATCGTGTTTATACACAAAAATTAACTTTTTTAAATGTATCTTTCTTTCGCTAATAGTACAATAAATTAAAGAAATAATATGTATGTACAAATAAATTGAAAGGTTTTTAAAAATAATTTCTATCTAAAATAATCAATCCGTCCTCCGCCTATGGACAGTCAAAAAAATAAATTAGTTTATAGAGCAAAAACATAAACAAACCCAGCCACAAGAAAATTATAATTTTATTAAAGTGTTATGTTTGTGTTAGTCGATATATTTTGGGACAAGAAAAACTAAATAAATTAAAGAATAATTTGAGGTAAGTACTCCTTTTAATTATTAAATATTAAAATAAGTTTAAATAATAATATTAATTATCATCGCTTTAATCTTAGTGACTATACTGAATACTGAACATTTTTTATGATTCAAAATCAAAGTATTAGACCATGTATATTGGATACCATATCTATAGAGATATGATTTATTTGGCACTTTTCTGTCATTTGATGGTACCAATTATAAAGAACAAAAAATTGAAAATATTAAATGACATTCCTTTCATTTCTTTTGTAATTGTAAACGTATATTATTAATCGCACCCTTTCCGTTTTTGCTAGGGAGTATATGAGGGTTTTTTGATAAAATTCTGCTATATTTGATTTGGAGAAGCATAGTAGCACAGTGTGTATGACATTAAATTTTAATCGTCTTTCTACAAGGTTGTTAAAGGCGGCAAACATGTGATTATTGGTACCTTCGCATTTCATCTGGAATGCTGAAGATCTGGACACACTAATAGTCCGAATTGTGGAAGTCTGTAACATGTACGGCATAAAATTAAACTGTAAAAAATCTTAGACTTGTTTTTAAAGTATTTTTAAAGTCTTCTTAATAATAGTCTCCCGTTTTATACCGCTCGCGGCTTTGGGAGTATATCAGGGTAGTCTGCTATATCTAGGGCCTACGGTATACAAGGAAGGTAACATGGCCAGTGCTACGCTTCAACCGCCTATTATTACGCCTGGTTTTACCCAAGGTACTCATTTTATTCAGGCTGAGTCGACCTGGGGCCTATAGACATTTTTTTAAAATGTCTAGTTGTTCTTGCCGGCGGTAGGATTCGAACTCCGGACCACCGGCATGCGAGGCAAGCATCCTACCGCTTGCGCTACGCAGGCCCTTCTTCATATCTTAAATTATTCAACGCGGAGTCAAACCCGGAAAACCAGAGAAATCATAAATATAGCTCCCGCGGAAAACTCAAATCCAATTTAAATAGGGTAAAGCACATAGTTATTGGAGAGTTAAGCTTTTTTGTTTTTAATATATGTATAAAATGATTACTTACAACCTATTTGCTAATAAACTTGGGTTTTCCTAAAAGATAAATTAATGCACTTTGGATCTATTGTTTGCAAATTCATTTAAAAGTTTACCATTTATTATAAAAAAAAATAGAATACAAAACAATACAGATATTGGACATGTTTGTGATAGTTATTGGACAAAAAGGAGGTAAATACCAAAAACAACTATTATTTAGGCATAGATAGTTACTTAGACATTTTTCTATTTTAGGTAAAAAATATATACGAGATTTACGAATTCTTTTAAAATATCATTACATATTTTTTTACAGTAGCTTGGTAAAGATTATAAAGTTAGTCAATTTCTGCTTCCGAATCATCACCCTCTAAACTAGTATTAGATTTTATAGAGCAATCACTATCAGATGCTTTCTAACATTTATGACAAAGGAAAATTTCATCTGGATCATCTTTATCCACGATAAATTCTCTATGTTTCGTTGGGATGCATTGCAACAAAAAAAAAAGAATTGACAAGTGTCACACTGAATTTGATGGTATTTTTACATAAGAAACAGCTTTTATTTTAGCAATAACCGTTCTTCTCGTTTTGTTTTTCTCTCTTCTTTCTTCTTTGCCTTTTAATTCGAGCTTACTTTCAAAAATTTCGTGGCATTTTTTTAATGTAATTATTGCTTGTCTGAAAACTTGTTCCTGCACTATTTGTCAAAATATCTTAAGGTGTTTTCATTAAATTCTCCACCGTTTTATTTATTAATATATCTTCAGTTTTATTAGTTGATATAACGTGAGTGTTATTCGTGAAATTATCTTGTGTCGTTACATTACTTTCAATCTTATTTTCTAAAACTTGGTCAGTCATATTCAATATTGTCGTTTTTTTTTTTCATTGGTGCGTGCACCAAAACGTCTACTGATAATATTGTTACAGAGTTAGTGACGCTGGTTTCTCAAGGAAGGTAAACTGATTTGCATCTTGATATTTCAAATCAATAGAGATTTCGTCCTGATCTGTGACTGTAATTTTTTAACATCCATAACTGCATCTTCACTACTGTTTTCAGGTTGATGATCTTTTATATGATTTGAAATTTTTGAATTATTTTCATCATCATCTGTTAATGTAATTGTGATTGCATCATTAATTTTAACTTCATTACTATTTTCAGATTGTTTATGGAAATATTGCTAAATTTTAAAATATTTTTGGAATCTGCTCATTTAACAATCGAAATTGAATTATTTTTTCTTCGCCAACAATTTTGGTACACGTTTTATAAATCCATTACTGAATTTGACAATAAAGGAACTTCCTCAGAATGATTTTTTTTTTCATATTGGCTATTAAATATTTTGAATAGTCAATTGCACTGGGGTTAAATGGATAGATTCCGCAAGCTCTAGCCATTCCTTAGTGTTTCAAGTTTTATACTTGTCTTAAGGGCTTTCTCCAGTACAGATGCAAAAGTAACCTTGTTGAGGACTTCTACTGGATGTTTTTCATTCCACTGTCTAACACATCGAAGTCAAGCTTCTTTTAAAGGCCGAAAAGCTACCACATCATAGGGCTGTAAAATCCTTGTGGCATTTGGATACACCGCAAATATCTCTATTTGTAGTTCACTGCATGGAACGCTCAGAGCATAATTGAGATGAGATGTATGTCCATCTAAAAAAGGATGGCGGGAAATTTTATATTGTTTTTTACAAGGTGCGGATGAAAAACGTTGAATGAAAATTCCCCATTCTGGGTTTAGTGATTTTGAAATTTTTTCTGGAAATTTCATATAGTGATAAATTATCATAGACACACAAGTATCACCACTTGCTGAAAACGAAAACATAATGGTTATATTTTCTTCTGGAGATCCCCTATCAATTGCATAAACGTTCTTTGAGCCTCGGTGCGCAAATACTTTTCCAGTGGTCGGATTAATCTAAAACCCAGACTTGTCGTCATTAAAAATCCTAGACGGTTCGGCTATTACATCTTTATATCCTTTTTTCTTATATAATGATTAATTTCTAATTTTTCGCACGCAAGCACTAGCTGACGTAACAGATTCGCTGGTTCTGTCTGAAAGTTCGTGATGCCTCGTAAAAATACTTAAAAACAAAATTTAATGTATGTAATGTAAAATTAAACTTCTCTTAATTCCTTCCTCCATTCTCCTTTTTAAATAAAGTAAAATTTACATTCATAATAGTTGTCTAAATATTGCTTGAATTCACATCTTACCTCACCAAAGTTTTCTCTTCATCTTCAGTAAGAATGGGCGAAGGACCACAAGTAGTTTTGTTCTCCGAATGTTTAATTCTAAATTCGATGGTCGATTTTTCGTTCACCAGATCTGTAGGATTCTTTTTTACTCAGAAAATCCTGCACAGCCTCTTCTATTTTATTTCTTTCATATTCGCCTAATTTCTACATTCGCTTAATACCCCAAATAGCACAGTACGTTTTGAGTACGTACAATTTTGGTACTGTACGTACATGATGTAAAATGTACGTTTTAAGTACGTACACTGGGGTACATACCAGTACGTACAGAAGAGTACGTACTATTACGTCTTAAGTATGTACCATGAGAAAGAAGAGCTAAAGGATATTTATTATGTTAGGTTATGTTAACCTAACCTAATTTATTTGGTTAGGAATTTTCCATCTCAAGTACAGTTTTGATGTGATGATTTATTGCAAGACAGTTTCATTTAGATTTTTTTTACTTATTTTTAGTGTTGTGCTTATAGTGTGGTTTCCTGTTATCTTATATGTAGTGATAAGAAGGTGGCGAAGCAAGAAATTGGACGATAGTTGAGGAGAGCTGGGGATCGCTTAAAAACTTTCAAGGAAAAGGAATCAGAATAAATTTAATTTATTTTTTAAAAAAATAATAAACATATATTCACTTATATTTACTTTTATGTACATAAATCATCATAAGTGTGTATAGTATGTACATAATATGTATATATATAGTATGTACTAGGTACATACCTTCAATATGTACTAGGTACGTACCTTCAGTATGTACTAGGTATGTACCATTAATTGCAAAATGTACGTCTTATGTACGTATTAAGTACGGACTTCGTACAGCAAAGTACGTACATTGTACATACTTTATGTCCCATCAGTACGTACTTAGTTTGTCTTATGTACGTACTTGTGCTTACTGGGACAATATCTTTTCTACCTATGCCAGTTAGAATCACAGTTATAAGACACCAGTAATTTAGTTATTGGACAGCTATCCAATAACTATTTATGATAACCTAACAAAACACAATTTACGGTAGACTAAATACATTACTACTAGATTAATGGAACACTAGTTGAAGTATTAAATAATATACAGTTATTTGACACATGTCTAATAATAGAATTAGGTGCAAATCTTTGATACAGTTAAAAGACACCTGCTTTTTAGGTTAAGAACCAGATTTAAGGCAAATTACATATAAACAACTTATTGTTTGTATATTTATGATCCTATACAACTCGCAAAAACTCCACGTAATTGTAGAAAAAAGATACCTATTATATGTTTCTTAAAATTACGATTGTTAACAAAGTATTAAGCAATACTAGTGTCCTCTCTCTTGTCGTTTCCTCATTGCTGAGGATCGTGATTTCCTACAATGCGGGCTGTCAATTCTCTCCATCTCTTGCGATTTTGGGCTGCTCTCATGGACTCGGAAAACGTCTCTCCAGTAGCTTTCTGTACTTGATCTGACCATCGGATAGGTGAGCGTCCTCTGCCTCTACGTCCTTCTACGTTTCCGCATACAATTAATCTTTCTAAGTTGTCATTGTCTCTTCTCGCAATGTGTCCACGTGCACTTTAACAATAAAATAAAATGTACATATCAAAGCGGAATGACAAGTACCTTACTGAAATGGAGTAGTTTGAGGCGCTCTCGACATCTGTTGGTGTGTAGTTGTATTTCAATGATTACGAATCTTGTTTTCTTCATTTATAACATAACTAGACTGTCCAATAACTATCCAATGTCCAATAAATATAGTGTTTACCCTACATATATAAATAAGTATATATAAATAAGTATTAAATAAACTATTGGTCCCTTAAATTTATCGTTCGTTTTCGTGGGTTGAAATAATACTTCTAAAAATATTTTAGTCTTTTAAAACAATATGACTGAAGATAAAAAACCTATTCCAATAACAGCCAAGCCAGTAAACCAATATACAACTCTGATAGACGATGACAAAAACACCTGTTTGCATCATTCGGCTGCAAGAGGGATAGACGAAGACTTCAAGAAAGGTATAAAATATGAAGATCTAAATTTACAGAATTACCTGGGTTGGACACCCCTGATGATGGCTTGTAGAAATAAACACGTGAATACAGTAAAAGTAATATTAGATCTTGGTGGAGATGCTACGAAAAACAATAAATTTGGTAAGTGTCACATAGTTAGTATCTAATTATAATATTCCCTATTTTGAAATATCAAGATTGCTTTAATTTATTGGATAAAGTGTCTCTATTACCTCATTTCTTCTAAGATTTAATTTCATAAGTCAGCACAGCACATGTTTTTATGTTTGATACATAATATCTTCGCAATTATTTTAAACTCTTTTTACTAATATCAAACATAAATTCTGTTAAAAAGACCACAGAATCTCCTTTTATTCCAGCACTCACTTCATCAGGACCAAGTGATTTTCCATTTTTTGCTGTTTTTATTGCCCATGTAACCTCACTTTGTGTTATAGATGGACCTGTTATGGCAATCGTTGTATAGTGTTCTACGCTTTCATCTTCAAATAATTTAGAATTTAATAATATATGCCCGTTTTTATCTTCTAACCTTTAAGATAGTTGTTTCCGTGTTTCCAGCGATATCTTTTAATTTCTTATACAAAAAGAAATGAAATATATCTTGTTCCTTTTTATATTATCTAATTTAACTCTATTTTTTTCAATAAAATTGTGTTTTCGCATGTTATCTTCTGCCTGATTATTGTTTGGATCTTCGTATTCGTTTTTTTTACTTTTCTTTGGTCCCTGAGTCTCAGTATTTCTTCTGTAATCCGTCCTTTTTTTAACGGTCTTTACTATATCTTTCATTCTCGTCTACTTTTCCTTAATACTTTTCGTTTTGCTCGATTTCAACTTTATTTTTTATTATTACTTGTATTAGGACTTATATTTTTGGTGTCTGATTGTTCAATGTTCTGTAAAATTGTTTCGAATATACTATAAAACCTGTCAATTTTGTGATCAACGTCTATCTTTCTATGTAATTAAAATGGCATATTAGTGAATGATCATTAATTTTCATCTATCTTAGGCCAATACATATCAGGAGTTCTGTATGTTCTAATATGCGTAATTTTACTTTCGTCCACGGTGCTATTTAAATGTGATCAATTAAGTGAATTCTGATTTGTAAAATCATCCAGTTCGGAGTCCATATCGTGGTAAAACCTTCTTCTTCTCGATATGCCTATCTGTGACGAATGTTGGCGATCATCATGGCATTGTTTATCTTATCTACAGTAGCGCGAAGAAGCTGTACAGATGTTGTGTTAAACCAGGTTGTGAGATTCTTTAACCAGGATGTTATTCTTCTTCCTGAACCTCGCTTTGTACATATTTTTTCTTGTAGGAGTGCATGTGTGAATTCATTTCACATAATGTTTCAGAAGTACTGTAGCTTTCGAGATTTGATGGTGGTCGTACTTTTCGGTTCTTCATTCTACTGAGGATCTACTCATTTGTCTCTCGGTAAGTCCAAGGTATCTTAAGTATTCTCTGATATAGCCACATCTCAAATGCTTCCACTCTTCTGCACATATCTTCGTCATAGGTCCATGATTCAACACCATAAAAAATAATAGAGAAGACTTAGCATCGCAGCGTTCTTGGTGCGTCATCACCTTTTCTGCTGGGGTTTTGTGGATGTGGAGTTGGCATTCTGTTATCTTTTTCTGCTAATTATCATAAGCTTGGTCTTCTTTACGTTTATGTTAAGTCCATATTGTTGAGTGTAATATGTGTGATTTTGTTCATAAGGATATACTACGGTGTCATCTATATCTCTGATGCTATTTAGCCGGTACTTGTTTAGTAGAATGCCGTTTTCAGTTTAGTTTCGATAAATAGTCTTTCAAAGTAACGATTGAAGATTCGAGAAGACAAATTACAACTTTGCCTCGTTCCACACATGATTTTTACATATTCGGTGTGCTTACCTTCAACTCTGAGATTTGCGGTCTAATTCCAGTAAAATCAGACACATGGCAATTGACGTCTCTGCATCTCTGGAATAAGACTTGTATTTAGAGCAAAGCCTCTCTCGTATCAATAGCATTAATGAACCCGAACTGGAGAAATCCAGAAATTATCTTTAGAAATAAATTTAGATGACTCATGAGGCTTATCGTACGGTATTCTTCGTATTTTTTGGCTCCTGGTTTTTTGAATATGCAATAAACTCAGACTTCATTCAGCCGTTCGGTTGGTATTTCTCCAGAGTTGTATATGTTGTTGAGTGAAGCACCCTCAAGGCGCTTAATCATATTTATAAGCATATTTATGAACAACATTAAATATTTTAGGTACTTCTGTATTCCTGATTAGCGTTGCCGGGGGAAGTCTGGAAATAGTTACGATCATTTTAGAAAATTTGCTTTCTGGTGGCATATCAAAGAGAGTTATGCAGAAAATATTTTCTCCACTATCAATGGCAATATTGTTTCGGAATCGTAACATATTCGAATATTTGGTGCAGCAGAATTTTGATCTGAACATGACTACACCATTAACAGGTTAGTATGTGTATAAATGATACCAAGTTTAACCGTCTATATAATGTATATTTAAAGTTATGTTTAAAAATCGTACATTTTAATTTAAAAGTGTCTTTTTTTTGTGTTTTTTATAATTTTCTGAAGGATACAAAAAATTTCATTCCAAAGTGGTTTCCACACTGTATAATTTCTAAATTACAGTTTGTAATATTTATAACACACCCTTCTTTTTCTTTTTCTTTTTATGTAAACATGACTCTGTCTGTTTTCCAATGTGCCTCCAGTAAGTTGTCGTTCCAACGTTTTCGTGGTCTTCCTACTGATCGTTTTCCTATTGGAGAACCGTCTCTTGCCTTTACTACTCTATTTGTTGTCATTCGGCTTATATGATCATTCCGTTCTACTCTTCTATTTTTTACCCAGTTTTTGATTTTCTCCACCTTGCATCTACGTCGAAAATCTGTACTTCTAGCTCTGTCCCATAGTGATTACCATCAATTTCATCTAATCAAGTATTTTCATCTCTGCTGTTTTTAACATCCTTTTTGTCCTTTCTGTGTCAGATCGTGTTTTTGCCGCGTATGTCATTATTAGTCTGATAACTGTTTTGTTAATTCTGCCTTTCATTTCTTTCCCGATATTTTGATTTGTCCATATTGTTTCATTTAAGCAGCCTGCGGCCCTGTTTGCTTTATTCACTTGATCTTCCACTTCAGTTTCGACCTTTCCGTAGCTAGATCATGTGATGCCTAGATATTCAAACTACATCACTTGTTATCTTATCTGACCTTCCAGCTCCAATTTACATCTTAGTTAATTTGCTGTTATAACCATGCATTTTGTCTTTTTTGGGGAAATTAACATGTTAAATTTTCTGGTGGATAAATTAAATTGGTACAGCATACGTTGTAAATAGTCTTCACATTAAGAAAGTAGAATTGCGTCGTCTGCATGGCAGATTATTTCAACTTTTTTTCTCCCATTTGGTACCGTCTTTTAGTTCTTACTTTTTTTATTATTTCATCCATAATCAGGTTGAACAATGGAGGGCTCAGGGAATCTCCCTGTCTTATCTTATTGCCAGCTTCAATAGGGTGGATTAATTCTTCTTCTACTTTTACTTTTAATGTGTTGTTTTGGTAGATATTTTCGATTATTTTGAATATGCCTAGAAGTATTTCTCTTGCATACAATAAGTGAATAACGTCCTCTAAGTTGACCCTGTCAAATGTCTTAAGGTCCACGAAACATAGATATGCCTGTTTGTTGTATTCTAATGATTTCTCTTGCACTAGCCTCATTATAAATATAGCGTCGGTGCATGATCTTCCCGACCTACAACCTTGTTGTTTTTCTGCTATTGTTATAATTTCGTTCAGTTTATTTGTTATCACTTGGGTTGTTAATTTTAGTGTTAAGTTTAATAAATTCATTCCTCTGTAATTTTCCAGGTCCGATTTGTCTCTCTTTTTGAAGAGAGGTACTAGTATACTTGATCTCCAACAGACCCTACAGGATATAATTTATTTAGATCAGGTTTTTAAGAAGCTTTTAAAAATATAAAATATACAGGGTGTTCCATTAAAAATAAATCTTATAAACCAGGCTTGCATGAGTCACATATATATTTAAAATTGTTTAAAAGCGCATGTTAATATATAAAAGAATGTTTAATATTCTTTTGTCGATGTCGATTAAAGATTACATTTTTGTTTATTTTTCAGGTATTACCCCATTGATGTTTGCATCAGCAATGGAAGATAACTTTGCATTTTCAATACTGCTCAAAAACAAAGCCGACCCGTCGATAAAAAATTATTTAGGAGACACAGCAAACGACATAAAGAAATCAAGGTATCAAAAGCAGGAACCTTCCAAGAAACTAACTCCTGCTGAGATGATATCAAGGAGCCCCCACATGGCACCTCCACAAAATTTCCTATCTCCACGTCCCTCGTATTTAAGCCCTGCTCCACTGATCTATGTACGACGGTCCTCTGATACGATATCTCCCAACTCTACACTCTTTGTCACTACGCCCAATATGACACCCATAGCCCCAATGAACACACCCCAAATTTTCTTTCCGTCCAATTTTTGTCCCAATAATTTTATGGCAGTTAGTCCTGTACCTGTAGCAAATTATTTTAATGGAGTCACAGATTTTTTGAACATGAGAATTGACCAGTCGACCGGGGAACTGGTTTTATCCCCTAGCATGAATTAAATTTTATATATTGAGTTTTAAATGTTTTTAAATTTACAAAATTAAACTTAAGTTCTGAAAGTCATTTTAAATTGAGGAAATCGACTTCTGAGTTAATTATTTTTTAGATAAATTATAATCGTTTAAGGCTAAAATACGTCTGAACCCTTTCAGGTCCAATTTATTATTAGGGTTTACTAAATTCAGAAATAATATATTTTTTGCTAAATTTCATATAATTTTTCACTTTATATGAGGGTCCATTCCAATGCACAATGAGTCTAAATAAATCAAAAACTGCGGAAAAAAATGTTTACTTACAAGTCATTGTGGTGAAATTTGGTTAAACAATTACGAACTTTAACAAAACATAAATGAATATGACATTTAGTGGAAAATACGTGAGAGTTTCCTTTACAGCCAGTGTTTTTACAACGTGTAGCTTCTTTTTGATCAGGATAGTGATGAAATAAATCGGTTTAAATTTCTCTGAATAGTCTTTATTCGCATGAAATTTTCCTGGGCATTATTATTGAAGAGTTGTCACCTGATGGTCTTCCTCGAGATCTAGTCAGTGGATTTAGTAGATTCATTTGTAAAAGAAAGTCATCAATTGCCAGTTTAAACTAAAGTAGATCCATATCTTTTGAAGGTTCATTTTTATTTTTCATTTCTGTCTTATTTTTAAATCAACTATTTATGCAAGCAAAATCCACAGAGTAAAAAAATATTCGTAATAGCCATTACCTTGATTTGATATTAATTCGATAGTGGAATAAAAAAAGCTTGTGCAATTTTTTCACCCCACTATTTCTGTATTATAAAGTTTTATACCTTTTGGCTTTTTAATTATGTTAAATACCTCTCGACTTCATTTTTTTTGTCCTTGCATATAAAATTCGATTCCATTACAACTGGTTTATGATCTTGCCAGTGACATATTCATTAATTACTTCTTCACTAAATGCCCTTTATTTCTTGTTTAATTTTATTTATTTTTATTTCCTTTTGAAAGGGCGATTTTAAAACCTATCCACTCAAATAGTTCCAGCTGCAATTTTTTTTATATCTAGTTCTTCATCATTATAATAATTGTTTTCTATAACAATTTTCTATTTACCTACATAAATTAAACAATTATATATACCTCGTTTACAAGGTATTGCTTCTGCCATGATTGAAAAATTTCAACTAACGATACTACCCTTCTTCTTCTTGTAGTTCCTCCTCCTATCGAAGGTTGGCTATCATCACAGCTATCCGTACCTTATTGGCGGCTGCACTGAAAAAATCTACTGAGCTGCAACTATACCACTGTCTTAGGTTTCTTAACCAGGAAATTCTTCGTCTTCCTATGGATCTTTTATCCTTGATTTTACCTTGCATTATGAGAATTAATATCTTATATTTCGCTCCTCTGGTAATGTGGCCTAAATATTCCAGCTTTCTTGTTTTGATATGCTTTATGACCTCGCAATTCTTTTGTAGCCTTCTTAACACTTCTGTATTTGTAACTCGTTGGGTTCATGGTATTTTCAAAATCCTTCTATAGCACCACATCTCAAATGATTCCAACTTCTTTATATTATCCACTTTTAGTATCCAGCTTTCCATTCCATACAACAAAGTCGAGAACACGGCATCTTAAGGCATCTTAAGACTCTTATCCTCAGCTCCAGAGAAAGGTCTCGATTAACAAACATTGTTTTCATTTTTATAAATGCTTGTCTTGCAATTTCAATGCATGTCCTTATTTCTCTACCTTGGTCATTGTTTTAATTTACCCAGGTTCCCAGATATTTGTAGTTATTCACTCTTTCTACTTGTTTTCCCTCGATATCTAGCCTTCCTACTGTATGTTGCTTAGAAATTGGTTTTCGTAACGTTCATTTGTAGTCCATATTTTATACTGCCTTGATGTAATCTATTTACTAAGCGTTGCAGTGCTTCTAGACTGTCTGCAAAAACAGCGGTGTCTTCTGCGAATCTTATGTTGTTCAAGATTTTTTCGTTTGTTGATATACCCTATTGTTCCTCTGATATTGCTTCCTTAAAAATAGCTTCGCTGTACAGATTAAATAACAATGGGGACAGCACGCAACCTTGTCTAACACCTCTTTTGATTTTTGTAGTTTCTGTATTGACATGTTCGATTCTTACTTTTGCTTTTTGATTCCAGTACAGATTGACAATAACCCTTATATCTCGACTATCCACACTCTTTTCTTTTAACAGTTTTACGAGTTTCGGATTCCGTACTCTATCAAAAGCCTTTTGATAATTTATAAAGCAGACATAGAGATCCTGGTTCATATCTAGTCGCCTTGCGCGAGAACGTTAAAAGCGAACAAAGCCTCTCTTGTTCCTAGTCCTCCTCTGAATCCAAACTGGGTGTCATCTATATCTTCTTCTATTTTTTTTTGTATAGTCTTCCATATATTATTTTGACAAAGTGAGTAAGAAATCTTAAGTGTGTGGCTTATTAAAGGAATTTTTCTGTGCTGGGAGCATTCTGTCGCATGTACTGACTTTGGTAGTGTTAGAAACGTGGACAGCAACCAATCTTCAGGTATTACTCCTGTTATATATGCTTTGTTGAACAGATCTAAAAGTATATGCAGTGTTTCTTCGTCAATGCATTTAATTAGCTCAGTGAGTATCACCCAGCGTAGTGGGATACTATCCTACAAAAGTACTAAGTGATACATTTGTGTTTAGTAAATCATTGCGTAAAGATCAAGCAGCATAGGTAAATAATATGTAGACAACCAGCATTATTTAATTGAGATATAAAAGGTGCTTAAGGTTATGTCTATTGTAATGAACAAGGGACTTGAAAGGGTTAAAGTGCGTTTCTTTAGAGCGGTACTTATACTTTCAAGTGATAATATTTTTTATATTTATATAATGAAGTCATGTAAACGTTTTTTTAAATAAAGTTATAAAAGACTGTTTTCGGAGAGGATTTAGAAATATTCCATATTGAAAGTAAGTATGTGAAGTCAAGCCTTGATTATGTCCTTCTCCTTTCCAGTTAGTATATTTTATGAAATTTGAAACCCCTTTTATGTTGAACTTACTCAGTTTCCAGTTACTGTCACTAACCAACTAACAACTTATTCACGTGTCTTTTAAATGGGCAATACATGTACCAGCAGGAAGACATGAAGTGTTTTAAGATGTATATTAATCGCACACTAAGCTGGAGAAAATCTGCAATCTCTTCTAGATCGATTAATTTTTTAAATATAAGCAATTTTTTAATGTAACATATGTGATCAAAATCGTAAATAAAGAGGGAAATTGAAAAAAACAATATTCATTCTTGTATGTTACATGTCTCTACTATTAGTATTTTTTATAAAACTCACTAAACGAATTCGTTGATTACGCTCAATAGGCTTTTCAGCCATTTTTTTCGTACTATTTGTTGTTAACAAGCATATTAGGTTAGGTTAGTAAGAATAAAGTACCTATGAGCATATACTTAAAATAAAGAAAGACTAAAGAAAGGATATATATATTAAAAAAAAGAAATATGAAAATTGGTAATAAAGTTCTTCAATTGGCAAATCAATTTTTTAATCGATTATTATTATGATTACTATATTAAAAGGAACAACGAATCGGTACCGTTATGGAGTATGCAGGAATGATGCACGCTATCAATTCAAAACACTACACATTATTTTATAAATTTTCCAAAGCCTTAATTTCTTTATAAACCATCTCATGCTATACCTACAATATTTGACTTACATTAAATACTATTCAGTACATGAATTTTTCATTGTTAGCCTTAAAAACTGATCTATTTTATTGAATATTCACTAATAATTATTAGAGCAATTTACTTTCGTATTTCTTAAGTCATAGCATAGTAAAATATTCGTTGTCGCGATAATCCAAAACAGTCGTATATTCATGGAATAGTGAACTAAATTTGAACATAGTAATAATTATAAGTTTACTATATTGCTAAATTAATGTCTACTTACTACTTAATCAAGTGTTCAAAATGTCATCCGTTTTAAATTGACAGTATCCTAAAGGAGAGTAGAATGCGTCTATTACATTTCCACATGTTTCTCTAAAAATTAATACAAATTCATCGATAATTCAGTTCTGAATCATTTGGTGGTTTAGTTTTATAAATTCTACTTTTTAAGTATCCTCAATAAAACTAATCTTTAGGATTCAAATCGGGTGAACGAGGATCGTTTTAAATTAAAAAAATTTAATACTACCTAATCTACCAATCCATCGTCCGGGTGATTCAAATAACATTTATTCCAAAATGGAACAAAGCTCCGTATTGTTGAAACCATATGTTATTAAAATTTTTCTCCAAGCTTGTTTTACTGGTTGGCTACTTCACTATAAGATTTTTTTCTACCACCTTAGCGGCTCATCATTAAAACAGTAATTCGCTCTTTTCATTAAAAAGAAATTTTTATTGTAGAGTATTTTTATTAGAAGTTATTAGTAGGTACAATTTATTTTACCAAACTTTTTAATAAACGTCAAGTTATTGTTACTTTTATGAATTAACGTCACAACCACAGTTACATATGGTTAAACTCCTATTGAAGTAAGTATTCGAACAATAACACAATATACAGACTGTTTCAGATCAAATCTGAAATCCATCTTGCAAAATAGGCTTATCTCGGCTTTTTTACAATTCGGACCATTCATTTAAGAGATATTTAGGCGTTTCCAGACTTTTGGTCCACCCTATATATTATATACTTTATATTATTATATTTATTTTTTACTTTAATTAGATATTCGGACAAAAGATAACGTATGAGATAAAGTATTACGTGAATTATGAGTAAATATGTCAAATAATTGATTGTAAATAGTCAGTTTCCGATCAAAAAATAGAGAAATAATAATGGATGATAATAATATAGAACGTGATTTTTATTTTCAAATATGTATTTTAACAGCCCAGCTCTACTTACTCCCTTGACGACGATATGGATGCTACAGTTATGCAACCAACATTTCACTAAAAGGCGAAACAGACAAAAATGATTTATATTTGATATTATACAGTAAATTTAACCGTAAATTAGAAGTTATTCAATTGGTATGAACTGTTATTTAAAAATATTTGATCAAATTAACTACAATTACAATATGCAATAACAATCATTTAGTAGTACCATTTATTTCTTTAATTTATTGGTAAACTTTTTGTTTTAAATGACCCCCTAATAAATAATTCAAAAGATTAAATTAATGAATACGAGGATTGCCTTTTAATTGTCATTAAAAACAAACAAGTTTAAAACAGAGGCTTTTATTGCTTTTCGAATGATTCGCTTTAAGGTCTATACATATTTGCATACGCTCAAATCAAACATGAAAACACTTGCTCCACTCTGAAGTTGATACCAACAATTTCTTTCGATGGTCAAAATCGCTGTCAACGCATCTTTATTTAATAATGAGGAGCAAGAAAATCGTCATTATACATTTTCCATCAATCGTTTGATTGATGATTGATTGACTAAAAATATTTATTAGTTGTTTTAGGTGCTGTGCGGAAACTGGCATCGTTACACTGGTAATTTCTTTTAACTCATGCATATATCTTTTGCATATTCCTGTAATTTGGTTGATCCATGGACGGTTGATCCATCTTGTTGGCGATCTTCCTCGTTATCTTCGGCCTTCTACCTTTCCTTGTGTTCTGCGTCTGCATGTCTAAAGTGTTTTAATTGTTGGAGATAGACTTTACTGAAGAGGCGTTTGCTGATTTTTAGTTCATTTTAAATTGAATTAACAGTCCGTTGGTCGGTCCACGGAATTCGCAACATTCTTCTCCGACAGAACATTTTAGTGGCATATAATCTTTCTTCTCTCCGCTTATCGTAGGGTCCAGGATTCACATCCGTATACCAGTATTGGAAATATTAAGCAGTTGATCAACCTCACTTTTAGAATTCATAAAATTTGAGATTCCTTTCATATTTTGGCCATCTTTCCTAGAAATATGTTTACAAAACTGTTTATAAGATAAATAGTCTTACAAATAGTTTTTTAATAACAATTTTGATAAAATGTTAAAATTTTGTTAATATATCTTAATATCTTCTTTACTTCTTGCTGTACCGATAAAATTTTCTACGTTATCGCAGGCTTTATTCCACATCTCATTTTTGGCTTTATTTACCTCTTTTTTACTTCTTTGTTTAAGCTGTTGTACTGTTCTCGATAGTAAGGGTCCTTTTTTGCTAGCCATTTGTTATACATATTCTTCTTCTTCCCCACAAGATCTTCTATTTCTTTATTCCACCATTCATTTCTATTTTTTATGCTATCTACTTCTCCAATAGCTTCCATTGCAGCTTCGTCAAGAGCTTTCATAATTTCGTTGTACGTATTAATTGGTGAGGAGTAACAAACATCGTGCAATTTCAGATTCAACCTCATTCGATACAGAAACTGGGTAGACTCATTTTCAAAACCTTGTAGATTATATCTCTTTGTTGAAATGTCTTGCAGTATCATTGAACTTTCGTTTTCATTTTGTCGTTGGCTTCCTTTAAATGTAAATAGTAGTGACGCTTTAAGCAAATGGTGATCAGATCCACATTCTGCTCCTCGATGGGCTCTAACGTTATTAACCTTTATTGTGGAGTTTTCTTTGCATATACAGTAATCGATTATTGATTTTAAATTCCTCGTTGGCTGAATCCACGTGAATTTATGAATATCCTTGTGCTGATAATATCCATTCATTATCTTTAAATTCATATGATCGCAGAAACTTATTAATCTCTCACCGTTTTTATTTATTTTTTCTTCTCCAAATGGACCGACCACTTTGCTATTTACTTTTCTTCCGGTTCTAGCATTTAAGTCACCTAGTAGAATTACTTCCTTCCTAGTTCCAATACTCTCTACCAGGTCCGTCAATTCGTCGTAAAATTTATCCTTTACCTCGTCCTTTTCATCTTCAGAAGGTGCATATGCGCCCACTATCACTATGTCACGTCCTTTTAGCTTCATCTCAACTTTTATTAGCCTTTCGTTTATTTATTCCCAGTTCTTAATATTTCGTGACAGCCTTTTCTTTATCAATATACTTACACCTGCTGCTGCTCTTCTGTCTTTTCCTACTCCCCTATAGAAATGAACAAAATCTTTAAACTCGTCTGTCCCTTTCCCTTTCTTTTTTGTTTCTGTAAGGACTGTTACATCTAATTGAAATCTCTTAATTTCTTTCAACACCTCATCAAGCTTAGTCCGAATACCTTGCACATTCCATGTTCAAAAACTCATTAACCTTTTTCGTAAGCTGGGTCGTTTTCCGTTAAGACCGTCCGGCGTTTTCTTTCTAGGATTTTTTGCAATACAGTTTTTCTCCGTGTGATGGGGAGCAGGCCCATCGCCACAACCTCCAATCCTGGTGGACCGGGAAGATTTCTGTAGGGGCCTTCTACCCTTAGCCGAGTGGCCCCAGTTTTTGGGCGCTGGAGACTCGCCCTCACCCTTCTCATTCTGAGATAGGATTTGCTGACTATGTGTTAGTTTTTCTATACTTTGAGACGTTTCTTGGTATTTGTGATACCCACATATCGGCATCAGTGAGTACCCCAAGATCTAAAGTCAGCCGTTTCACCCTCCTCCTTTCTCAGAAGTTTGTTTGACTCTATATTATACATATACAAGACATCTAGTAAAATTTGTATAAAATTTTTGTAATAAAAAACTATTGTTTTTTCACTTTCTGGCTTACTGATGTAATTATTAGTTACGTTATATGAATTAAAGCTTTAATAATTTCTTTAGATTTATACGGACATAAAGTGTGCGTTTCGTTTTATTTTTCAAAAATTTTATTTCGACTTTATTGTCATATGCACATATAAATATATTCAGGCACCGACGTATATAGAGGAAAATTTATCGACCAATCAAGCGAAAAACATTAAAGCGTCATAGCATCCAACAAAGAACCCATAAAAGGTCGGTACGATTGAAAACATTAGGCATACCCAGTTGAGAAACAGCGGGGGTCCAATTGTTTCATATGCAAAGAGCCTTACCGACCGATGAGAGTCGATTTCAGAAAATGTAAAGGTGGAAGTAAATAAATGGAACTGTTAATTTTCATCGTTATTTAATAAACCTACGGCTTTGTCTTTTCTTTTACTGTGAATGGGTTTCGTTCCTGAAGTGTCCTATTGATTTTCGTTTTATTACTTTTTCATAACTTCTTGTGGAGTAATATCTGTCACACTTTTTCTACAGTTTTGTCCTTCTCTTAACAATTTCTTGGAATGCTTCTGCCATTAGTCGATTCTCATATAAGTAGTATATTATTTTTATTTGCTTTGTACTTACCTTAAGTGCTTTTGTTGTGTTCTATTCTTGTTGTGTTTTTTTTTTGTTTTCCATCGTATACTTCTATCGTATACATTTTGTTACATCTACCTCAGTGTTGATTTGCGTCTTCTTTTTCTGTCTATTTCTTTTTGAACTCCGTACTTGCATCATCAATAAGTTGCATCTTTATTGTCCTACGGTTTAAGCTATTTTACATAAGTCTTATGTAAAATTTTATTTCTGTGTCTCATGCAAAATATTTGTGCGCTCCAGAAAATCTCCCTTACAAACCGCAAAAACGGCTGCCGCCACCAAGTTCAATATGATCACCAAATGGACCCCATAATGGTCGGAAGCTCAACCAAAGCCAATTCTACCTTGCATCACAGATTTGACCTTACATGTAAGACGTGGTTCACACTTAACCTTATTGGAACTCAACATGGTCGATGTGCCTGTATGTTGCACAGATGGAGTAAGCTATCATCACCGTCATGCAGCTTCTTTTCTAAGGGTGGAAATTTCTAAAAACCGTACCAGGTTAACCCATTCCTAGTGATGGCTGGCGTGTGTTGAATTCAGGGTAGAGAATCCGAGCCTATTTTCCCTTAGAAGAAACAGGTCCTGTAAATGGATGCCTTCCTGTTATCCTACCTACCAACTAAAACCATCCTCTCCTACTTGTGCGCAGTTGACTGTCGCACGTACCATGCTCCGAAAGTGGGATGGCCGCTGTAAGGTTGACGACAATTTCGGAGCACCCCCTTCTCTTATCTAGATCTAATCTCTGTCGTTGGTCCAGCTGGTGTTTCTCTTTTTCTTCTTTCTTTTTAATTACTGTTCGGATGTAATTATGTACGCTATTCCATCCCTCCTTACTTCATGTCATCTTCACGATCATATCTCTCACAGTCACAGGATTCATACTTATTTCTCTATACGTGCTTTTTCTCTCCACTATATAATACACTTCAGCATTCTGTGAGTAACATTGTCAGAGTATTGGCAGTGTAGACATTTATCTGTGTCTGACTTTCTCAACCTATGAAGATACGCCATAAAATACCCATGTCCTGTGAGCACTTGCGTCAGGAAGCTGCGGTGTCTATCAAGCACATGACGAATGAGTGCCAATAGCCAGCGTACGAGGGCACTTCCCAAGATTTCCTGTTTGCGATGCCTGAGTCTATTAACTACTTAAACAATCTTGATGTTTGTCTATAAATTAGATATGGTTAAATATGTTTATATGGGGTCAATTTTAATTTAACTTGTTTATTGTAATATCATAAATGAGTCGAAATGCTATACGCTAAATAAAATAAATAATTACTACTCAGTCTCACGTAGGTTAAATTCTCAAAATATTAATGAAAAGCCTTCAAACTTAATCGAAACTAGGAGTATGACCCACGCGAGAAAAAACTGATAAACTGTAACACAAAAAACTATGTAGGAAATGAAGTGAGTTAAACTGATTGTGAGTAAGTCTAATATTTATTTCTTTGACCTTGATAATAAAAAGTTCAATCCCAAAAAAATAATGAAATAACGACGCCACTGGAATTGTGAAATTCGACAGTTAAATAGTTCACGGTATCAGATTTGACTTTTGACAGTAAAGTAAAATGTGCTTAAATAATTGAATCAATCAAAATTATTTTTTTCAGTGTGAAATTTTAAAAATTTGAAAATATTTGATAATTTTGTTCATGCGAGAATTTTTGCGGGTAGCGGGTAGACACTTTTCTACGATCCCGGTAGAGAATAGATCTACTTGAAGGAAGCAACCCTGCCAACGCGAGCCATGCTTTGCTCTCAATTCCCTTCCCTTTGTACTTCTAAAATCTAGTTACCTATTTCCTATCCCTCCCTGGTGAAGGGCAGCAGCTATCATCAGAACCAGCTCAAGGCGCAAAGGAAATGATCCTAGACCGGCTTGAAACTGAAATACTTCAAGCATGACTGGAGCAGTTTGAATGGTTGTGGTAGTGCGATGGGAAAGGCAACGGGAAAACTACCCCTATATATTTCTCACAAATCTAAAAGGGAGACGGAAACAAGAAAATGGCCCTCAGTCCGGCGGTTATCACCGCTATTATTTAATCTGTATTTGGAATATATATTCAGAAAAGCATTAAACGAGGTTTAAGGTGGAATTAAGATTAACGAAACCAACATAGAGAACATCAGGTACGCTGATGATACCGTCTTAATAGCAAGCAATGTACAAGAACTGCAAAATATAATAAATGTGGTAGTTCGTCAAACTAAAATTCTAGTATTTTCAAAGATACCAACAAACGTACACTTGTACGCCAAGGGACAAATAATAGAGAAGGTAACTTCCATAAAATATTTGGGAGCAAATATTAACAGTCACTCATGAACATAAAAACCTTTTACGTTTTCTCTGTTTTGCTGTATGGCTGTGAAAGTTGGACAATGGACTCTGAAACAGAAAAAAGAATAGATGCCTTTGAAATATATATATGCAGACAAATGCTGAGAATTCCATGGATACAAAAAGTTACCAATGGTGAGGTACTTCGGCGCATAAGTAAACAAAAACTATTATTCAGCATAATTAGAGAGAGAAAAATACAATACTTGGGTCATGTGTTGAGAGGTGAAAGAAATAAATTACTACAAATGATATTGGAAGATAAAGTACAGGGCATAAGATTAGTTGGAAGACGCCAGAACTCGTGGCTGAAAGACCTGAGAAGATGATTTGACCGCTCATCCACAGAAATCTTTCGTGCACTAGTTTCCAAAGTTACAATTGCCATTTGGATCGTCAACCTTCGAAAGGAGACGGCGCAATAAGAAGTGAATTTTTGATGATTAATTTGTTAAATGGTTGCTAATAACTTAATACCATTAAATATATATTATGAAGTGTTCCCTTAACACGTTCAGCTCCGTCCCTTTTTTTAAGGGAAAACAGTGGGCCACTGAGATGTATTCGTGTAAACTAATTAATTTTTAAGGTACACTCTAAAAAGTCATTTATAATAAATATGGATACAAAAAAAATTAATTTGGTCACAAAAAAAACTCACCGCGTGAGTCGCGTTGGTGGTCACAGGGACCAAAATGTGGCAGTTGAACTTAAAAAAGATAATAATCTGATTGAAAAAAAATATAATTATGAACCTAGATAACTAACATAAGTAATTATTAAATGGCAAAAACATCAAGAAAACAAACTAATTACCTAATTTTCAATTTCTTCATGAAAATGTCTACAACAATTTTCTAAGCACAATCCCGGATGTTCAGGGCACAACGCACAATAAAACAATGAGTCCTTTCTTTCTTTTTTAGTTTGCCAGCAATATTTACACTGTCGTCGTTTTGTAATACCATTAGCTGATTTAGGGCGATGGGATGGCAAATGAAACGTCAAATTTTTCTTGATTTGAGGGATTTTTGAGTTTGGTCCCAAAAGACTATCAATCACCAACAATTGAAAGTCATATAATGGCATTTTTGTATTAGAATTGTTATAGAAATAGTATGCGTTGATTAGCTTAATTTAAAAAATATGTATGCCTATTTTTTTGTACCACCTCATAGTTTTGTGTTCGCAACTATAATAATTTAACATCTGGTTGCCTAAGTCAATGTCACCTTTGTTTTTGTTATATTCAGCGACTAAACGGGGCTTTTGTTTATCAATTCCTTTCCTAGATATTGTTGGAACCAATTCATGACCAAATTTGGAAGAGATCATTAAAATATCTCGCTGATCTTTCCATTTACACACACATACCCCTTTATTATTGTAAGCACTCACCAGTTCATTTTGTTTTAATTTTCGATAAACAACTTCGTGTTGTTTTTCCGCTCTTTCCGTTCTCAATGTTCCTGTAAGATAAGTTTTAACCGAAAGTAGTTGTTTACACAATGGAACACTATTAAGTATAAAAGTTATCCACATATAAGGAGTGACCAACATTTAGTTTCGAATCCATCAAATTTAGCACTACTTTTTTCGGATGATTACGTCCTCCAACTACGGGGTCACTAGCTCCACTATAAACTAATATGCGTTGAATCTTCCCGGTACTTTCTGCCAAAGTATACAGTTTCACACCATATGTGTGTCGTTTGCCCTTGAGAAATTGACGAAAACTAAGTCTTCCTCTCCATAAAATCATAGATTCGTCCAGGGCTAATTTTATTTCTAGATAATAAAGATTCTCCAGTTTACTATTAAAAAAATCTAACAATGGAGATATCTTGGCATATCTGGACTGGTTATTGTTACTATTATTGTTAAAATGTAGGTCACGCAAAATTAACATAAAGCGATTTTGGCTCATATATTGTCCAAACACTGGAATACTAAATAAATGATTTTTCTTCCAATAATCATTCATACGATTAATTTTTATGGTTCTCATGTGAAATAACAAACCAAGAAAAATTTTAAATTCTTCTACAGTTATATCCTTCCAAGCTGCAATTCTACTTTTCTCAGATTTACTTTGAGAAAGAATATCAACGGCATATAAATTGCTATTTTGAATAATCAGGTCATAGAATAATTCACATGCCAATAAATTAAAGTAATCAATAGGATTGCTGCCACCCACATTAATTTTCATAGCAAAATAAACCGATGGGATTGGATTATGATAATACAACAAATTATTGGAAATATAATAATATAATCTAAATACATCTGGTGATTCTTTCAAAGCTTTCCGATGCTTTTACTTTTATTACTTTACAACCTTTTCTTACAGCTAATTTTGTCGTTTTCGAGCACGTCTAGCATGAATATTTGAAAAGTAAGCAATGAAATTGAGGATTTCATGTTTTATCATCCAATTTATCAATGAGACAAAAGATATTTTGTTATAATTTGTGAAAAATCTGCCGAGATAACATTCATACATTGTCATATACTCAGAATAAAATTTAACATCAAAATTCGAAAACCAAACACAAACTCCAATATATGCCAGTGTTTCTAAGCGGCCAGCAGATATTTGTTGTAATTCGTGAAAAATCCGCTGAGATAACGTTCATATATTGTCATATAGTCAAAGACCGCGCGACTCGCGTTGGTGGCCTCTGAGGCTGTATTCACTGAACACGACAGTCGCGTTGTCGTATAGGTATCGTTGTATAGATCAATTCCCAAATTGAAAAAGTAACTGTTAGTGTCCACCTCTTTATTAACAGTGGCGCAGAACAGCAAGGTATCAACGTCAGTTGAAAAAATCTTTATTATCTGTAAAGATTTATTACCTTTGACTTTAAACTGAAACTGATGACCGTTTCTTGACACGACGTTAAAATGACATAAATTATTATCTGATGGGCTTTGGTGTATATCTTTTCAGAATATTAATTGTAAGAAAAAGATCGAAGGTATAGGGCACATATAATGGTATCGCATGTTTATTCTACAGGTCAATCATTGTTTTAACTAAATAAACTATATACATAAAAAAAAGATAAACTAAAAAAAAATTAATAACATTAACCAAAGAATTAGATCCAACAGATAAAAATAATATGTAAGCTGCATCTCGCAAAACACAAAAGACCTGGTGACTAAAATAAGAGTATTAAGTAAAAAAACAAAATGTATAGTTTTGTTGATTTGTAGATCAAAATCATTAAAACGTGAAACTTTCTAGGAGCAACTTCAGGAAACTATTGGTAACTTTTCGTCAAATAATTCTCAGGGTAGATGTATATATCCATAATTAATTTTAATTTAAATTTGTGCAATATTTATATTTGGAGCGCTCTAAAAAGGAACATTATTTGTTCAACAATAGATAAGGGTTTAAAGCTATCCACAATTAAAAATCGAGGTTTCTGTCAAGTCAGCATAAAAAGTTATGTTTTTAATTTTAATATAGAAATATTGCAAAAGGCGTATTTTGGAATAAATTACTGTTGGTAAAAGTTTTATCTAGCTCGTATATCGCGGAACTCTGCAACAAAAAATTTACTTATCCACTGAAAGTGTGAAATAAAACCTAACCTAAAAAGTATGTATAAAACCTAACTATTGGCATTCTAAGCGATAAAATTCCCACGAAATAATACTTAATTTATTAGAAATAGCTAATAAAATAAATACCAATACAGTGACTAAATTTGTTTATGGTGGCTTGCCTTCTGAGAGTAGCGAATTGAATTCAGAAAGGATGAAGCTTTTTTAGCTTTTTCGAATTTTGCCGCTGTACAGTTGCGCTTCTTCACTATATTGGGCTAATGTACTACAATTGGTACGTCTTTGGCATTTTTTATATTTCTTATGTTTCTGATTTTTCCAGATTATTTTAGGTACGTTTTGACATTATTGGTAACAACACTTACAATAAATAATATACATTCTTTAATATACGTATAACAAGTAGTACCTAAAAAATATCTCTCTTTTGTTGTTTTCCCATTACTGAGAATCGTGATCTCTTCCAATATTCGTAACAATTTTTTTCCATCGGTCTCTATATTCAGCTGCTCTGAGAGCTGCGCAGAATGAGTTTCCAGCTGAATTCTTAATTTGGTCGGTCTCCTCTTGATCTTCTCCGCGGAACGTTTCCAGAAACAATTAATCTCTCTAAACTATCGTCACCTCTGCAAACCACGTGACCGAAACATTGCTGAATACATTGCAAACATATTGTGGACAGAATTTTTTTAATCTCGAGTTGGTGTAGAATGGAAGCGTTTGTCCTATGAGCCGTCCAAGGTATGCGCAGCATTCTTCTCCAGCACCACATAAATTTTTCAAAGGCATAAATTTTTTTGAGCTCGCGTTTGCGAAGATTCCAAGTCTCTGCCTCGTATAGAAATATTGAGAATAGAAGGGCATTCACCAGACTCATCTTGATATTTTGAGAGATAGATATGTCATTCCAAACTTATTTTTTGAATAGTGTGTAATCTGTTGACCACTATTATTTTTGTCTTAGCTTTATTGATTTCAGACCAACTTTATTGCTTTCGTACTCAACTCTTCGCAGGAGGTTAAACATTTCTTGCTCATTTGCTGTTAGAAATTGGAGATTTTCATATCAGCCACTGTTACTCCACCGACCCATCCATCTAAAGCCATCCTCATTAAATGTTCACACCACAAATGTTAAATAAGTCAGGTGACAACACGCATCCTTGTCTAACACCTCTCTTGGTCTTGAATTGGTTTGAGAACTTCTGATCTAGTCGTACTGTTGCTATATTGGACTGGTACAGATTTTTAATAAGTGTCACCAGGTGCATTGGTGTTCCCGTTTCTATTAAAATGGACCGCAGATTTATCCAGCTTACACGATCAAATGCCTTTTGGTGGTCAACGAAGCATATAATCATAATTACTTGAAATTCTCTAGAAAAATATAACTGATACTAAATTATGATGTATTGCTCTACAATGATGTGAAAACAAATTTATTTGATGTTTATTTCCAGATGCTCCCTACAGGAAATCCATAAACGCAGCAATTTTGAAAATGCAGGAGATGGGTATTCTACACACTTTAAAAACAAAATGGTGGAAGGAAATGAATGGAGGAGGACAGTGTACGGTAAGTTGCAAATTGTTTTACGTTGTTAAATTCTTAGTATGTACTAATTGATGACAATATTTTCATATTGTTTATTTCACTTTCAGTCAGAGACATCATTCTTAATCCATAGAGTACACACTTTATCGTCCAGTCGTCAGAGAGTTGTCCTCTAAAAATCATACGAACAAGCTGAATTTTGCCGAGAATATTAATTTTGGGACCAAAAAAGATGCAAAAAAGTTTATTACTTTTACCCCAGGGCTTTCCCCTAAAAACCCCCTCGTAAAGGGGGTAAAAAAAACTTAACTGAGGTAATTTTAAACAAATCAATGTTCAATAAAATTTATATCAGCTTGATGGTAAAAATTCGATATTTCGTTAGCATAAACTCAGTTTTTATATGTGTTAAAGTTAAATAAATAAACGTGGCGCGACTTTTGCCATTTTTTACGATTCTCGTGAGATTAATCACTTGATTTTGAGAGATACCACGTGAGATATCAAATATCACATATTTTGGTATATCACATATCACAAGGTTTTTGATTAATATATTTGAATTTTTCTTATTTAACATTTCATTTATTTTCTTTGTACTCCTGTTTCATATTTTTACACTATTAAAAAGAGAAGATATTCAGAACCTAGACAAAACCCTGAGATAAAATTTAAACAATAGAATTAAAATTTGGCATATATAATTAAGGTTTTTACAATATATTTAAGTAGACTATCAATTGAATTGATTAATGTTTTGTTTTTATCAATTTATTGAACTTGAATATAATTAAAAATTGTTGTTTTTCTTTAAATTAACTCAATGTACACTATTATAATAATAAATATACATATACAGTAAGATCTCGTTTTATGCCGTGGATACGTTCCACAGAAAAGCGCATATAAAAAAATTGCATAAAAAAAGATATTACTTGCATTGAAAAAGTAGGGATACGTCCCGTAGCCTTCTAAAATTACATAAAATTAGGTCACAAACAAAAAAGTTTCCAGAAATTAAAAGAAATATGCTGTATAATAAATTACTTCCGAATATCTGAAAGAAATTCATACAAAAACTAAAAAAAAAAAATTGGTCCACATTTCTATTAATTTTTGTGATTATTTATATTTATTCATATCGTGTCGATAAACAGGAAAACAGAGAAACCTGTTCGTTTGTTTTTTAACCAGGAGGAGTAAACTAAAAAGACAGATTCACACCCAAGAAAGTCACTAGAAAAGTCACCAAATACATCTTCTTTTTTTGTTGATTATCTCGGCCTTGCGGTAACCCAGTAATCAGTGCCGGACAACCTCACACGTCGATTCTAACCTAACTTTGTTCTTCTTCTTCTTCCTTTATTGGGTAACCTAACTTTGTTTGTTTATGTTTGAATAATTTTTTCCAATTCAATTCCAATATAAATATATATATATATATATATATATATATATATATATATATATATATATATATTTGTTTTTCTAATTACAATAAAAATTAAATATAATTTAATAAAATGTTAATAAACCATTCCACTTCGGAAATTGAAACGTCAATAAACGTACTTTAACCTTTAATTGTGGCTTATTCCCATTTAAATATTAATTTCTTTAAAATGCCACAAGAAAATAGCTTCAGAACAATATTAAGAAATTCTGTACTGTTTTATAGAAGTTAGATAATTACGTCTCCATCTTATAATATCATCACGTTCAATGAGAATATTTTTTCGACTTCTCTGCAAGTACCTACAAAATAATAAAATGTGCATTTGAATCAACCTCTTTATCTTCTAATTGATTGTCTAACTCAGACACAATATTAAAATTTTTGTGTGGCACTTTTTATTTACTATATATTTGTGGCTAACCCATATTTACTTACTTAAAATTGATTTGCTTCAAGAATTTATATAATAATGAACGACACATATTTGGAAGATCTGGGCGGTTGTTCTTCTTCTTCTTCAGTGCCTTATCCGGTCCGGATGTTGGCGATCATCAAGGCTATCATGGTTTTGTTGACTGCTCTGAGAAACAGCTCCGCTGAGGTCATCCCAAACCATTGTCGGAGATTTTTCAACCACGAGATACGACGGCGTCCCGGTCCTCTTCTGCCAAATACTTTACCCTGCATAACAAGTTGAAGAATTCGATATTTTTCTTCGTTCCGCATCACGTGGCCGAGGTACTCAAGCTTACGTTGTTTAATTAAATTAAGCACTTCTTTTTCTTTTGTCATGCGCTGTAGGACCTCAACGTTGGTGACATGGTCCACATAAGATATTTTTAGTATCCTTCTGTATATCCACATCTCGAAGGCTTCGATTCGTTTTTCAGTGGCTTGCGTCAGTGTCCAGGCTTCAACTCCATATAGTAACACTGGAAGAACGTAGCACCTCACTATCCGCATCTTGGTTCCCAAACTGAGATCACTGCAGCACAGCAAGGATCTCAACTTAATAAATGTAGACCGTGCCATTTCAATTCTGAAACTAATCTCTTGAGCGCAGTCCCATTGTACGTTGAGGGTAGTTCCGAGGTAAATGAATCTGTCGACTCTCTGGATCTCTTCGCTACCTGCCATTAGTGCCCCGGGATCTAAATTTGTACGGCTGACAACCATGAATTTAGTTTTCTTAATATTGAGGTTCAGTCCGTATGTTCCGCTCACAGTTCGCACTCGGTCTAGTAAGGCCTGCAGATCGTTTAGGCTGGTTGCTAGTAACACGGTGTCATCGGCGTAACGGATATTATTGATGTATTCACCGTTCACTCGGATTCCCATGTCTAGGTTTGTGAGGGCTTCATTAAAAATCTCCTCAGAGTATATATTGAAAAGAGTCGGCGATAGCACACATCCTTGCCTTACTCCTCGCATGATCTTCACTTGGTCGGTCAGCTGGTCTTCGACCTTGACTTGAGCACGCTGGTTCCAGTATAAATTCATGATGATCCGAATGTCCCTCTCATCCAATCCTACTCTTTGTAGTGCGGTGACCATCTTCTGGTGCTGACAACGGTCAAATGCCTTGGCGTAGTCAATAAAACAAATATAGACATCACAACTGACATCGTGGCATCTCTGAAGTAGGACTTGTAAGGTGAAAAGTGCTTCACGTGTACCCATGGGCGGTTGTTAATTCCACTTAAAATTTTATTTAACGCGGGCATTTCATTTCAGTTCAGGATGTTTTAACTCTTTCATCGTATGTTGCAAGGATAGAAGAACGACCGCCAATATTTTTATGACATCTTACTGTTCCAGTCTGCTTATATTCCTTAATTGTTCTGTAAATAGTTGAATTCGCAACACCTAAAATTAGCACATTACTTTAGTAAGTCTTAATTTTAACAATAACTATTCTGCAAAACTAAATTGTTGCCTATTTTATTTTTGCTACCATGCCTGTTATTTTCATTCCAGGATTATCAATATTTATTTGTGTGTACATGTTATATAATTCATTGTTTTTCATTTGATGATAAATGACCCAAATCTACTCGGCGTTTTTAGGTGGAGAAGGATAATTACCACTGGTACTTGGCATATTTTGGACTTTTTTATATAAATGCAAACGAAAAATCTAAAAATTAAAGGAACAACGCAGAAAATACAAAAAAGCGTCGATATAAATTTTGAATTTTAAAATTTCATAAATGTCATTAGTGTCAAAATGTCATAATTTAGTGGAGTAAACTTGAATTACTCCTCCTGGTTAAAAAACAAACCATAGTATTGTTGTTGAATGTAAACTAATTATCTATAAACTTCATCTGCAGGTGGATGTTTTTCAAAGTTGTCTCGTTCTAAAATGTGTATAAAATAGCTTAATTCTTTAATACTCTTCCAGTTCAAATCATAATGTTTTTGTATCAATTTTCTAACATCAACTGTTTTTTCCTATTTTACTTGTAAAGTAAATATTTGCCTTTTAAAGCACCTGGTCTAAGACATTTATTTATTAAGAGCGGTTTTAACATCCTATCTCCTGAAGTATTGCTACAAAGTATGTAATAATGTTACTCATTAATGCCAGTGTCCCGTTTTACGTTTTGAATCTTGACAAAGGCAAGGGTATCTTGCCGAAATGTTGATTTCAATGGACGATAAAATCTAGTTCCAAATTTGATATTACTTATTGAACCTAAACACAAGAAATACTAATTTTATATCATATATATATATATATATATATATATATATATATATATATATATATATATATATATATAATATATATATATATATAATATATATATATATATATATATATATATATATATATATATATATATATATATATATATATGGAGATACTCGCCACTGATTATCGCTATACCATTAGAAAACGAAAAGAGCCCGTCCAGCTATAATCGGCCATCGAGAAGATTAAATTAACTTTTTTTATAGTGGCCATAATTTATATCGAAAGGAACTTAAGAGTTCCGCCAATGCCGCGCATATATACGGGCCAGATCTGAATATAAATACCGACGGTGGTACCACTACATAAATCATAATGTTTATCTGGTCCTAACTGAAAATTATAGGTCAGGAGGTTTTCGGAGTACATAAATATAGAGGAATAGATTATACACAAATTAAGATGTGATGGAAAGGAATTCATTCTCATATCGATAAGAATCATACTATGTTTTTAGTTCTTTAATTAAATAAAGATTAGAACTTAGCATCTTAGTTTATGTACCAGTTGAAGCTGGACTGGTGATACCTATCATCGATTTTAAATTTGTTTAATTTATCTTTATTAGAGGAGTACCCTAAGATAAGACCATATGAATGGTCTTATACAGTACCATATGGTACTAAACACTGACGCAATGTACATCTTTCGTCCTATCTAAACCATCGGTGTAATTTATTAATGAATCATTAAATAAATTTTGAATTTTCCTATTCTATTACGAATATTTTTTGGAATGGATGGTACTAATATTTATCATTAGTTTTGGAGATTTGTTCTGATCCATTAGGTGTAGACATCATCGGTCATCCATGGCTGTTTTGTACTACTCTGATTTTTATGTATTTTTATTATTTATCATAATGTTAATGAAATAATAATATTAAAGAATATTTCTGTTGAATTTATTGAACAAAAAATAGTAAACAGCTGATGAACGTGTTTTCATTGAATAGGAGTAACACAGTTATCATCTTTTTAGCAAATAAATTACATAAATATAATCTATACATTAACTATTATTTATATGGGATGATGTTGTTTCGATATCCACTCCTGAATTCAAAAAGATCATTTTAAGATTTTTTTTTCAATAATTATGACTACGATGATGATTACTGATGAAGTACAATATGGTCCTAAATGACCAATGAGCAATTTCAATTTAATCTAAATTTTTAATGTCCTTAAAATTAAGAGCCTACCCTATAGCTTCTCTTATCTAAACTAACAAGTGCACTACTCTAACATGCACACACGCACAAGCACTATGCTCTACTTTCCACCATCAGTTTAACTAGTTCAAAAGGCTTTGTCCTCTTCAATTTTCCAGATTGCCCAGTTTTATGGAGGAGCTGGATTGTCTCAATATTTTCGTGTCCATGTCGTTGCTCGTGACTTCCTGTCATCTTGATGATTTTATCTACAGTTTTCATTAGCTAACCCTTATGGAGGTCAGTGTTTGCCACGTACCAAGGAGTATTTACAATGTTTCTTAGTATTTTGTATAGTGCATACATCATAGTGGACATCTATAAGTCCATACAGGTCTCAATATGTGTTTGTAAAGTAGTAACTTATTATGGATCGACAGCGTAGAATTTCTTCCAAGTAGCCAATTTTCTGCATGTGAGCATTCCAGCGTAGTTTGTTATCTAATATTATACCTAAATACTTAGCAGTGTCTGCAAATAGTACTTGCATATTTTTGATTCTTTCATTCATTCATTCTGGCTTTACAACCCTGCGTGGCTTCTAGCGTCCTTAAAAATTTCTCTTCAGTGTTTTACGATATCTGGTTCCTGGTATATTCTATAAAGTTCGAAGTTGTATCGTCTTCCCCACACTCTAGGTATTGTCATTCACTGCTCCATAGGGTCGCTTTAGTACTTTTCTTTAGAAACATCATAACATGTTTTCATCACTTTTTTTTTAGAGTCCAGGTCTCTGAACTATATGTTAGGACTGAGCGTATTATTGTTTTGTAGAGTTTTAGGATTTTGAGCCCAAAATAGCAATGCTGCGGTTTATCTCTGCGGTAGTATTATTTTCAGTGTTAAGGAGCGCTCCCAGGTATACAAATTCGTTCATTACTTCGATGATGTCGTTTTCTTTAACAAGTGGTCAAAGGATTCATGATTGCGTGCTTATTTTCATGTACTTCGTTTTATTGGTGTTTATTATTAAACCCATTTTGGTAACTGATTAGCATGGGCAAGGATTTGCACTAATTTATTATATATGGGATTATTGATTGTAATTTGTGACCTACGTATTACTTTTTCCAGAGCCAGATTGAACAGTATCCAGGAGAGTGGGTCTTCCTGGCGTAGCCTGTTATTTGTTTTAAATGGTTCAGGCAGCTCCCCCTGATTTCGTACTCTACATTCAACTTTTTCAAGACCTAGTTTTGCTAAATTTACCAACTAATTTTGTATTCCTAGCTCTTTCATTGCTTTGTGAACATTTCTCTTTTATTCGCAGAGTCGTAGGCTGCTATGTAGTGTATAAATATGTGATGAGTATTTATGCCATATTTCAGTGTTTTTTTTTTTTAATTTGGCTCAGGGTTGCAATCTGATGAATTGTCGATTTACCACCTCTAAAACCATGCTGGTATTTTCCTACTCTCCGTTCGTCATATGTTGCCATACGGTGACATAGTCTGTGGAAAATATTTTATACGCCGCACATAGAAGCGTAAGTCCTCTCTGGTTAGAACATTCAAAAATATCTATTTTTTGTGTATGGTACAAAGTATTCCAATAATTGAGGAGAGATTTTTGTGTCTATATTTCTTTTATGAGATGCTGTAATGCAATTATGGTATCGTGACCATTTTCTTTATATAGTTCAGCTGGGAGATTATCTATTCCGGGTGAAATGTTTTTCTGCTAGTTTTTAACTGCATCTTCATCTTCAAGAATTGTTGGTGGTTCTTCTTCCCTCTTATCTGCTCTTCTTACGACATCTCTTTCGTCTTCCAGGTTTTCTTATTCTTCTTCTTCTGTATTAAGTGCCTGGTTAAAGTAATCCATTCATCTATTCAATACATATTTATTCAATAAACAGATTTAGCTTTATTCAATCTGCTTCTACATTTTTTTTCCAGTTACGAATTTGGTTAACTGCTATTTGGACCTTGTTGGTCTTCTCTTCACTAGTCGTCCCTACCGCATGGATCATCATCAAAAGTGGCAACAGTGCATTCTTCCAGTACAGGTATATCACACGTGTATAGTAGGTATACTGGTATACTGGTATACAACATAGTGGTTTGGGGAACACCGGCTCTAGTTTCTTTTAAGACTAAAAAACAGTCTTCCTGTTCAATTTTAAAATGCTGTTCGTTTATATACGACTGTTTAAGTTGTGAATACTCTTTGGGCAAAAACTTTTTAATTTATGTACTAATCCTACATGCTGCAGAATCAAGGAAGACAATTAAATAGACTTTCTTTTCTTCTAGCGATCTTTCAATAATATTTGTAATTCTACAGAGATATCGGTCTATATGACGAAACCTCATGTACCGGTTTTCCAGGGTTAGGGACCATAATGACTTTCGCCATTTTCCATATCTTTGTTCATATTTAAATTTGAATGCAGCATTAATTAGGTTTGTGAGTTTTAAGATAGTTCTACAGGGAAGATTTTTCAGCAGCTCACCCATAATTAAATCATAGCCCAGTACTTTCTTCGGGTTAATATTTTCCTTTATTTCTACAAGCCCTTCTTTTGGTGTAGATAGCCAAAATTATTTCTCTAATTGAACAAGTTCCTCCCATTTTTCTTCATCCTCTTGACATGTATTTACGTGTCAAGCCCTTTGAACAAACAGCTCTACATCTTGAGCACTACTTCTGGTCCAGTTTCCATTTTCCAGTTTAGAGGAAAGGCACCTAATTTCGGATAGTTTTTTGTTTTTGCTTACAGATTTTGAACAACTGTATATTTTGACGGGCTTAACAGTTTGACTTAAGAAGCAAGTTCATATATGGTAAATCGAAACAATATAGATAAACAATTTGGATGTTATTGGACGTATTGGATTAATTGGTCGTAGTAAAAATTGGTTGCCTAATTTCTGACACCCTGGGGTCTCATTTTCGGATAGTAATTTAAGTAGAAACAAAAAATACAATCATTAAGAATATAAACTTTATTTACTTATGTTATGAAGGCAAATTAAATCAACATTTGTTTTTTCTAACTATTAATACAATCATCATGCGCTCATTGCTGACAAGACTGGCACTTGACCCACCCATCTCCCTTTGTATCATCCGAAAAAAATCTACACCAAAACATAAATTCTGGGTAATCATCAGTAGCATCCATGTCACGGTCGTCATCTAGAATAATAGAATCCTCTTGAAAGTCGCTCGACGCATCCGAGTCTCAAACTTTTTGCTTGACTGACTTGTTATTTCCTAATGAAGTTTTACGCTTATTTTTTGGGCTGTCTTGCATTTTTTTCCAATCTTGTGTTCTTTTGTAATGTCTCCTTTCTTTCCTTCTTTTTCTGCTGGTGATCATATAACTTGAACCTTGTCTTCCTTTCTCATTACCCAGATCTACATTTCCTGTTGTTTCATTTCCTGTTCCACTACATGATGGAAATGGACTGATCTCTTCAGGTCTTACAATCTTGATTATATCTACTTTATTTGTTGCTTTAGGCGGCCTTCTCTCTTGCAAATTTTCCAAACATGTAGGTTCTCTATTTTGTCTGGTGTTCTTTCCACGCTATCCATAAGTTTTTCCAATTTCTCGGGCTTTCTTTGAGTTGGTGCACTTCTCCCTCTTTGCCTTTCTACAATGAAATCATTATCCGAGAAACACTGTCCATTTAGACGAGAAATACATGACTTTCGGAACCCGTTTACCGCTATCTCAGTACTTCAGAATTTTAGATACGCTCCACACATAAGTGGACATATATGGAAAGATGTTATATTACGATTTGGATTATATCTAGGCCATGATTGTATTTTCTGAGAGTAATATGTTTTGAAGGGGGACATGAATGCTAAATCCAAAGTTTGCAACCTATGGAATTTATGAGGAGAAATGCAGACAATCGGCAAATGATTAGACCTAGCTGTTTCAATCAGTTTGATTGAGATTTCTTGTATGATTGTAGTGTTCTTCCAAAACAAGCACTACAGAAGCATCTTCGGTTGGTTTCACATGCGAAATAAAAATGTTTAATCCACTGTGTGAATATATGTTGTTGAATCCAGCCTGATGGATTATATGCTGCTATGGATCCGGAACGAGCACCATCTAACAACTCAGCTTTCATATTTTTTCGGGGGAACACAAATAAAGGTGGGACAAATCCATAAATTGTGCTCATACAAAACACCACAGTAACTAGTGAATCCCTCTCAGCAGCAGTCACGGTGCAAACTTGCTTCTTACCTTTTAGGGAAATAACGCAAGGGTGTTTCGTCTGCAGATCATTCCAGTTTCATCAAAGTTGATGAGTCTTGCTGGATTAAATTTGATTTTCCCTAGAGCGGGTTCAAGCAGGTTCAAGCGTGAACTTAAGTTCGAATGACTTTTAAGAATCCCTTAAGCCATTTTTTACCCGTTGTCGCATTTTCGTTTGAAAATGGATGGGAAATACCATCCTGTAATACAATTTGATAAGCTAACCGTCTGATGTCCGATGTTGTTAAACCATAATACCGCTTATCGATCTCTAAACAATAATAAACCTAGTGTTTTTCTAAACTTAATGGAAACACAGGTCTTCGGCCAGAAGAAACTGCTGAACTGCCTTGTTTTACATAGTCTTCTAATGTTGATTTCGGAACTTTAAACATGCGGGACACTTTTAAATACCCCTTTTTATTCCTTTTTACTACGTCTACAGCCTCTAGCATCGCTGCAGCCGATTAAAATTTATGCTTTTACGCCTTCCAGTCATTTCTGAAATAAAAAATTATCGTAAATATTTTATTCTACCAAGTTTTTTAATTTTGGATATCCGATTTTGGAAGCATACCATATATCAGAAATTTGTGAACTCAATGCTATACAGGTTAGATTAAACCAATACATATTTTTTTAAATTAAGATAATTTCTATTAATGCCAACAAAAAGCAGGCTGTTTGACTTAACTTTATGTATAATTGATAGTTGCAACTGCCGACGATTAAATGCAATTTAATTCGGATATAAATATGGAAGCATGCATTATTTGCCTTGAGCTACAATATTAGAATAATTGTGACTGCGTTATATAGATGGCACTGCAGATAGGGCAATCCAAAATTGGACAGCTGTCCGAAATTAGATGTTTTTTCTCTAATAGGTGTGGGGAGTAAATATGTAATAGATATTTTTAGTCTTTTAGTAGCCTTCCATAAGGAATAATGAATGCTATTGTCAACTATTCTCCTTCTTCTTTTTTTTCGTCATCTCTTGTAAGTAAGAATTAAATGAATCATTCTTTAGTTGTAGGATAGTCTTTTTGAGTTGTTAACTTGCACGATTTATTTTAGTCTTATCTTGAGGAGGCCTTGCTGGTTGCCAAATTCTTCTCAGCTTTCTTTTCTCAATTATTATTTTCCTTACTTCTTTTAAAGACTTAATTGTTTTCTTATAACCTAGGTCTCAGTGTAAGAGTGTTTTCCGATTTTGCTTTCTGAACACTCTGCGGTTCGTAATGGAACTCTTAGGTGTATTTTCTCTTCAAAGTTCAGCTTGAAACTTGCCCAATTTTGTCCAGGGTTACTTTATTTTTTAATGATCTTGTCACTCATAGTTAGTATGGGCGAATGATCAAAATTATTTAAAAGAATAAGCAAGTTATTTCAGCCTGTTGATGTTTATTGGCGCTTTGTTATAAGAAATTTGACAGGTGTCAGAATCTCTATAATCTGTAGAGTTGTCCATGTTGCCATATCCTGATTCCGCTATAACTGTTACTCATTTAGCTTAGCATATTATACTAATAGGTAGTTTTACTGTATTATACTTATAATGTGTATTAAAATTGCAATAATTATTATAGACGAAGAAACTCTAAAAATATAGAGATATCTTTCCGTAAAAAATATTGTATTTTAACCTCAGCTATGTCAAACTGATTTATTAACTCATATTTCGGACCCATATATTAAAAACGACTCGTACGATAAACAAGTAGCGGTAGCTATTTTTTGTAGTCCATTCAATAAATTAAAATATTTATAAACACGCTTGACATGTCTTTTGTCCACAGAAAGAGCTCTCGGATGAGGATGCCGCCATCGAAATGGGTCTGGACAACGTGGGAGGCGTCTTCGTGGTGCTCAGCGTGGGTGTGGGGCTGTCATTGATCATAGCCATCTGCGAATTTCTTTGGAACGTAAGAAAAGTGGCTGTCGTTCAGAAAGTAAGCATTAAAAGGTATAAGTTTGTAGAACATATTCTGAAACAATTGACGCACAGAAACTTTTCGGTGGTTAATTATCTGGTCATAGATCTTGCTAGAGTACTTCAAGAAATTGGAGAAGGTGACGGATAAATGTAATTTAATCTACTAATTGCATGAGGTGCAAATCAAATACGTCGTTTACTATGAAGAAAATTAAAATAATATCGGTTCACAACATTTGAATAGCTCTCTGTCCAGTTTAATGGGTAATATGATATCCTTTACAGTGAGCCAGCTGTAACATCAGATGTATTCACGATATGTCTTAGAAAATTTAAATTTGGTCTGCACAAATTATTCCTATACTTAATTCTTTATATTTATCAGTGGCGTTCCATGAAGGCAATTTAAGAGTATTTCATTTTAAAAAATGAAAATAGGTAGGTAACAACGTTATTTTAAATAAAATTAATTGTCAAACATATAAGCACATATATATATATATATATATATATATATATATATATATATATATATATATATATATATATATATATATATATATATATATATATATATAAGTAGTTAGGTATTATTGACTGACACGTTATGTAAAATAAAGTTTTATATTGAGGTTGCAGTCATTAATAGGGCAGGAAAGTAAAACTCTTTGTTCTTTAATCAAGCTTTCGCAAAATTTATTTGCTTCTTCAGGATATGCTAAAATATGGTATCAGTAAATACAACGAAATTAGAACTAAATAGCATTGTATAAAACTAGTAAAAAAAACTTACAACATGAGGTTAATCAATTAAATTTTCAAATTTGCAAAACATTAAAATTTAACTTATTTTAAAAATTATACAGTTATGTAAGTACAATATTCCAATTTAATTTAATTTTACAAAATTAAATTAAATTGGAATATTGTACTTACATAACTGTATAATTTTTAAAATAAGTTAAGTTTTAATGTTTTGCAAATTTGAAAATTTAATGGATTAACCTCATGTTGTAAGTTTTTTTTTACTAGTTTTATACAATGCTATTTAGTTCTAATTTCGTTGTATTTACTGATACCATATTTTAGCATATCCTGAAGAAGCAAATAAATTTTGCGAAAGCTTGATTAAAGAACAAAGAGTTTTACTTTCCTGCCCTATTAATGACTGCAACCTCAATATAAAACTTTATATTATATATATATATATATATATATATATATATATATATATATATATATATATATATATATATATATATATATATATATATATATATATATATATATATATATATATATATATATATATGCCTCTTCCTTATTTTAGAAAGTATAAGAAATAGTTGAATAAATAATGCCAAAATGAAAATTACTTTATGATCTAAATTACTTTAATTTAAAATGATCGTTATCGTACCTAGCATCGTAACTTTTTTAGTTACAGCTTAGTTTCCTTTCACTTACAGACTCATTCATTTCATGACTTCATAGTCAGAATTCATTTTTGAGCATGGTTCACTCTCTTCAACAGATTTTTGGAGTATAGAAAGATTGTATGTGCTGTGATCCAATTCACTCGATCGAATTCCACTATACACTACTGCTGTTTTGATTAATTATTTTATTATTTTATCTTGTCAAAACTATTTCTTAATACTTTTAATTTATTCTGTTATAGCTTACACCAAAAGAAGCCCTCATTAAGGAATTAAAGTTTGCTGTTGACATATGGGCAAGAAAGAAAAACATCACTACGAGTGGGTCAAAAGCAATTTCGATGGAAGAGATAGATGAAAAAATGGAACATTAAATAATATGAACTTTAGTACTTATAATTTTATAAACTTTGTGCAAAAGCTCGTATGTTTTACAATTACATTTATCTTATATTATGTGTTAAATCTAAAATTACCGATCTGAAAAATTGGGATAAGGTGGCATATCTTCGGATTCTAAGTCTATTAAGTTATCTATAGTGGATTGATTTTGCTTGAATCCGCTTTGGTGGGGAATAAGGAGTTTTTATTGTTTTAGATACTATCTCAAATTTTTGCTTACTATTTTCTCTAACACTTTACATATAATATTGGTTAAAGATATTGGCCGATATGATTCTGAGGATGTTCGAAATTTATCTAATTTAACAAGAGGCACTATTATTGCTTCAGACCAGGTTGACGGAAATGACTGATTGTTCCAGATAAGACTATAAATGTATAATAATAAATTTTTCCCGTTGTCTGGAAAATGTAGTAAAAATTTAAAGGGATACTATCTGGTCTGGTGCTTGAACCTTTGGAAGAGTTTAAAGCTTCAGCATGTTAAGAAAAAAGGAACGTTAACAGTGTGAATTTCGTGAGGTCTTCCATAAAAGCTTGAAGACAGCAGATACCTACCTATCATGCCCACTACACAACAAGTCAGAAGGGCTAGCCAACCGTACAAATATCTTTTTTAACTACTTTTAAGAATTACGAGTCGAAGCTTTCTGGTCCTGCTATTTCTCGTCTTTAGTTCCATTTAATGCTTCTTCGACTTTATTAGCTGTAATTAGAAATTCTGAACTACATTTTACAACAGTAGATTTTATAAAATTTGTAAAGCTTTTTATATCTTTCTGGTCTATATTGTTTATAAAATTTTCTTCATTGGCAAATAATTTTTCAGTTTTTATAAACTTAAACAGACTTTTCTTAACATTTTTATGAATATTATTTGTATACTAGTGATTTTGCCCCTCACTATGTGACGGGGGATTCAATCAGTTGCCATCTACAGTCACTCCACTTAATTTTTCTGTCTTTCTCCTATTTGAGGCTATTATGACATTCAAGGCTAGGGAATGATAGGTTAGTCTGCTGTACAACTTTTATAACAAATAATTCACTTTTGGAGAAACTTTTGTGTAAAATCGTCTTATGAGATCTATCTACGTACAAAAACCAGAGTATTTCTAGTTTGGCAATTCATTTGTTAGAATTCATTAAAAATATCTGGATAGCTATAAGGCAACTTGCTACGCCCCTAATCGAAAAATGCGCTAGGTCGCTGAAAGCGTTTAGAAGAATGAGGCGACAATATATAAGGGAAATTAGAATTTAAAGAGTTAGTTGTAGTCATATAAATATATTTGTACGTTTAATTAAATAACTATAAATTCATTGTGTTTTAGTGATAGCAATTTTAAATAAATTAAAATAGACAATTCAATGGTGTCAGAAGTGGGATATTTAAATATGTTCTGTGTTAAATGCCTACGACACTTGGTAATTTAAAAGTGAATAAGAATTCTAAGATAACGAATTAAATTCTGTCAAAAAAAGGGTGATTTAGTACAACGGTTGAAGGACGCCCTGCAATAAGGAGGTTTTGATCTAGAAACGTTTGTATTTGGGGACAAGCATGATGCTGTAATTTCGTCGATTACATAGTTGGAAATCAAAATTATTTCTTGTGTTATTTCAAAAGTTTCTTTTGATATTTCAAAAGTTGCCGATATTTCCAAGTTTCTATGGCCATTGTTTCTTTAGAAAATAGAGTTTCTAATGATATTGTTTCTTTAGAAAATAAGATCCCTTCTGAGATTTCTTCTCTTGGCGATAAAATATCTTCGTTGGAAAACAAAGTTGCCGACTTTGCCGAAAACAAAGACGACGAGATAAAATGTAAGTTGGTGCCACGACCGACATTTGAAAGAAGTGGAGGTTCTGTTCGTATTAACATCCTAACTTTAAATGAAAAATCGTCATGGAATAAGTACATAAAACAGTTCAAATCAGCTGCAAAAACTAACGGATGCCTTGGATGTGCTTCAGACCATAGGTGTAGAGGAGACAGATGATTTCGAACAACTTAAGAATAAGCTAACCAAGAAGTATGGTCGAGAACACTTAGAGCATATCTACCCGTCATAGTTCAAAAATCAAAAACAAAAGCGAGATGAGGCTCTTCAAGAATATGAAGTAGATACTGCCAGGTTAGTGCGATATGCTGATCCAACAGCTTCTGAAGAAATAATAGAAAAGTTAGCATTAGTGTTAGGAAGCTATTTTCTTATGTCATTTTAAAGTAATTACTATTTAAATGGGAGTAAGCCACAATTGGCTTATCCATGCCAGAAGAAGAGTTAATCTTAGATAAAAATGTAAGTAATGTGAGGATTGGAGGAGTACTGTCTCAGATTTAAGGAGGACATGAACGAGTCCTTGGATATTTTAATAAAGCTTTTAAAACGTGAGCGAAATTATTGCGTGACGAGAAGAGAACTTTTATAATCCTAACATGCCGCCTTTAGGTGGTTAATGTAGTTTAAGGATCCAGAGGTTCAGCTAGCCAGATGGATTAAACGACTCCAAGAATACAATTCCGATTCTCAAATAAGATTGAGTATCGGGCCGGAATTAGCCACAGAAACGCTGATTCTCTCTAAAAAATAGTGCCTGCAGAGTTCCTACTACAACAAAACAGAATCCAAGAAAGCAGCCCTGGTCAATGATGAATGGACGCCTACTAAGATCATAGAACAAGAGAAAGATCCAGTTTTACAGAACATTACATCGAAAATGGAAAGAAAAAGACCGTCGACCGACTTCCCAGGCCCAGTGGATTAGGCCCAGTGGAACGACTTCTTTATGATGGAAGACGGGTTGCTTAAACGAGTACTGTGAAATGATAATGGTTCCCAGAAGAAAACACAGTTGATGATTCCAAAGAGCAACGTAGATGAATTACTTCGTCAGTTACACGACAGTCCATCAAGAAGGCACTTCTTAGTCGTAGAATACAACTGCTATAACATAAATCTACATTGTAAAGAAAAACACTAAAAGAAATCAATAAATTTCACACTCTTCTAAAAGTCGTTACAATACTCTATAATAAGTCAATCTCAAGAATAAAAATTAGTAACAATATATCTAGAAAATTGATTTGTCTTTATTTGTCATACTCGTAGAAAAAATAGTATACCCTACCCGAATATAAAAACTCTTAAGCGGAAGTCAGTACTACATGAGTTTAGCTTTTTTATGTTGTAACCGTCAATAATAATCTATGTAGAGTCATTTTATTTGTTCAGCAAATTGGATATTTTGTATAAATAAAACTACACTACGTCGGTGTTGAGACGTTTTTAAAGACGATGTTTTTGAAGAACGCATAGAATTCCGGGAATGCTCCAATATATTCACTCTAGAACACACCAAGAATGTTGATAATTTGGTTATTCCTTCGAGAATTTTTGAAAAAATTATTCAAATAACCGCCTCCATTTTAGATAGCACACCGTTTGGCGTTGCCGACATCAAAAAGAATACCGAGAGAGAAGAGGAGAGAGAACCTTAATTTATTGTTAACTTGTTTACATTTTGTGAAATTTTAGTCGGTCGTACAATTTACAAATTTACAGGAAGGGATTAAGGGAAGATTTATTTTTATATTCAAAATTCAGAATAAAGTTTACCTTTAACACGTATATGTATATATGTATATATATACATATATATATATATATATATATATATATATATATATATATATGTATGTATATATATATATATATATATATATATATATATATATATATATATATATATATATATACTAACAATGGAGCAGAGGGTTTGTGACTTCAGAACCAACGCATTGAAATCAAATTCCTGGTACAGGAAAATGACAAATAAAACATAACAAAATTTAAGGAATTTATGGAAGAATTATTGGAAGAAGATTAACAGCCTGAACCTTATGTTCTTGGATATATATAGGACCAGAACTAACTCTCAGCGAGGTAACACATGCAATAAAATTACTGAACGGCAGCAAATCACCTGAGCGAGATAATATACAGGCCGAAATACTAAAAATATTTAAAGATATCCGGAAAAGTACTCTGGGGGAACATTTTTGGATCGCACTATAGGCTGATATAAACTTTGTTTTGGCCATTTTGCACCATTTTGTTTACCGAAATTTTTTTTTAACTTCCTGGAGTCCTTGTTTTTCAAAATTTTAACATTTTAACTAGCAGTTGATAAAATAATAAAAAACCAGACATATACTGTGTTTGATATGTTGACATAAGTTGAGATCAATATAAACTTTTTGTATACTAGTATCTCAGCTATTATCTGTAATTCTCAGCTTTTAAATTAAATTTCGGTTCATTAGGTCAAAGGTAACCAAAGTTTTTGATAAGTCTGAATGGAGAGCCCATAGGTACCTAAAGATAGCAGATTAAGCATTTTGAGCTTATTATCAACCAGTGTTAACCTTACGAGACAAGATCCCAAATCGCCAGCTACGACAAAGAATAGGAGTGGCTGATGCAGTAGAGAGAGTAGCAACACTGAAATGGAACTGGGCAGGTCACGTGGCTCGAATGACAGATAATAGATGGACAAAACGGATACTGGAATGGAGACCAAGAGATGATGCCTACCGAAGCAGAGGTCGTCCACCAACACGTTGGACTGACGATCTAAAACGTTGTCATAGGAATTGGATGCAAGAGGCACAAGATCGGAATAGATGGAAAATTATGAGGGAGATCTATGTCCAGCAGTGGATAAGCGAAGATTGAATAATGATGATCAACCAATGATTCTCAGTGATGATGGACAAGTGTGCTGAGAACTGCAACTGCAAAATCAACATAGTAGCGCACCTGAAGTCGGAGAAATTACCAACAGAATCGCCACTGTACCACCTCTACAAAACAATTGGAAAGGATAGTTTTGAAGAGAATTGTATAGACTGTGTACGAAAAGATTATTTCAGAACGATCTGATTTCAGACCTTAAAACTTTTGAGACAGCGAGGGAGAATATATTTAAGATATATCATCTCGAAACAACGAAAGACCTCCATCTTATAAACAAGAGTATGTTGTAGAAGATTCTATGTATCACTCAAACAAAATAATACTCGATGAACAAACCCAAAGAACGTTTTTTATGTCCTTTATTATACAATATATACACTATTGATCCGCCTGATGTGCCAATCACCAGAAGATATATTTATGTAGATAACACTGGTTGTTTGCAGTCAACCAAAAATTTAAGATAAGGGAAAACAAGTGTCCAGATATTGTGCCGCTAACCATCTTGAGGCAAATCCAGCCAAGCACGTACTTGTGTGTTTCATCTGTTTAATAAAGAAGCTGTGAGCTTTAATGTGGCATCATGTCTAACTCGACAGAAGTACTGCAACTATCCCAGATACTTAGTTGTTCAATTAGGCAGGAAAGTTTCATTCAAACAAAATTTCCATGGAATAAGAACACAGTTTTCTACAGGCCTTCTACTTCTTCAAGAGCCACAACCTTTCTCTTGGTATAAAAGTAAGAATGCTGCGATGCTATGCCTTCTTTGTCCTTTTTCATGGTATTGAATCGTGGACCTTGAACGAAGATATGTGCAGAAAACTAAAAGCATTTGAGATGTGGATATGTCGGAGAATACTTAAGATCCCGTGGACTGACCAAGTTACAAATGAGAAAGTTCTCAGAAGAATGAAGAACAACCGAGAAGTACAGTAAGTACGAAGAATAATATCATTTGCAAACCGAAAAGCTCAATATAAAGAGTGAGTAAAACATATTAAGAAAATTAGCATTAATAATTTGTATAACCTCACTCTTAACGAGACAATGAGAATTGTTACTGTCCAATTGAAACCTACTCTGGTCTCTAGGTACACCGACTTAGCACTACCACATATATAATACAAAAAATGGCAGTTGAATTAGAGAGGAAAATATAGGTAACAGATCTTAGACTGTAAAGAAAGAGTATAACATAAATTAGAAGAACATAAGTAACATTACGCCAATTGGAGAACTCTCGAAAAATTGAGAAACTGAGAGAGTCAAGTAGGGATATTTGTTGATGGCTGTTTTAATTTTAAGGAGAGATTCATATTTAATTCTATAATACACGATTTTCTGTATTCTCAGAAAATCTACAAATATGTTTGTGTGTGTTGGGTTTTTTTGATACATAGCGTTTAAAATATACAAAGTTATAATCACTAAGTACTGTGATTTATGAAACACACAATTTATGAAAACGGGTATTGTTTTTATTGAGACAAAAATAAAGTCCACATTTGGAGTAGCGTGTATAGTTAAAAATTTGCAATTTCTTTTCGAAAATAGAAGAGTTTTAAAGGCATTTCACTTCCCCTTTCAGTTAGGCATCGCCGGTACAGAAGCCAGCAAGTTACAATAGTCATATCAAGCACATGATAAAAAAAGCCTCATGCCCTACTTTTTGGACTCGGATTGTTATTTTGTAATACCCAATGAGGCTACCCATGAGATCAACACCTCCTATATGCTTGCTATAATCTTCTCTGTATGTTTACTCTCTGTTTTGTTTTTCTGTAATATCTCTCAATTTTTCCTTCAGGTAACTCGCCAGAATATGTTGATAACAAACACACTATTATGTCGTCTTTCCATGCAACTGATGGTATTTCTACTCCTTCAAAATCACATAAGTATTCAACAGAATCTCCATTTTAATTGCAGAATCTTCCCACGGCAAATTACTGTTTGGAATGCAGCTGAAAATATTCGTAGCTGGAAACTGTGTTGTAGCAAATCTGCTACATTAGTATAGGGTTAAGATGAGTCTGTACAAATATAAACTCTGCATATACTTATGATGATCTTTTGGCTTTCAACGGGACCAAGATAATTACGCGATCTGTTGTAAGATCTCTTGTAATAAAATATTAATTTCATGATTGATGGCATATGTGTTTCCGGAAAGTATCTATGTAAGTGAATGAATCAAAAAATATTTTTTAAATATCTCCAATTAAGTTTTTAACAGAAAAATTTATTCAATGAGTAATTATGAGTTTCTAGTATATTATGAATATGACTTAAAACTACACAGAAAAAAGAAATTAAGATTTCCTATGAATATGTCTATATTTGTCTTGATAATGTTATATTTGATATTGTTCTACGCTTTTCTATTCAGTTCTACAGTTTGCAAGCACAGAAAAGGATTAAAGGTAACTGCCGTGACCAAAAGTGGTTTGAGAGGATTATGCTCATTTAGGAAACCATAATCACTAGGCTCTTTTTGTTAGCCTACAAAGACAAAATTAAATCTGCGGTAAAATGTCACAACACGATTTAAAAGGTTGTTAGAATTGATAACCATCTCTGATTTACGACATTCTTTCATATTTGGTAAATCCTGTTGTCGGTACATTACAATAGTAGTTCCGGTTTTAAAACTATAATCGTTGAGAACCTGCTCGAGAATGATAAGAAGGCACTTTTTAAAATATTGAAATTAATTTCTTTTTTCTATTTGGTATAGTATTTCCGTGTAAGTTTGTATATTGGAAATTAGCAAAAAGTATATTGTTGACTGTTTAACAAAATTTTTTTATTTAAAAAAATTTTTAGCTAAAAAGAATAAAAAAAACAACATTCGATGAACAACGAAATTCTTGAATTGATGGAGCAGAAAAAACAACAGAGAAACAACAGGGAATATAATATATTATTATTGTTCTGAAGCTATTTTCTTGTGGCATTTTAAAGTAATTACTATTTTTATTGAGAATAAGCCACAATTTAAGTGTAAAATAAGTTTTTTTTCAATACGAATCACATGCTATAATTTTTCTGACGGGTATTCTCAAGTTAAAGTTGATTTCATGTAATCGAATAAACTATCTTACAATAAAGTCCCAGGAACTCAACTCAGCAATATTGGCAATATCATTTTAAAGTCGTCTAATTTAAATAATCTAGGGGAAAAAACCAAATGCGAGATTACAGAAGGGTTTCAAATAATTTATTTCAAATATTTTTAATAAAAGCTTATAAACAAGTGTCCTGAATATAAAATATATATTTTTTTAGAATTATGGCAATAGCTCTTCAAAAAATTAAAAGAGAACTCCATAAGTCAAAAAATGGTAACAAAAAAAATAAAAAACTATTAATGTCTTGCTGCGGTATTTTGTTCCACTTCATTAAAAGGCCCTCGACAAGTTGCTGTCTTGTATTCAACGCAATACTTTGTTGTAAAATGTGGCTGCCCAATATGTCCCATACTTGCTCAATTGGGTTTAAATTTGGGTTTAAACTGCGATTGTGCAGGCCATGGTAAAACCTCGATTTCATTACCTCCCTCCATATTGGGATGAGGATGATAAAAATGGTTGGAAAAATGGATTTGTGGTGAAATGTATATGGATAGAATAGGATGCTTAAACAGTTAGAGGGAAAAGAGATTCATTACTTAGGTAGTTCTCTACCATATAATCGGCAATTTTCATAAATGAGGGCAGGTTAGGGATATCCGCATGAAATCGTTGACCAAACAATCGCCGACTCGTTCTGGGTCCAAAAATGGCCAGCCAAATAAGTGGTGCAGCCACTTGCCATTGGAATCTCTCCTCTTGTAAGTGGTTACCAAACCAAGTTTTTGGATTTTGCGAAACCAACTTTGAGTCAAGTAAAATAAACACCCAATTCGGTTTACAGATAGTCGAACGGCAATTACGAAATCAGACACAAGTCCTGATGGACTTAAAATGGCACCAACTTCTTCGGAGCAACAAATTAATTGAGTAATGCCCATTTAATAAGCTATGTATGGTAAATAATTGCAAAAAAAATTTTGGAGCGTATTGAAATGTACCATCCAAGTAATATGCCTCTGCTTTCTCCAAGTATCGTAAATTCTCAAGAATGCCAAAAATAATATTTTGTTGCGAATCGTTATCCAACACAAAACATTTATCGCGGTCCGTCTTTAGATTCATCTGTTGGATTGCTTGAGGCAATTTCCCATTGTCTTAGGTACAGGTGACATCAAAGAAAAACGATCGTTGCTCATATTCCTCCGAATACAAGCGATTTCCGTTGTTGTCATGGGTTCTTTAAAAGAAGAAGTTGCAATCTTTTGCAGGAGTTGCTGATGACTTGACGGCTTAGTTTTCGAAGGTCGCTTACGTGATTGTGTCCCAAGACGCAGTGCAGAATATTTTCAGCAACTAAAATAATTATAGAAATATAAACACATACTGGTCATTTTCAGAAAACTGGATTTTATTACAAAAAATAAAGTCTTCTTTAGTTTTGAAATTTTAATAAGTTCTTTGCATATTTTTACATTTCATGTGAACAGGATCCCTATCGTATATTTTCTAATGACTAATGATGACATTATGAGCATTTGTTTATTTTTCTTTATATTATTCCATCAGCAACTAATCAAATTGTTTTATTTGAAAAAACTTCCGGTTGTCAAAACTAAAAATGTTTGCAACGTCAACAAACCTAGAAATACGCGATCACTACAAAAATTTAATCTGATCACTTTTGTGCCTTTATCAAAGCATATATTGTTTTTCTGTTTCATTTTTTAAGCAATATTGTCTTCTTGTGGATAAACAACCGAAAGAAAAAAGGAATTTCTTTTAGACCGAATCCAATCCTGAAAATTCCGGAGGTGATTAAATGACGACACCGAAATCTTGCAGAAAAATCGTAACGACGAAAGTTAATCGTTTTCGGTAGCTACTAATGGACTGCTTATCTCCTTCTATTCTCTTTAAATACTTTTAGAGATAAGATAAGTAATTACTTTTGAATCCTGTCCACCGAGGGCTTATAGAATGATATTTGCAACAATGTGCTTCACTTTGATTCTTGCCGCTGCTCCTTCGTTTTAACAGTGATTTCTTAGTCGTGAATTAATCATCCAACGGCGGGTTTTTGATTTTTCTTTAAGCATTTGATTTATATCAAATCCTTAACTGGTTTGTATTAACGTTTTTTTTGTGAATATGCCCTCACCAAGTAAACTTTGAAACCAAAATTAAAAATTTCAATTTTGGTGACCAATATACTCGTACTCGTAAGCAAGTAATAATTTGTCGTGTGTATACATGGAGCATATAACAAAACATAGAGCTAAACATAGAGCAAAGAAAGCAAAAGATTTTAATCAGATTAGATGTGTCCAAGATGAAAATAACAAAATACTAGTTCACAAAAATTAGGTCAAGAAGAGGTGGAAAAAGTACTTTGATAGTTTATTAACTGAAGAATTTGACAGAAAACTAATTAAGTTAACGGATACAGTAACAGCAATAGTCACCAAAATAACAAACGTGGAAGTGGTTCGCACTACAAAAAATAAAGAAGGTAAGGCAGTTGGACCAGATTATATTCCTGGGGAATTGTGGAAGCCTTAAGAGAGACAGAAATAAGTTGGAAAACATGTTTCTTTATTAGAATTATCAAAGTGCGACAAATGCTAGACAAATGAAGAAGCACTTTATTAGTATCTGTATACAAAAACAAGGGAGATAGTCAGCAATGCACAAACTAAGGGACCATAAAATTACTTAGTTACCTATGAAAATATGGGAGAGAGTAATTAATAGATGAATACGTGAGGAAACCGAAATATCTGATAATCAATTTGGTTTTATACAAGGCAGATCCGGAATAGATGAAATTTTCATTAAAGGGACAAAAAAGCATTTTTTTTGGAAGGTAAGAATCTTCGAAAGATCTTTGGGAAGGAGTCCCAGATGTATTGGATTTAGCACGGTACGCCTCACCATAACGGGCTGCTTACCAACTTAACTCACCCCCTTTTTCTCCAGTTGACCGGCTTGGGACCGCTCTTAGCAAGCATTACGTCTGCCCAGTCAACATTAAAGCTGATTTATCTTAGAACTGGCCGTGTACAAAACGGCTGTCCTGAAAAACACGTTGAAGAATCGTTGGGTAGTTTATAGTACAAGGGGAAGGGGCGACAACGCAGACGGAGGCCATCTACCAGCCGCACTCGCCTCATGAGAGCCTCATGAGAGGCGATTCTTTTCCCGTACACAACGTGCTTTTCACAGGAACTATTGTATGTTATTTGTCTTTGATCAGTCCGGCTTGTCGGTAGGTTAATATATTATTATATTATAGTTACATTCTACTTTCAATGACAAACATTTAATTGAGTATGTGAGGAAGTACCCAGCTATTTATGATTTGGCTCATCCGAAATACCTGGACAGCAACCACAAAAGTTCATTGTGGAAGAAGAACAGAAGTCACGGATGCAGTTGAAAAAATAGCCATGGCTAAAGGGTCTTGGGCCGAACATGTTGCCAGATTGACGGATGATAGATGGACCAGAAAATTTCTGAAATGGCGACCAACTCAAGAGGCATATCGAAACAGAGGACTACCACTGACTAGATGAACGGATGATATAAAGCGAATCACTTTAAATTGGATGCAAGAAGATAAAGATAGAAATAGTTGGGAAATTTTAGGGGAGACCTACGTTCAGCAGTAGACAAATATAAGCTAGTTGATGATGAAGATGAGACTTCTAGTTACACAAGTAAAATTGGTTCCGCTTCTTCTAGATAGTCGAAAAGAATTGATAAGTAGATTAGCGTCAAAACTAAAGTAAGAGATGTGAGAAGAGAAATAGCAAAACAAAAATGGCCATTTGTAGCACACATCGAATATAAAGAAGAAAGGTAGAATAATCTAATCACAGGAGAGAAAAAGGCGGATGAATAGAGTAAGAATGAAAGTATTTAGGGGAGGCTTATGTCCAATAATAGATAAATTAATCTGGTATAAATAGACTTCATTTAACACCTCAATTGCCTAGTTTGTAGCGATTTACAAACATTTTTATTCATTTTAAAAAAATTATTTTAAAGTCTCATCTTCCATTAATTTGTTAAGCGCCTTCTTCAAAGATGATTCATTTGCTTTTTTTTTTTTCGAAGAACAACTTCTCAGTTTCCCACTATTAAGCAAACAAAAACCACAATCAATTTGACCAATTTGCTATATTTGTTTTGTGACCTCATACGTCTCCCCAAAAAAATCTCTATATTTTAGATTGGCAAACGATCGATCATGAAACCCGAAATGAGTGAAGCCGGCGTCTTTGCGGTACCCGCTCCCATAATATTATAATTGTTGATTTTCGGAAAATAGGCCAGTCTGTGACAACTATTAGAAAATCTTAAACGTCTCAATAAGAGGACAAACCAGTTAAATACTAGACTTAGTCCTGACAGTATTATAGGCATAGTGCCCAACAATTAGCAGATATTATGTCTAGGGTAAGAGTCGGCAACTAATTTTGGGTGGGGTCCAGACATATTGTAAAATAGGTTTGGGGAGGTCCAGAAAACAAAATTTGGTTAAACATCGAAACGCCTCCATCGAGTGAAACAAATTAACTTCTTGTATTTATCTTTTGATTTGAACAAACAGGTGTACATTTTTAATATCAATGTGAAAAATTACACTTGTATTCTTGAGCCAGATTTTTAAAGTTAGATTCACGTTGGGAGCAGCAAATGCGAATAGTGTCCTCAAGGTAAGTGTCCGTCAATCTTGATTGATATTTGTTTTTCAAAAAATATATTTTTAACAACGAAATTTCACAAATAAATGTAAAGCCAAATATAAGAGCAAAGTAAATGGCCAATTTCTTGTAGTTTTCATATTTCTCTGGAACATGTTAACTGCAAAATTCTTGCGTGGAAGCAGTTTCATGCATTTGCAATAAAATATCTTCCTGCAAGTCTATAATCTCCATTTGGAGGAAGAGCTTTAAAATGGGGATCAGATTTGCAGCAACATCACTCCATTTTCGAGCTGAAGGAACTGCAAAATGTGCTTAAGAATGCCGACAACTTGACTACTTATACAAAAGTCTTCAAATCTTCCTGCGAATTTCTTTTTAGGACCTTCAATGAAATGTAAAAATATTGAAACGTCTATTTCTGATTTAAAATTATTCTTGTCTAGTTGTCACCACGTTGATGTCAAACAATATTTAAAAAAAAATAATTAACAAATGGCAGGAAACATGGGATGTCTCAAATTCTAACCTTAGATCCATAAAACAAACTGTCCTACCATGGAGGCTACCTATGAAAAGAAGAGATCAAGTTATCATCTCTAGACTACGATTGGGAAGACATCAAGATCACACATTATTTCCTACTACAGAAGCAACCCTAACCTTTGTCTTACGGGTGTGATAATAATCTAACAGTGCATCACTTATTAGTGGAGTGTCCGTTGTACACATTTGAAAGACCACATAAACAGTTATCTACAACAATAAAAGACATTCTAAGTGAACATAGTGACCACAATCGTACGATACTTTTTTTGTTTTCCTTGAACTGAAGTTGCTTTCATAAAGTCCTCGTAGACATGCCGTCTCAGGACTTGCAACTTAATGTAGAGTCATATGTCGCCATGTTACCAATCCAACGGTAACTTTACCATCTTAATTTTATACAAGAAATAATGTAAACTAAATTTCAATTAGTAATTTTTAAAGGGTTTTTACCCCCATATTTAGTGGCTACATTTATGTATTAACCTGACACTGATGATGGAATATTTATTCCGAAAACGTTTTGTCTATTTAACATAGCCCGACTGGGTTTTTATGTACCTTTTTATAAAGGATTTTATTAAAAATTTTTAATATATGGTATACAGCCAACTACAGGAACTTAGTTTCCTTGTGGATTTTATTTTTATTTGTTTTACATCTAATAGCTTCAGCAGGTCTGCAAGTCCCGGTGCCTTTTCATCCTTCATTTGTCTGACAGCTGCCGTTATTTCTTCTGGTACGATTTCGGGACCTGAATTTTATTCAATGGTGAGTTCTTGTATTTTTCTAAGGTCGTGGAAAAGTTTCTCCAAGTATTCTTCCCATACTTTCTTTTTATCTTCTTTGGTTATGACAAGATTGTCTTTATCATCATTCATATTTAATGATGAGCAAGCAAATCAAGCGAGATTAAGTGGTCAGGTTAAAGCAGTTCTGTCAAATCGAATGTTATCCATCAAAAATCAGAGGTCTGGATGGTCAAATCATTTAAATGCAAACGGTCCCACGCAGAGTTTCTTGAAGTGGGATAAGCAGATATGCTGAATTTCACATTGTGTGCCTGAGTCAGTACTTAATAATCCCTATTTTTCCAGGTTGGTTTTATTCTTGGCAACTTCGACTCACAGGCGATTAAGAGTTCTCTACACAAAATAAAGTCTCTATCATATAAGATTTCTTGTAAAGACTCTAGATGTTGAGAAACAGCTCTTTTACATTGAGCGATTCTTTTCTGAATTGTATTTCCACTTCCATTTAAAAATGTTGAAAGAGGGGAGAGGAAAGCTACAGCCGTCTACCATTGTTACCTGTTACCCTGTAGCCTCTTGCAGTAGTCTGACAAATATTATCGTCGATGATGAAGTCGGTGATGAATAGTTAAAATTATCAGCTTTCACAAAAATTAAGTCTTCCCTAGGGGGATTGTACACAGAAATTACAGGGAAGTTTGATGTGCAAATAGTGAGAATGTCAACATTGTTAAATACTCTTCCTAGACGCACAAATCATTTCACTACCGATTCCGACCAACTGACAGATTTCGAGAGACATATGACGGCCACATATTAACGCATATACTCGAGGTAAATCAACGATGGTTGAGATAAACAATACACATTATGTACACAGATATTCGTTACCACATCTCTTTGATAATGTCTTCACTTTTGATAATGTCTGTCGCAATTGTAGACGTGAAGACAAATGACTTTCATCTCATTGTTTGATTGTTTAATAAAGACGATCTTTCAAAAATTCAAACTTTTACTGTCAGTTATTTGTCATCATCTATTCGTGTGTAGAGTATTCTTGCACATGCATAATCCCCTTGTGCATTTCTTAATCGAAATTAGGTATCTCGACTCTCAATACCAATAAATGTAAAGATGAATTTGATGATCGCTGTCAACGTTATTCAATCCCTAAATGGCCTACATCTTGTTCAAGTTTCACCTCCGTCACTGAGGACTCAGTCAGATTGAGAGTTGATGGTCGCTTAGCAAAGCCTTCACCTTCAGGAAAGTTGCTCCTGCCATTTATATGGAGTCCAATTATATGAATCTTATCACTTATTAAATTGGCTTTTCATAGATACTTATGTTTATCTGCCAGTAGGTGTTTCATCATATAAATAACCTTGGATTTAGTTGTGTTGGTTTTCACGCTGAGATTCTCGCTGTCTCTGATTAGTCTGCTAAGCAGGAATTGGAAGTTTTCTGCGCTATCTGCTAACATGGCTGTATTATTAGAGCATACATGTTTTATTGGATACAGTAAAACGAAATATAATACAAATCCATTGCTTACAATACGTTTAATGAGTTTTTCTGCTGTCAAGTGAATTTCCTTACTTACTGACCTTATTTGGTTGTTATAAAGGCAAAACAGCGTATGTAGCTATGCCATTTTTGTCTAGTCCTATTGAATCCAGAATTTACATTAACTCAGAGTACGTGACACAGTCAAAAGCTTTTACGTAATATCTATGAAGCAAATGTATAGTTCTTTGTGGCCTTTGCATTTTTGTATGAGGACCAATAAGCTAAACAGGGTGTCTAAAAACCAGGTCTGAAACCAAATTGTTGCATATTACATTCAGTACATTCTGCTACGTACGATTTTTGGATATAGGTTTACGATTTGTCTCCTAAAATTTATTAAACGGTACTGTTCATATTTGCTGGCGTTATATTTTTTCGGGATATGTATAACTTTAATAAATGATTTCAAAAAAAATTATAATAAAATTTTTGTCATTAATGAAACAAATCTTTTTGTTTATTTAAGCAATAAAAATTAAACAAGAACATATTAAAGTAATATTCAAAGCACCAACTATTTATCAAGGCCCATAATTCACTTTTAATATGATTTTTGGCCTCTGGGGACTGACCTATCTCTGCGGTGCCCGACTCACAATATTTATATTGGTGCGGCGTTTCGGCAGATGAAAAATGGGCATTTCAATAAAGTGACACATGTCATGAAGAGGCAAAGCGGTACCGAAGACCGCCAACCGCGGTACCTCTCTTACTGGCGACTACCATCACTTTGGACGGCGATAGCCATCAAAGCGGTTGCTGCATTTGGACGGTATCGATGATAAATGCGATTAACATTTGAAAGGTAACGCAAACGTGATGATGAGTCAGTTGTTTTGAATGGGACTTGATAGAATTTGCATTTTATATTAATTTATCATTGTGTGACTCTATCGTATAGATAATAACAACCAACATTTTTTTCTGTGATATTTCTGAAATAATAATATAAAGAAAATATAAAACTTATTTAAGGTACTTTATTTAAATGTAAAAAAATTATCCTAAACAAATATAACCTACGGTATCCAGCTAACCACTGGGGTATTTTCCTTAGAGAGATTATAATTAACTGTCTTTAATGGGAATTAACAACAGTATCAGTTAAAAATAAGTTTATTTTGACGTTTCGATTTTCACTTTCTCAAAGTGTATAAGGTTCCGCCAAAGAAATTTTCACCAGTCATCCTTCACAAACGCTTTCTCAAAGTGTATACCGTTAACATACATATGTAAAATACCAAGTTATTGTTCTATTTAGAATGGCACATGCTACAAATTTTTGGACATAAGCTTTCTCCTGTCGCGTTAGGTTTCTTTTTCTTCTTCTTCTTCTGTTGTACTCCATTACTGTCCAACCACTGATGATATTGTGAAGCCATAACATTGGTTTTCTGCCTACTCCACTTCGGTCTTCTACATTCTCTTCAATTATTACTCGTAGCAGGTTATATTTATCATTTCTCATTATATGGCCTAGAAACAAAGTTGTTTTTATTCTGTTATCCTTTACGTTTTTCTTAATAATGTTTCCATCATTATATCTGTTATTTTTTTAACTATCTCTTTACTTGCTTCTTCTTCTGTTTCTTTTTCTTTTTATGTAGACGTGACTCTGTCTTTTTTCCAATGTGCCTCCAGTAAGTTGTCGTTCCACCGTTTTCGGGGTCTTCCTACTGATCGTCTTCCTATTGGGGAACCGTCTCCTGCCGTGTTTACTACTCTATTTGGTGCCATTTGGCTTACATGATCGTTCCATTCTACTCTTCTATTTCTTGGTCAGTTCTTGATGTTCTCCACCTTGCTTCTACGTCGTATACATGTCCTTCTAGTCCCTGTCCCATAGTGTCTTGCCATCAATTGTTCTAAGTGTTTTCCTCTCTGCTGTTTCTAACATCCTTTTTGACCTCTCTGTATCAAGTCTCTATGTCATTATTAGTCTGATGACTGTTTTGTAAATTCTGCCTTTCATTTTTTTCCCGATATTTTTATTTCTCCATATTGATTCATTTAGGCACCCTGCGGCTTTGTTTGCTCTATTTACTTGATCTTCCACTTCAGTTTCGAGCATTCCGCATCTAAATAATGAGATGGCCAGATGTTTAAACTCCATAACTTCTATTATCTGACCTTCCATCTCCAATTTACATCTTAGTAAATTTGCTGGTGTAACCATGCATTTTGTCTTTTTTGGGGAAATTAATATGTTAAATTTTCTGACGGTTATATTACATTGTTGCAGCATACGTTGTAAATCGTCTTCACTTTGAGAGAGTAGTATTGCGTCGTCTACATAGCAGAATATTTTAAGTTGTTTTTCTCCCATTTGGTATCGTTAAAAGCTTAAACAATAGAGGACGCATGGAATCTTCCCTGTCTTATTCCATTGCCAGCTTCAATAGGGTCGGTTAGTTCTTCTTCCACTTGTACTTTTATTGTGTTGTGTTGGTAGATATTTTCGATCGTTTTAATTATTCCTAGAGGTATCTCTCTTGCGTACAATAAGTGGATAACGTCCTTTCATTTTCACACGGTCAAATGCCGTCTTAAGGTCCACAAAACATAGATATGCTGGTTTGTTGTATTCTAATGATTTCTCTTGCACTTACCTCATTATAAATATAGCGTCGGTGCATGATCTTCCAGACCTAAAACCTTGTGGTTCTTCTGCTAGTGTTATCATTTCATTCAGTTTATTTGTTATCACTTTGGTTGTTAATTTTAGTGTTGTGTTTAATAAATTAATTCCTCTGCAATTTTCCGGGTCCGATTTGTCTCCCTTTTTGAAGAGAGGTATTAGGATTCCATTCTTGAAGAATTCTGTTTTGTTCTATTATTTTTTTTTGTTAGTTTTAATAGTTGTTTGGTCAGATCTGGTCCTCCGTGCTTTAGGAGTTCGTTCGGTTTTCTGTCCTCTCCTGGTGATTTTTTATTTTTTAATGTCCTTAATGCTTCCTTTACCTCTTCCTCCTCAATATTTATTTCTTCGTTTATCGTCACCTCTGGTGTTGGTGTTTCATTATCATCACCTATCGTCAGCAAATAGGGATGGAAAGTAGTCTACTCATGTTTCCTTCTGAATGTGTTTTGTTTTTATTAGTTCCTTCATCTCTTTTCTTTGTCCTCTGATCATTGTCCATATTTCTTTTTGTTTTCCGTAGAAGTCGTGTTCCATCTGATTTGAGAAGCCCTTTCAGTGTTCCCTTTTTATTTGTGTAACTAAAGTATTTGTTCCATTTCTGATTCGTTTATAGTGGTTATATGGTGTTTGTTGTGTTCTGTATTGTAAAAAGGCTTTCTTCTTTTCTTCACATTTTGTCTTCAGTTTTTCCCAGCTTTCCTCGATGTTATCATTATTTAATATTTCATTTCCAGCGATCTTCTCTGATATTCTTTTTCTGTATAAGTATTCTGTGGATTGCGTATTTAGTCCTTCGACTTTGATTTTTGTTTGTGTTTTCGCTGCTTTCTTGGGTGTGAAGTATTTCTCTTTAGATGCGTATATATTATTTGTTGACCACCAAAAATTATAGTTTTTGTTATATAATATATTAATTTTTACCACCTCCATATTTTTAATTTGAGTCCTAGTCCTATGTTGGATCCATATTTATTGTTAATTGTTTTTCTATTTGTTTTTATAGGTGCCCTTGTTTTGCTTTATTTTCAAATAACTCAATGTCAAGTTGTCTTTGAGCATTTCTCTTCCATCCTCTTTACGTGTCTCAACCACAGTTATTATATATTATTATTTTTTCTCTATCTACATTGCGGTTTAATTTCATTTTGGTTCATATGATTTTGTTTTTGATTTCTTCAATTTTCGAACGACTACTGCTTTGTATAAATAATCTATTTCCATGATTATAATTTTGATTCTGATAGCTTTGCCAACTCGTTTATGTTACAGAGAAAACAAAATCGTTCGGACACGTCGTTTCGGTTTTAAAACTTCTTCTAATATCGAAGTTTCGGTATATCGATGAATCCACATCAGGTGAGAGCGACAATGTCATTTTTTGTACATAGCAAAGGAGGTCATGCGATATTTCTTTTAAAAAATTAATAAAATCTGATTCCCCGACGATATAGTGTATGACGTGGACCTATAAAATGGTCACTTAATAACTGGGTTTTATCTCATTATAAGATTTTTTCTTGAGGAGTTACCCAAAGTTCAAGGTATACTATACACTATACAAATGCAGAAAATATTGGTGATCTACGTCTTCGTAGGATTTTTGCTAAGCCCTAATAAGAACTGGATTATTTCATTTTTTCGTTTCCTTCAGTTATGAAATTACCAGGTTGTCGTATGATTTTTCCAAATCAATAAAGGCTACATAGGTTTCTTCATTTCATTATCACTTTTTCAGGGCATTTACATTTCTAATGTAGACATTTTTTCAATCGTCCAGCTCTGAATCTAGCTTGTTCTTCCGGTTGTTTGTTATTGATATTTTTGTTCTATTAGATTCCTCTGTAAAAACTGAGGACTTCACAGACTAGTATTGAACCTTTTTAAAAAACAGCCATATTTTGACAACACCTCATCCCACAACAAGAAGGTTTTTAAAAGCAAAGAAGTAAAGCAGAGAAAGAAGATCAAATAGAAAAGGAATATGCTTTACATATTGCAAAAATTAGGATGTGAATATAAGACCCTACGCCAAGCGGAAATAAGAAAGATAAATGCCACTGAAATGTTCTGAATGAATGGAGAAGAATTTTACGAATTCCGTGAATCAACCACAGGACAAATATTTCAATTTTAAATGAATTAAAAGTCATCAAACGACTATCCAGTAAAGTTCATCTCCAACAGTTAAAATACTTTGGACGTGTTATGAGAGCAGACACAGAAAATATGGAAAGACTCATTACCTAACGAAAGGTACAAGGCCACGAGGAAGATCTCCAACAAGATCATCATCATCATTGGCTTTTACAACTCTTCGTGAGTTTTTGCCGCGTTTACTATTGCCTTCCATTGATTCCGATCCTGTGCTATTATTTCCCATGGCCTTACTTCCATCTTCTCCAGGTCTTCCCTGACTGCGTCTTTCCACCTTTTTCTAGGCCTTCCTGTCGATCTTCTACCATCTGGTCTTTCCCAAAACACATTGCTAATCAGTATGTCGTCATCACTCCGTACCACGTGGCCTGCCCATCTTAATCTATTGGCTTTTATGTATCTTACGATGTTTCCTTTCCCGAAGAGAGTCTCTATTTCATTGTTGTATCTGCTCCTCCATTCATTTGTCACGCTGTCCCTGCAAGGACCATATATAATTCGCAGGATTTTGCGTTCCCATACTAATAGCATCATGATTGTGGACCACGCAAATATCCTCCAAACAACAGGCGCCCTAAATCAATTCGAGAAAGTAGACGAGTTCACGTATCTAGGATCTTCCTTAAGCAATGCAGCCTCCTCCCATACGGAAATTCGCAGAAGAATAGGGATGGCCAAGAACGCGATGAGTCGACTGTCCAAAAAATATGGAAGGACCGCTCTTTACCCAGAAAACTCAAAATGAGACTGGTACGGACACTCATTTTTTCAATCTTCAGTTACGGTGCCGAAACATGGACAATAAAATCAGAGGATAGGAAAAGGATTGACGCATTCGAAATGTGGTGCTGGAGACGAATGCTACGCGTCTCGTAGACGGAGCACAGATCCAATCAGTCGATTCTCGAAGAGCTAAACATTCAGACCAGACTCTCCTCTCAGTGTCTTGCAAATGTTTTAAAGTTTTTTGGCCACATTGCGAGAAGAGACAATGACAACTTAGAAAGACTAATTGTGTGCGGAAACGTAGAAGGACGTAGAGGCAGAGGACGCTCACCTATCCGATGGTCAGATCAAGTACAGAAAGCCACTGGAGAGACGTTTTCCGAGTCCACGAGAGTAGCCCAAAATCGCAAGAGATGGAGAGAATTGACAGCCCGCATTGTAGGAAATCACGATCCTCAGCAATGAGGAAACGACAAGAGAGAGACTAATAGCTTATTGATTTCTTTCTTTCTCAATGTCCATGTTTCACTTCCATATGTCACTGCTGGTCGTATTATGGTTTTGTACATTTGGATTTTGGCACGCCTTGAGAGAAGCTTTGACCTCATTAGATGTTGAATGGCAAAGAATGATTTATTCCCCGCCAGTATTCGTATTTCAACCTCCCGTTCTCCTGTGTTTTCACTGGTAACTGTTGCTCCTAGGTATTTGAATTCTTTGACCACCTCAAAATTATGATCGTTTATGGTAATGTTTTGTCTTATTCGCTGTCGTTCCTTTTTTGATACGACCATGTATTTAGTTTTTTCTTCGTTTATTTTCAGGCCTACGCTTAGTGTTGCCTCTTCAAAGTTCGATACTAAATCCTTAACTTCCAATATTGTCTGTGCTACTGCATCTACATCATCTGCAAATGCGAGAATAATCTTTGCTCCTCTGGCAGTTATGTCTGGTTTGACTGGTATAGATTTTTCGCATTGCATATTCCAATGCTAGGTTAAATAGTAATGGGGACAGCGGGTCTCCCTGTCTGAGTCCGGTGCTTATGCCGAAAGCCTTTGAAGTTTTGCCTCCTATTCTAATTTGTGCAAAGGAATTGTTGACACACATTCGCGCAATCATGGTCAGCTTCTTTGGTACGCCTAACTCCATCATTGCACTCCACAGTTTTAAGCGATCTATGGAATCATATGCTTGTTTGAAATCTATGAGGATCTGGTGTACTTCTTTATTATATTCCCAATACTTTTCTAGCATTTGTCTGATAGTAAATATTTGGTCGATTGTTGATCTTCCAGGCCTAAAGCCGCATTGGTAATCGCCAATAATTTCCTCTGTATATGGCAGTAATCGTTTTAGTACAACTGAAGCTAATATCTTATATGTAGTACCGATTATACTATATTATACCAACAAGATGGATCGATCAAATTAGAGGCATATGCAAAAGACCTATATTAACTACACCCCAATCAGAGATATCATTGTTTTATTATAAAAGAAAGTTTAAAGTGTATAATTTTACTATCTTTGATATTGGATCTGCTCAAGGCTATTGTTATGCAAATATTATAAACTGTTTTATAATTTGTAAATGCTCATTTTGTAATAAATAAATCTAACAGATATTATTTACTTCTTATTAGTATGTATAATGTGAATTCTTAGATACTTGTTTGAGTAAAAAAATAAAGTTAAGGTAAAATCAATAAAAAGACTAATAATAATCTCTTTATTTTGATATATACTCATTAGTAATCATCACATTAGCTAAATTAAAATGGAAATGGGCTGGACACAACGAACGTCTCGAAGATGGTAGATGGAACAAAGAAGTCGGAAACTGGCGACCGTACGATGCGAAGAGACCAAGAGGAAGACCTCAAATGCGCTGGAGCGACGATATCAAAAGAGTCGCAGGACCAATGTGGAAACGCCTAGCACACTACAGGGATGAATGGCGAGAAATGGGAGAGGCCTTTATTCGACAATTTGGATAGAAAAAGGGCTATAAAAAAAATCATCACATTGACAGTAAAATTATAAATATAGTGCAAGCATTATATTAGAACCAAAGTGCCATAGGTCAAATTGATGGGCAATGCTCAGAAGAAATGAAGATCTGTAGAGGAGGCACTCTAAGAAGAAGAAGAATCAAAGAAACATAATTTGTTGAAATATCAATTTATAAACCACTTACAATGATCTTTACCTAAAATTCTTGAAAAACTTGGTATTGTAACTCGAGCTAAATTAGGACCAGTAATTTTAACAATAATGCGGTACGTGAAAGTTAAAAGCTGAGGAAAAGTTATAAATTATGGATTAAGAAAACTACAAAAAATATTAAAACTGACGAAGTAAAAAAATAAAATGTGATTTTTTTTTTTAATCGCTCTCCTCTAAACTAAGCAAAAGTGAGTTACAATGTTTTTCATATCAGATGTCGAAATAATATTGTATACCTTCTGCAGAGTCAAAACAAAAAGATCTGAATATACCTCTCTGTATTATATCTTTTGCGAACTTGCTCCCACTATTTTTGTTGATAATTCAATTCAATTCATTTTTGTGGGTACTACTCATACATTTAACGTTACCCTCTTAAGTGCCAACATTTCGATTAGAAAACCAGAATGTGGGTGCGGGTTAACTGTCCCGATCTTTGGTAATTAATCAGCGGGTGATTATTGTGTCGGATATTTGACACCCACGTTGTCGTTTGTTAGTCAAAATACTAGGAAAAATGGAAAAGGAATGAAAATAAGGATATACGGGGTGTTACATGTAGATTTTCAAAAAATAAACTAATACATAATTTTGCAAATAAAAGGCACATATCGAGCACATATATTTTTTTTAAATCTTGCCTAAGTACTTTCGCTCTCATAGCATCTTCAGGGGCATCTGAAATAAGCAAGAAACGTTTTTTCATCTAAGAGAAAAGCTTCTAACTTCGAAAAAACTCTTGATGGTTGATAAAGAATTTTATATAACGTTTTAGACTTACTTTTTCAAAAATTGTTGGCTATGCAGCACATCAATGAATGTTATAAACATTTAAATACATTTACACAAAAACTAAGACTAGAAAAAGGGCAAACGGTTCAAAAATTGTTTCGATGCTATATTGTAAATGGCTTCTAGTCTTAACTTCAATGTTAAAATGACATCTGACATATGACAACTTAGATGGGCAGTCACAATTTTAGTGATCTGCACATTTCAAAAATTCTATGGTAAACTTAACATTGACGAAAAGTCGAACTAATTACTAATATAGGAGAACCCAACAAGGTTCTATATTAAGTGTTAGTTTAGGGGCAAATGTAGGGGACACAGAGCGTGAATGTAAGAACTAGACTAAACAGTCTGCTAGAGAGTGATTGGTTGACTACACTAAAAAGATCTACCAAGCACTACCAATACTGTAGAAAATAAGAAATTGAAATATGAAATTGAAATACTTGGAAATTTAAATCAAAGTTGAAAAAAAGGGTGCAAACTGAAGTATTATACCACTGGTTCAGCAAACTTAGAGTCAATGAGAAAAAACGACGAAAAAAAAAACAAGAAATTAAATTCAGCTCTGCCTTGGGTTGAGTTGGTGTTCAGCCTTTCAAATAAAAGTACTTTACTACTGCCCCTTAACACAGTTTTCCGCTTTTTCCGCAATATTATTTTCAACTGCAAACAATTGTATTATTAGCACTACAGTGTTTTCTACAATATCTTCAATATATTACGGTTAATCAATGTATACATATATACTGGGGTGCAAAATTAACCGGACACTCAATTTTTTTTGTTTTTTGTTGGTGTTTAGATCGAAACTTGTTTAATTTGTTGGAAATTGTGTTTTATGCCTTATTAGCGACAAGTTTTTTTCTTGTTTGAACCTGTTTAGATGTTTTTTGCGAACAAAAACACTTTTACACATACGTTTTGTTATTAATGTGAAATATTGGCTTAGTATTAATTTAAGTTTATTGTGGTACTGTACCTGATTATAAGTTCGGCTGTAGGTTTTTGATTGTCTCCTGTTTAAAACTTGCATTAAAAAAATTATGACACCAGAAGAAGTAGCACACGCTATTGCTTTACAGGATGATGGGCGGAGCATTCGTTACATCGCAAATGCTTTAGGAATTTCTCGAAGTACAGTGTTTGAGGCAATACAAAGATTTCGGGAAACAGGACAATACACTAGGAGACCAGGTCAAGGTAGACAAAGAACCTCAAGTCAAGTTGAAGATCGCTTTCTTAGGTTACAAGCATTACACGATCGTACATTATCAGCACCAGTACTTGTTCAACGATTAAATGATGTCTATAGAAACACAGTTTCCGTTTATACCGTTCGAAGACGCTTAAATGAATATGGATTAAGGTCCAGAATACCTGTCACGGGACCTCTATTAACAGCAGATCATCGGAGGCAACGTTTACACTTCGCTCGCGAACATCTTAATTGGAGTGTTGACGATTGGAGTGCTTTGCTTTTGACGGATGAATCAAGATTTAACAGATACTCATCGGATGGACGGTATAAGATATGGAGAAGAACTGGTGAACGTTATCAGCAATGTTGTTTTGCTCCGAGAGTTCAATTTGGTGGAGGTGGTATAATGGTGTGGGCAGGCACTTCCCTAGAGGCTCATACAGAACTTGTTACAATTCAAGGGGGCAGTTTGAACGCTCAACGGTATATTCAGCAATGTTTGGAAGATCATGTAGTGCCATTTGCCCCATTTATTGGAGAAAACTTTCGTCTAATGCAAGATAATGCTCGTCCGCACATCGCAAGAATAACACGGGATTACTTGGATGAAGTTGGAATTCGTTTATTACCATGGCCGCCAAGAAGTGCAGACTTAAATCCAATAGAGCATGCATGGGATATTCTGGGACGACGTATTCGACGTAACCAAGGTGAGTTTGAAACCATGAATGATTCGGAGCAAGCAGTTCGTGACGAATGGGAGCAAATCCCTCAAGCAGACTTTGCTACCTTGATCCGAAGTATGCCTGATCGAATAAGGGCCGTAATTAGGGCTCGTGGAGGTAATACACTCTACTAAACATTGTTTTCCATAAAAATTGTTTAAGTATATTAAAATAAAAAGTAATATTTTTTTCTTTGCGGATTTTTAAATTTTTTGAATTGTTTATTGTTTTTTCTGAGTAACATTCTTGAGATGTAATAAATTTGACTTTTAAATTTTGTCTATTATTAAATACTTAATTGGGAACATCTTAAACTCTTTTAAACTCCAGTTTTTAGGAAAAATCATAATTGTCCGGTTAATTTTGCACCCCAGTAACTAGACCTCTCCTAAGACCTCTACTTTTGGAACAGGCCTCGTACAATTAGATGTGAAGTGTGTTGCATTGTCAAATTACTTCTGAGAAAAAATTCCTTTAAAATGTCGTAGTCATCCTCCCCATATATCTCAATGTCTTTGTATTGGGTTTCAATATTTGGTCACTTCTTTTATATATTTCGATTGTTAAGTCATAAATTATTTTCGTACGTTGGGGCTTTATATGATACCGCAAAGAACACACAAGTTGATCATTTCACAATAATAAAAATGTTGATATTTCATGTATAAACGGTGAAATAATCTACGAAATAATAAAAAAAATTTTAAAAATTGGATCTCCTTTATATGTATGTGTCTATAATAGGTAGTGTCTGTAGGTGTCTACGATTAAGAAAACAGGATAATTCACTAGCATAAAAAAGATCTAAAAAAAGACATATCTAAGTACATATATTTGTGGTTTACTATAATTGAAAAAGAGACAATAACATAGAAAAGAATAAATGATTAAATAACTAAAGACTAAAAAAACAAGAATAGTGAATCTAGTGAAAAAATAAAAGATCAGTTTCCTAAAATCAGCTAAATCTCTTTTTTATGAATGCCCCCAACAGCTTTTATATACCTTAACATATAGAAAATAGAAGTAATTTTTACTATATTTAAGGCACAGGTTTTAGAATGGTTATATTTGAGGCATAGGTTTAAGACTTTAAAGGTGTAACATATGAACTTTTTAATTTAAATTGTTGTGAAACTTAAGGTATATTATGCTTGACTTTATAAAATAAGGTATAACTAGTATGACTTTATAGAATAACGTATATTATGCTTGACTTTATAAACTATAGCCATAAACTCATAAAAGTATATTGGATGAGCTTTTATTTAAGCTTTTACAAGTTTAATGTCGATCAATTGTTACTGAATAATTAGCGCTCAAAGTTGAAAAACGCTACTTTATTAATGTAGCCATATTTTTTGTAAAAATACTTGTATAATAGTTGTATAACTTTTAATAATGTAGATTAAAGCCCTTTCAATACCCAGCAAAACCGAATCGGTTTATTTTTTGCTAAGATGAGATAATTTGTTTATCCCAAGATAAAAAAAGTGAGAGGCTTAAGTTTTTGAAAAAAAAATCGTAGAGATCTAATCTAAGGAGTATTCCCTTCATAAAAACTTGTGTTTTGTTACTATAATGTAAAATTAGACCTAAAAAAATTTTCTACCCCTTATTTATAACATTGAAAATATTATTGATTTTTTTTATAAACATGTAGAGCTGGAGTGTCCCTAAACATTGTAGCAGTTTGCATGTCACATATTTTAATTTCTAGCTTCAAGGCCTGCAATTAAAAAAAAATTCTAGGTCCAATAAGTCGAGACAACTGAATTCAGAACTACAAATCGGCGGAGCTCGGAAAAATTTGTAATATCTCAGTGAAAAATTGACCGATTTCGATATTTTGTTTAATCTGGAATAGAGAAAAAAAATAATATCTATGAACTCACTCTTAAATTTTATATTTTATTTTACAAACATTTAAATGTTTTTTAATAATGACATTTTCTATAATATTGAAACTGAAATCATTTTCACTTTGAGAAATTAGTATTGTGTCATTTGCGTAGCAGATAATTTTTAAGTTGCTTCTCTTTCATTTGGCATCCTTATTTCGTTCTTATTGTTTTTAGTATTTCATTCATGATCAGGTTGAATAATAGACGGCTCAGAGAATTTCCCTGTCTTATCCCATTGCTAGTATCAATTGAGTTAGTTAGTTCTTTTTCTACTTTTACTTCTAATTTATTGTGTTGTTTTGGTAGATATTCTCGATCGTTTTGATTATTCCTAGAGGATAATCAATAATGAATATAATAATTAATAAACAAATAAATTATCTTAATTAAAAGATCCTTGCTACATATACAAGTAATAAGGTTAAAAAGAAACGTGGCTTAGAGAGGTTAAGTATAAAAATAATTTAAAAGGGATTATAAAAAAGACACTGAATATTGGTGAAATATTAAATTGAAAGAAATCAATTTACGCCAACGAAGATTTAAGAACAGAAATAAGTTTTGGAATAATAATTCCACTTTAAATAGATAAAAAGATGCAGACAAAAAAAATTACCACTTTCATTGAAGCAAAACTTAAGATGACAGAAGTCAAAAGAGCTAAGCTTTCATAGACATTTTTATATTTCTATGGTTAATAAATGTTAATAAATGAGCATAGAATTGAAATGGATAAAAATTGAAATTAAATAAAAAAGATTAAACAGAATATTTAGAAAATAAAAAGCTGAGCGCCAACTATTTTTAAAATAAAAATAGTGAAATAAAACGGAAATTTAACAAATCAATAAAATATAGAAGATAATAGATAAAAGAATAACAAAGAAAAATAAGCGCTGACCAACGCTTATTTTCAGCGCTTACTGGCTTTTACGTGGACAAATAAAAAGTTGGATATCAGCATCAGTTTGTTCAAAACTTTTCGTGATGAAAGTTGTCGTTGGATTCCGAAACTGAAGATAAAATGTTTTTATTACACAATGTCCACTTTTACATAGAAGGAAAGTTGGCGTGCATGAAATTAATCGTGATCGGCGAGAATTCGGGGAATACCACCATCTCTTTCCGCAGCTAAAAATGGACCGTCAGAGATTCTTTAGATACATGAAGATGAAGTTGGGCACATTTAATTATATCCTGATTAAAATAGCCGAAAGTTTATTAAAAAAGTATTGTTCTGAAACTATTTTCTTGTGGCATCTTATTGCAATTTACTATTTTTGTTGGGTATAATATAATAATATCAAAAAACGGTGTACAATAGGCGATCAAATTATTAGGGCCACCTAGTAAAATTCATTTTTTTTTGACAAAAAGGGTATATAATGGAGCTGTATAATATATTAATGCATTTGATTATCCTACAACACTTTATAAAAGTACAATAAATAGTCTGGCAATAGTGGAAACACAGCGGGCGTGGCAATACGTGACTCAGATGCCATTGTTTGTCAGTGCTGTTTAGCCTGTGTAGATTGCAACTCGTATGCATATTATTTTGTATTCTTGGTTTTTAGAGTTATAATAAATAAAGGGTGATTTAACATAACATAATGACGGTATTACTTACTGTTATTGTTACTTACTTCGTTTGGAGTACAAGAAACTGAATTCACTACGAATTTTGACCAGGATGAACGGCATGTGGAATGCAATTTTAGATTCCCTTGCCGAGTAATTTATCCAGCTGTTTGTTTCGCAAATTTTAGGAAACACGGTGGTAAAAATTTGAATTCGGTTTCGCTAGGTAGAAATCGTTTGATTTCTCTTTTTAAAGGGTGATTTATTTAGAGGTACTTTTTTTGGTAGGGATTTGATTGGAGATCGTGCATGAAACATTTCGCTTTTGTTCAGTATTATTTGACATTTCATGATGGAAAGACTTAACCCGACACATCGTCTAGAAATTATTAAGTTGTATTTTGAAAATGGGAGTTCTGTGAGGAATATATTTCGTGCGCTTAGAGCAATTTATGGTCCACATAATCGGCCTACCGAACATACAATTCGCTTTACGATTAGTAAGTATGAAACCCAGTTTTCATTATTGGATAACGCGCGACCAAATAGACCACATTCAGCACGTACTGAAGAAAATATAGCGGCGGTAACGGATAGTGTACTCGAAAATATTAAAGAATCGATTCGTCGTCGTTCTCAACAGCTTGGCTTGTCATATGCAACAACTTGCCGTATTTTACATAAGGATCTTGGTTTAAAAGCATACAAAATTCAATTAGTGCAAGAGCTGAAGCCGACCGACCTTCCGAGTCGTTACCGTTTCAGTCGAAGGGCTCTTGATAAGCTTTCAGAAGATCCACTGTTTTCGAGAAAAATTTTGTTTTCAGATGAGGCCCATTTTTGGCTTAATGGGTACGTTAATAAACAAAATTTTCGTATTTAGGGTGATGAACAACCCAAAGAGATTCAAGAGCTGCTATTACACCCTGAAAAAACAACTATTTAGTGTGGTTTATGGGCTGGGGGAATCGTTGGTCCATATTTCTTTAAAACAGAGGGCGACCAGAATGTTACTGTGAATGGAAACCGTTACCGTGCCATGATAACGGACTATTTGGTACCTGAAATTGAAGCTCGTGGTCTCGGCGACATTTGGTTTCAAAAAGATGGCGCCACTTGCCATATAGCCCGTGAAAGCATGGCTTTATTGCGAGAACGATTCGGTGAATAAATTATTTCACGCTTTGGACCAGTGAATTGGCCGCATAGATCCTATGACATCTCACCTCTAGACTCTTGCTTTTGGGGCTACCTAAAGTCCAAAGTCTACATGAATAAACCAAATACGATTGAGGCATTGAAGGCCAATATTACTCGAGTCATTGGTGAAATACCATTACCAATCGAAATGCTGGAACGAGTCATCGAGAATTAGAACTTCAGATTGAACCAACTTAATCGTAGTCATGGCCAACATTTATAAGAAATTATATTTAAGAAATAATTGTAAAGAATGGTTCTTTTGTATGATAATAAATATTACCAAATAAAATTTATTTTTTTCATTGTTTTTTCTTGTTGAAAAAAGTACCTCTAAATGAATCACCTTTTAGTTTCCATTGCTCTCTAGTGATATTCTGGCAGTCGTGTACTTTTTTGTGTGGATATAGAATACATTGCATGTTCGTTATACCAGTGATATCAAAACATCATGGGAAAAACCAAAGACATCTCACCAAGGAAAATAGCGAAAATAAACACTTTATCATTGAACAGTTATCACTTCAACAGAAAATTAGCATCAATTTCTAAAGTTTCAAGGGCAACTTGAACCATGTAAAAGTATATAATTGGGCAACGTAGAATGGAGGAGACCCGTGTGATCAAAACAGCCAGAGATAAGTCACCAATCAGCAGAAGAAGTATATGACGACCGCGCAAAAGATGGAGTGACACCTTCCATAGAGGTATTAATCCGCCAATGAACAAACAGACTTGCTTATAAAGAGGAAGAAGAAGAAGATAAAGAAAACTTGACGAAAATTTGGAAAATTCGAGATATTGTCTTGGCAAAAAGAAAACAACCTCGATGGATTTTAACGAAAATGATGCAGCAGTCTTGCATCAATATTTCACCAATGACAGCTACTTACACCAGCCATCAAGAAAAAAAGCTTCAATGGGCTAAACATTATAAAGATTGGACCATTGATGATTGAAGTCTGGTAAATATCATTACTTAAAATTGTTTTTCTTTTATGTAGTTTACAATTAATCAATTTGTTCACAATTCTAAAATAATAATAATATTCCAGATTTGTTTTTCGGACGAATCTACCGTGCAGATCCTCATGGACAGAGCTGAATTGGCGAGGAGAAGACCTGGGACAAAATACAAAGCGGATTGTATTGTAAGGACGGTAGAGCACTCCCTGAGCATTATGGTGTGGTCTATCATAAGCAGTCAAGGAATTGGTAGACACTACATTGTCGAAGGAACAATGCGGTAGGACCGATACTTGAGAGTATTACAAACAAAAATGCTACATCAGTTCCAGGAGTGGTAACTGAATAAGAGTTTCACGTTTACAACAGCAAAAACTGTTACAAAATTCCTTGCTGACAACCAGATAAAAGTGCACGACTGGTCTGGCAATTCGCCTGATCTAAATCCAATATAAAATCTTTGGAAGCTTATAAAGAAAAAAATTTCTAATAAAATTATAACCACTAACAAAGCGTCAATTGATCGAGCGCTTAATAGCAGTATGGCACAGGAGTGGAACAATTCAACAAAATCTCCAGAATTTCTTAGAAAATATTGCTCTCATGACAATCGTAAAAAATGGCAAAAATCGCGCAATATTTATTTATTAAACAACTTGGTCAATAGGACACTGTGATCAAAACATATCAAATTTTTACCGTCGAGTTGATACAAATTTTATTTAAAACATTGATTTCGCGAGCGTAACTGACATTCAAAATAGCTGGTCACCTCAAACGTCGTTTCTGAGTGAACAATCGATTCGACACAAAATGTGAGAATAAATATTTTTGTTCAAGATTATCTCAGTTACATTTCTTCTTTGAAACATTTTTTTCTATGGCGTACAATTCTTGGTAAATCGATCTTTTCTTTCACCCCTACTAGGTGATATTAGGGGAAAGTCCGGGCATAGGAGTGATAAACTTGTTTTTATTATGGATCAAATCTCTAACGACTGTACTATTTGTTTAAAGCTATCCAATAATTAATTCTCAGATACTTTGATATCCTGTGTATGTACTGGTATTTTATTGTTTCTAACTGAAGCAAAAAATCGAAGCAAATCAAACAATTTCCGTTATACAAAGATGCAAAGACAGAATTACCAGTCATTACTTTATCATCGACAAATTTAGAAACTTGATTTAAGGAACAAATTTTTGTATCTTTTTCATCCTTTATTTGAATTTCATAGTACATTTCACGCTGTCTTCTTTCCATTTCCTAAACATCAGAATCAGCCCCTGCCGAAATAATGTTTATTGTGTGGCCCCAGTGGGCGGTTGGACAAATACCTATTTGTTTGTTAAAAGAGTCACTTGCTCGAATAAAGCCATTTCTTCATAAATAACCTCCTCCCCAAATAAAATACTACAATGTCTTCTTTGGCGGTATACGAGACACAAAGTTCTTTGAAAACACCTACGGATTTTTTGTCGTCGTTTTCGGCCTCATGATGGGTTTCAAATTTGAGTCTCTTTATTAGTAGTTTTGATCTGTAAATCAATTTCAGAATGGACAAAAGGCGAGTTAGTTTATAACGTTTCGGCTCGTTACTTCTGAACGAACTGTTTAAAATGGAAATAAGAATTATCCTACTTTTCAAACTATAATAATATAAAATCTTGGACGACATGAGCGCACCACTTTATTAAAATATAAAATTGTAGTTTGTGCCTATCAAAAAGTAAAAATATTTTATATGTTGATTGAACTGATCCAACGAAATACAGTATACCCCAAAAGTTTTATACGCATGGAGAAGAAGCGAGTTCGTTGCGTTTCTAGAGGAAAATTATCGAATATTTTAATAAATACTTCAGCAATTGTTACTTTATTTATTGAATAAAAATAATAAGAAAATAACTTAATACTGGTAACCTTCATTTCAATGTAGCAACAAGCACATCGTTAATACCTACGTACTAATTCCTTTGGGTGTAATTAGCTTAGAGTACTTAAATAATAATGTGAATAACGCTTTATATTATTCTTTTATTACTCTCTTTTGTTTGGTCCAAATTTCGAAGAGGCCTCCCAAGGTAAATATTTTGTTTTAAAGTGGCCCTACAAAAAGAAGTCCAGGGGGCTAAATCTGGAAACCTCGGATGCCAAAGAAAGTCCATATACCTTCCTATTACCCTACTGTTAAAAGTTTATAGAACAAAATCCTAATATCTCTTTTACAATGACATGTTAACTCATCAGATTGGTACTATATTTCTTGTCTTAAATTAATGATAGGTTATCAAAAAAATTGAGGAACTTTGGGTTTAGCATCATTGCATATATCCCCAAGTAGATCTTCTTTGGTATTTGAGATTCGCTCAATGTTAGTTGATATTATGTTTATAAAAGGTTATGAAATGCTCGCAGCAATTTGACTAGAGTTGTTAAGGTATTGGAAGGATTAATTGACTGTCACTATGTTGACAGCTGGCACCGGTGCTGCTGATGGTCTGCAGGTGTAGACTCCTACCATATATCTGAAGATCTCACTAGCTGGCAAAGGAAAGATTCAAGAGGTATTACTCCTCTACCCTTCTTTTTTATCCATTTACATTAGGAGCAGAGCTACTCAGTACACCCCAAAACCAACGCAAGTAGAGGTCATACATCATGAAACAAAACAATGAAACTTTTAAAGTTATACCAATGTGAAACTCTTTTTGGATGTGGCTAGAAAAGAGAGTGAGTCGTGGGTTCGAACCTAGCTTTTTTAATTAGTACTTGGTAATCAGAGATAAGATAACATATAATGGATATATAGACAGGTAGATAAATAGATAGATAGATAGATAGATAGATAGATAGATAGATAGATAGATAGATAGATACATAGATAGATAGATAATAGACAGATAGATAGATAGATAATAGACAGATAGATAGATGGATAGATAGATAGATAGATATTGAAAATTACCATAGATAAAAAGAAAAAGATAGAAAAGGGAGCACTTAACTTTTTGTAAAAAAAAAGAGAAAGTTGGGAAACCTTAGATCTAAAAGAAATATAAGAAACAAATAACGATGATCTGAAAACCGAAAATGTAAGGAATATGAAAGTTACTATTATTGATTAAATGTTGTCACACACTATAAGGAAATAACAAATATGTTCGATGGAAATAATCCACACACTGACCTAAGACATGTAATATTTATTTAGGAAACTTGATGGTAGTAGACTAAAGAAAATACGTTATTAATACAAAAACAATTTATTTTAACAGATAGTTAAAATATAGGTACAATAAAACAAATAAACACTGTAGTTCTACAATTGATTGAATACAAAAAAAATAACATAAATGGATAAATAATATTCTAACATACAATAGGCAAAATAGGTAATTAATAAAAAGAGATATGTTGTTAATCAAAAATCATCTTCACTCTGAGAGAGTAGTATTGCTTCGTCTGCATAACAGATTATTTTAAGCTGTTTTTCTCCCATTTGGTATCCTTTTTTAGTTCTTATTTTTTTTATTATTTCATCCATAATCAGGTTAAACAATAGAGGACTCAGGGAATCTCCCTGTCATATCCCATTGCCAGCTTCAATAGGGCCAGTTAGTTGTTTTTCTACTTTTACTTTTATTGTGTTGTTTTGGTAGATATTCTCAATGGTTTTGAATATTTCTAGAGGTATATCTCTTGCGTAAAATAAGTGGATAACGTCCTTTAGTTTGACCCGATCAAATGCTTTCTTAAGGTCCACGAAACATAGATATACCAGTTTATTGTAATGTTGTTAATTTTAGTGTTGTGTTTAATAAATTAATCCCTCTGTAATTTTCTGAGTCTGATTTGTCTCAATTTTTGATGAGAGATATTAGAATGCTTGATCTCCATTCTTGAGGAATTCTGTTTTATTCTATGATTTTTTGGATTAGTTTTAATAGCTGTTTGGTCAGATCTGGTCCTCCGTACTTTAGGAGTTCGTTTAGTATTCTGTCTTCTCCTGGTGATTTTCTATTTTTTAATTTCCTTAATGCTTCCTTTACCTCTTCCGCCTCAATATTTATTTCTTCGTTTGTCGTCACCTCTGGTGTTGGCGGGTCATTATCGGTAACTTTAGCAAATAGGGATCAAAAGTAGTCTGCCCATGTTTCCTTTTGAATGTGTTTCATTTTTATTAGTTAGCTCATCTCTTTTCTTTGCCTTCTGATCATTCTCCATATTTCTTTTTGTGTTCCTTAGAAGTCGTATCCCATCTGTTTCGAGAAGCTATGGCAGTGTTTCATTTTTATTTTTCTAACTAACGTTTTCGTTTTGTTTCTGATTAGTTTATAGTGGTTGTATTCCTGTTGTGTTCGTTGTGTTCTGTATTGTAAAAAGGCTTTCTTCTGTTCTTCAAATTTTGTCTTCACTTTCTTTCTAAACCATGGGGTTTTCTTTTTTGATATGTTAGTGTTCGTTACTTTCCTTTCTCCAAGTGATTCTGTTGCTGTGTTAATTATGTTATTTTTGAGTTTTTCCCAGCTTTCCTCGATGTTATCGATTTCTAACACTTCATTCCCAGCCAGCTTCTCTGATATTCTTTTTCTGTATACGTATTCCATGGATTCCGTATTTAGTCCTTCGACTTTGATTTTTGTTTGTGTGGGCGCCGCTTTCTTGTGTGCGAATTATTTCATGATGATTGTGCGAAGTATTATTGAATGTATATTTGTGTCGGTCTTTGTGGTCAAAAAATGTGTTGTTTATTTTAAGTTCGTTATGTCTGCAGAAGTTTATCATCAATTCTCCATTTTTATTTTTAATATTCTCAGTATGTTTTTGCTTAATTCCGCGTATTATTTGATTGCCTGCTCGCGCCTTAAAATCACTCAATATTATCATCTTCCCTCTGATTTGATCTACTACTTGTTGTAATTCGTCGTAAAACTTTTCTCTTATTGTTTGAGGCTTGTTATTTTGTGGGCCGTATACTCCGATGATGTTCAGGTTTTCCTTTTCCATTCTTATCTTAACTGTTACAATCCTTTCTGATATGTACTGAGACTCTTTGGTGTGATTTTAGTATCTTTGGTGTGTGAGTAAGACTACACCTTCTTTGGTCCTGTTTTCTTTTGCGACTACACTGTAGATTAGTACGTCTTCGGCTAATTCTCATCTGTGTTTTGGACATTTTTTCTTTGTCCTTATTTTTTGTCGTGGTCGTCTTCATAGTATCAAACCGGTTCCGAGGCTGTACATTGTTTCTTTGAGCAGTATTTGTTTTGACGGCTGGTAGGTTGCTAACCTTGCCAATCACCTTCCAAATTTTATCCGCGCTTGGGACCACCTGTGGTAACCGTAGAGCTACTTAATCCACCTCGCAATTACCCCAGGCAGTGTTAGAAGAAAAATGTCCGGAAAAACAAAATGACTGGGGATAATAAATGAAGATACCACAAAGCAGAAACCTATTACTGAGTGCACTAAACAAAAGCAAATTTTTTGGTTCGGACATATTAATAGAATAAAACTAGAAGAACTACAGGGCAAATATTAGAATTGGAAAGTAGAAGGAAAAGGAGAAGAGAAACAGAAGGAAATGAGTAGATCAGATCGAAGAAATAGGAAGGATAAAGGGAAAACTATTAAAAAATTGAAAGTGATGGCCAAAAATAGAAATTTATGAAAAAAATGGGTAAAGGAAGAACCGGAATCCCAATTTGACAGCTCAGAGTGCAAAATGATATAAGAAGAAGAATTCTTTCAAGAAGAAAGAATGAGTAATTATCATATTTGTGACCGTCTTCTTTTTTTAAGATCGGTTGGATCAATGCTTGTATCCAATGGTCTGACATTTGTTTTCTTAAATTTCTTATGTTAATTTAATTGTTTCCGCATAAATGATATTTTCAGCTAGACGGTTATTGTTTTTCAGGTTTATTAACACGTTTTTTATCTAGTCGTTCTGAGGCAGTAATCGTCTATTAATATATCTGCTCAAAAAAACGGTTTTTTTACACAGTTTTTCCTTACTATATCTCCTATTTAAAGGCTATATTGCATAAAGTTATAAAGAGTAAATATATTAAGATATTTATAACGGATCGGATGGTACGTTTCGGTGCACTAGCCACTACCAGTTTTAAGAGATTTTTTGACTTTACCTCATTCGTTTGAAGTGGAAAATGACGAATTGGCACTAAAGCAATAGATAGTAAAAGCTGACCTGGAGATTTCTGAAGAAAAGTAAAGCGATTATTACCATTATTTTAAAATCAGAGGCGGTCATAACTACAAAGGGACAAAGGGGGATTAAGTTGCGGTTTTCAGTCCTGCCTTATCATAAACTTTAGGATTTGTGAATAATGGAAAAGTAGCAATTTGTGGCGTTAATATTATTTTGAAATAAAACAGGAAGCAAAGCAAAATGGACAGGTATTCAATTGGTTATTATCGCAGATATATGTACTAATCCGTTTGGATCTATACAGTATATAAGTAAAATATTGATTTTTTAGATTCTTTAATAAAATTAAACTCAGAACCAAAATTTATTTAATTTATTAATGTTCTATATTTTAAGAAAGATTTCCGAAGTAAAAATCGAAACGTCAAATACTTTTTCTGAAGTATAATTGTGGATTATTCCTACATTAACAAACCATAGTAAATGACAAGACGCCGCAAGAAGATAACTTCAGAACAATACTATAAGCACGACTGAGGAAAATTAAAACGTTGTTGAAAAGAATACATTAAAGAGCCTTTCTAAGATAAAAGGGGTAACCTACGGCACATATCTTCCGAAAAAACAGAAAAAACTGCAGAAATTACAAAGAAAGAAATATTACTATATGCTGTGAACTAAACGGAAAAAGTCCAGGAGATCTTTTTTTTGATATTCTTAAAATAATAGACGAGTACTTAAATTCTCTGTTAAAGAACGCTTGAAAATGCAACCAGCATATTGATACAGTGAAAATGTTTCTAAAATCATTCACAAACGCATACAAAAAGCTTAACACGGGGATATAATAAATCCAATTTGGATTTTGTTAAAGGCGTAGGCACATAGGGATTAAAATAAAAATTAAAAGAGAGAGAGACATGGTTGTGTATTTTTGCCGCTACCCTTCAACACATACCCCGAAAAACTAATGAAAAAATCTATCCAGGAGAAACAGCTGCAATAAAGGTCAATTTAATGCCAATTAAAATTAGTTATGCGTAACAACTCTATCCATTCTATTGCCATAAAGGTATGAATAAAAAAGCATTTAGAGAACAACGAAGTCATTAAAAGAATTAAGGAAGGATTTGAAATAATGAAAACCATCAAAGTACGAAATCTGCAATGGCTGGGGCACGTTCTTCAATTGATTTTAGAAAAGAAAATTTAGAGCAGGAGAAGCATAAGAAGAAGAAGAATCTCTTAAATGTGTAAGTCGAGGGAATAGTATGAATACACAGAACTAATAAAAAAACTGCATTTAAGATGTCACAGTAGTCATGATGATTGCCAATCACCATCTCGAATACGCATAGAAGAAGTAATGGTCATGGCTAAAGACAATAATAATCAATAACTTACTAATCACGATCATCAGTAAATATTTCTCAGAATGTTGAGCACGTGAACATTGACGAGGATATTAGAAGAATATATACTGACAGAGAATTACTATTTTACTACTATAGAATGGAATAGAAATATGCTTTATTGTCACTGAAAATTGTACAATTTTATGGACAAAACTTAAAAAAAGTAAAAAATAACAACAGTTGAATAATATGGTCTTCCACTTCCACTTCCACTGAATAATATGGTGTTTCAGGTAGATAGGCTTTTGTTAATTTACGGAACTTAAGGAAAGAAGCTGTAGATTTCAGTTGCAAAGGCTGGTTGTATAATTTTTTTGCCGAATATAATATAGATTTCTTTACTAAGTAGACGGAATTGGTAAATACACATGAAAGGTTGAATTTCTAGTGAAGTAGTCATGATTAGGTCTTGCTGGAAAAACATGTAGGTGTTTACGAATTAAGCAAACAGTTTCTAGAATATAATAAAGAGGGAAGAGTTAAAATCCAGTGATTTTTAAAGTAGCTTTTGCAATGTGTTATTCTACTGAAGCCAAAAAGATACCGTAATGTTCTTTTTTGTAATTTAAAAATAAAATCAGATTGGGTAGCTGTGCTAGAACCCCAAAAAGTAAGGCCATATCTAAGAAGATACTCGAATAAAGAAAAATATGTTATTTTGGAAGATGCTAAATTGATTTCCTTTGAAACAGATCTTATTGCATAGCAGGCTAAGGCAGTGGCGGATCCAAGGGGGGGGGGGTCACGGGGGTCATGACCACCCCCAAAACAAAATTAAATATCAATCAAATAATCGTAAAAAAAATAATTTAAAACCCGTCAACCCTATAAGCAGGGTTGTGCCAAGTCAAGAGTTGAAATAATTCAAACTGATTTATTGTAGGGGTAAGTATAGAATTATACGGAAGCCTTTTTAAATTGCTCTTTAAAAAAATCAACAATTCTAAATACAGTAATACCTCGATTAACAACTTTATTTCCGCGAATTCAGAGTTGCGCGATTTTCAAATTTTGACAATTCGTCATTTGAGTGCCAGAGAATCGTTCGATTATCGATGTAATAGAATTACCTTCACACATTATTGCTCATTCAATGTACATGACATGACTTTTCGCACGAAATCAGCACATTTTTATTTTTTATTAGGTATTTCTTATCTTTAGTTTTGTCTACGAATTGGTTGTTTGTAATTTGGATATTTATTGTTATTGTTGAGACTGTATAATTTATCTATATTAAATATCAAAGTGAATATTGTTGTTGCATTAGCTCTGTCTGATACGTTAGTGAATACAAACAAAGCAACTGGGGGCTGCTGTCCAAGGCATTTGTGAAACTGTGAAACAGTAGCTTGTCTTAGTGATGTTTTAGGTACAACTGTATCACTTAGTCGTCTTCTTCAGTCACCAAAATTAGATTTTAAGTAGGCTACTGAGGCCATAAAGGACACTAAATACATTCTTCAAAATAAAAGATCAAATTCTGAATCTGTTTTTAGCAAGCTTTACTATAAAGTAAACAAATAGCTGAACAACTAGACATTGAATTGAAGATGCCTCGTATAGTTTCTCGTCAAACCTGTCATCAAAACAAATCTCCTAACTCTTGCTAAGAATATTTCCGAAAATTTATTTATTTACCCCTTTTAGATAATATCTTAACTTCCACCTTCCAGGATATTATTCGACCAACTACTTACTGCATATTCCACAGTAGAACAAGAGTTTTCACTGTGGATTCAAAAGTGGAAAAGAGTCGTGCAAAATAATGGAAAACTTCCTGATTGTATTTTAGAAGTATTAGAAAACTGCGATATTCATAGGTATGTATCCAAATATCAGAATATTTCTGCAAATATTAATTACACTGCCAGTCAGTGCAGCAACAACAGAGAGTTCTACGCTTAAGCGTCCAAAGACTTGGCTTAGAAATAGAACTTCTGTTAACTGGTTTAGCGCTCATCAATGTGCATCCTGAAATTTCTCAAGATGTTGATGCAATCATAGAGCGATTTGCTAAATCGGATAGGCGAAAAGAATACATTTTTATAAAATTATATAATATTTACTTTTCTTATAGTATTATTAATCACTGAACTTTTATTTACCACTCGTTGCCGGCTGTTGCTGACGATTCGTGCACTTATAGCCTAATATGCCTAATTATAGAAATAACTATTCCCTTATTATATTATGTTTTTTGTTGAATAAATTAATTTAAATAAAATGCTGTTTACACTTATTCTTAAGGTTTCTTCTTCATTACGAAAGGGTGGCTATAACTACAGCAAATTGCTCTTTATCTTGAGCTGTTCTTAGTATCGAATGTGTGTCCATGCCTGTCCAGTCTTTTACATTCTTCAGCCAGGAGCATTTTTTTCTTCCTGGACCTCTTTTTCCTTCTACTTTCCCTTCCATTATGAGTCGTTATAAGTTATATTTTTCTTCTCTATGAATATGTCCTAGATAACTCGTTTTTCTATTGTTTACAATATTTAGGAGTTCTCTCTCGACCATTCTTCTCAGCACCTCGTTATTGGTCACGTGCTTTGTCCACGAAATCTTCAGCATTCTTCAAAAACACACATTTCAAAGGCTTCTATACGCCTCATACTTGTAATTTCGAGAGTCCATGTTTCCACTTCGTATAGCAATAAAGAATATGAATGTTGTTACAAATTGATATCCCCCCCCCCGACAAAAAATTTCTGGGGATCAGCCACTGAAAGGTCCAAAATCTAAATCAATCCTGTATCAAAATCACCCTCAAGACCCATGACCCCCCCCCCTGACAAAAATTTCTAGATCTGCCACTGAGCTGAGGCTAGTTTCTTACTTAACAAATCGATATGAAGGGATCATTTAAGATTGCTGTCTACAAAAATACCAAGAAATTTTACAGAATCAACGATACTGATCTGGCTGTTATTAAGAAGCAAGGATTGAAGAGCTCCTTTATAGGATACCGCTACTAATACTAATACTTAAAATCAAAGAAAATAGATGTATGTGACATATATTAAGAAATCAGAAACTCAGAAATCAGAGTTATTGCAACATAATATTGTAAGAAAAAATAGTTGGCAAAGATAAATGCGAAGTACGGCATAAAAAATACCATGATTTGGGAATATTAGAAAATTGATTGGTTTAAACGAGAATGTTGAAACTATTATAGAAATAGATTTACCAAAGTAAACACCAACCTTCTTTAGAAGATAAGCTTGTATAAATGGAAGAAGGAGCTTGACATGAGAAAAATTAAGAAAATCGCAAATAAGGTACAACTGGAACTACGTAAAAGAAACAAAAACACTCTGCCGACACGTTGGAATAAAAATTTAGTTTAAAAATAGCCATGACGGAACTTGGTTTCTTAAAAAACAAAAAGATTAAAAGTATTGTGAAACGTAAAATATAAAAATCCCTATCTAAGTCACTATCCACTATCTAAACCAATAGGATTATAAAAAAAGGAAACGTGACAAATTACTAAAGCAACTTAATGCAGCTATTCCAGAAAACAGAAAAAACTTTTGGATTAATTTGCTTGTGCGTGATGAGTGAGAAACGAAAGATAAAAAATAGGTATATAACAAAAGCAACTTGTTTAAAATGTTTGTTTGTTAAAACTATTTTGCTGTTTAAAAAAATACATAGCTGTGTATTTGCAATAGTATCTGTTTACGTATTTACTCTCCAAAACTAACTTAAATAATATAAATGGTTGATCAAACCATCATTATTATTAGTTCTCCTCAACTTCTATTGCATTGTTCCTAAGAAATGTAAATTATTGTAGACAGACAGCTACTTAGCGAAATTACAATATCCATTTTTAATATAACTTTCAGCATTTTATTTTAAGCAAACCACACAAATCTCAAATTGTTAGCGGTAACATCGTATCTGCCGTTTTTTATTGATAAATATGAAATATTTTGTATAACGTATGGTCTTAAAGTTTTGGGAAAAATTTCACCTGGTCTGATTGAGAAGCAAAATGCATTTAACAAAGAAGGCCATGGAATTGAAATGTCATCAGTTATTGACATTTAATAAACAAAGCAGAATATTTTGGTTTGTGCTCTGCAAAATGTCGTAAAAAATTGATATTCGTCGAGGTATTTATAATATGGTTGGGCGAATGTCGAAACGAGATATTGTTAATATTTATCGAGATCAAAACATAAGCAAATCGACAATTTATCGCACAATCAGAGAATGTGAAGAAGGGATACCATGTGTTAACTTGCGTAAAAGTGGCCGACCGCGGATTTTGAACCATATAAGAGAGGCAAGACTGGTTGAAGCAGCTAAGAACAAAATTGGGGTCTCACGGCGAAAACTGGCCATAAGATTTCATGTTGGAAAGACTACAGTATACAGGACCCTATCGAGTAACAATATTATCTACCGGAAAAGAAAGAAAGCTCCAAAATACACAGAGGATCAATTAGAGTGAATTCCGAGATGTTGCCGTGCGTTAAGGCGAGTGCATTTCGTCAACAAGTTGATCGTGATGGACGATGAAAAATATTATACTTTGTCCAACTCTGACATGAAGGGTAACGATGGGTTTTACACGAACGATTACGAAAATGTACCTGATGAAATAAAATTCAAAAGTAAGAAAAAATTTGAGGACAAAATTTTGGTATGGTGTGCAATTTCTGAGGCTGGCTTTATCTCACAGCTTTACATTGGTGTTGTTCAAGGCGAAGCCTTAAACGCAAATATTTATATTCAAAGATGTCTCTCTAAATTTCAGTTTGTGGAAGGATAGTTAAGTTAAATTGTTGATAGTTAAGTTAAGGATAGTTAAGTTAAATTGTTGAATAATTTAATAAAAATATAAGATTATTGTGGTCAAAGTTATATGCTTTTGAAATTTTTCCCAAAGCTTTAGGACCATACGTTATTTACCCCAAAAACTAAGTTTTCCGTAAATTCACAATTACTAAAATAAAAGAACCTTCAAAGATCAGGACTTTTAAAATGAGGACAACTTTGCAAAGTTAATCTAATTTTTCTATGTTTAATACCTTGTGTAGATACTGCGTTTTTCATTACGAGGGCAGCATATGATGTGCTATCTAAAAAAAGTTTTGACTAAACTGAAGAAATATCATGTCAAGTTCGAATCTTTGTTGCCACCGTATACCATAAGTATTTTAAATATTGATCTTTCCAAGCATTTTGCCTATGTACTAACAATAAATAAGTTAATACACCGTGTATATGTCATTTAACAGAGTCGGCCGCATAGCCACTCCGTCTTTTTGAGTTATGGTACCCGACGTACTTATCAATACAAGGCTCGTTAAGACGTCGGTAAAAGGAGCCGACAGACCAAAGGTGACTTGACTTTACAATGATTTTCTGGTTAGTATGCTTATCTGTACTGATTCGTCTTAAGCCGGTCCCTAAGTGAGATAACTGGGGCCGGGCCGGCACCCCGCTGCTCTTGGGCGTGGGTGGCAAATCACTGTCCTCCGTCCTTTTCTTTTCGGCAAGACTTTGTCCATGACAAAGATGGATTATTTACATTTTGCATACAGAATTGTTTAGATACGCATTGTTACTTCAATGAATAAATGGGTTGACAGTTCAAGAAAGTTCTTAATAAAGAAAAACAAATATTCCAAAGAGATATGTGTATATAAAATTGAAAATGAATATGTTACCAGGAGAAAACAAAAAAAAACATTAACCAAAACAGGAACTAATACTATACTATAACGAAGTTACAATTTAAATTTGTCGAAAGGATTGGACAATAAACGAAAACAAATTGTTAACAACGAATTAAATGAAGATATAAACAATTATACTTTCGTTGCTTTCTTAAAAAAACTATACTTCATTTGAAAATTACTGATAGCATATTTTTTATGACAGCTAATAATCCTCGTTCTTCAGGTATTGTATTCTCCTAGAACGTCGAACTACTCACATTATCTTTATTTACTTTGTCTGATAACTCTATGTCTACATTGATGTAAGTAAACTACAAAGCAGAAGTTAAGGATATAGCTTATAACTAACTAAATAACAATACAATAAAATTGTGCCCCACTGTATAAAACATCTACGTCACTTATCTACATCAACAATTAACACTACTTTTTGGTTTTAAGTATTTTTTATTCTCCTTCTTCTTCTTCCTCTTTATAAGCAATTCTGCTTGTTTATTGGCGGATTAATACCTCTATGGAAGATTGTCACTCCACCTTTTGCGCAGTCGTATGATACTTCTTCTGCCGATTAGTGACTTGCTATTTTGACGACACGGCTCTTCCCATTCTGCTTATGTGGTTACTCCATTGTTTTTTTTTATTTTGTGTCCATTCATTTATACACTGTAGATTATAGTTTCTTCTAATGTCTTCACTTCTCTTTCGGTCTCTCAGCATATTTGCTGTAATCCTCCTCAGTACTCTCATTTCCAGTAGCCTTTGTGTTGTGGCTTTGTTGGGTCTTGTTTCTGAGGCATATGTCATTATTGATCTTACACTGGCTTTATAAATTTTTAAATTCATCTCACTGTTAATGTGTATGTTTCGCCATATAGTGTTATGAAGGCATCATGCCAGTTTATTTGCTTTTTGTACTTGATCTCTCACTTCTTTGTCCAGGTCTCCATAGCTGGACAGTGTAATTCCAAGTTTTTTTATTTCCATTATTTGTTCAATACTGATACCATCAATTGTTATTTTATATCTGGTTGGTTCTTTGCTGATTACTACTGTTTTAGTTTTCTGAGATGAGATTGTCATATTAAATTCTTTTGCTCTTATTTTAAATTTGTGGACCAATCTTTGCAGACTATCATCATCTTCGGCTATTAATATTGTATCGTCTGCTTAACAAAGTATTTTTATTTCTTTGTTTCCCATTCTGCATCGTGTTCCTTTATTAATGCTTTTGATTATTTCATCCAAGATTAAATTGAAGAGCATAGGGCATAATGAGTCCCCTTGTCTTATTCCGCTGCCTATTTCTATAGGTTATGTAAGTTGTATATCTATTCTGACTTTTATTTTGTTGTTTTAATAGATGTTTTCGATAGTTTTTATAATATTTAGGGGAACTTCTCTATGATACAGAAAATGGGTTACATCTTTGAGTCTTACTCTGTCAATCGCTTTCTTTAACTCAACCATACACAGAAATGCTGGTATATTATACTTCAGTGATTTCTCTGTAATTTGCTTTATAAGTTTTGTTTTCAAAGAAATAAATAATTAAATTAAATTAAATTTATAAGTTGTTTATAGTTTATTTACCCTACGACAAGCAGAAAGAAGAAAGATAGATGCCACAGAAGTGTTCTATCTCAGAATAATGTTACGAATTCCGTGAACTGATCGCAGGACAAATATTTCAATTTTAAATGAGCTAAAAGTCAGCTATCCAGCAAAGTCCATCTCAGAGAGCAGACACAGAAAACATCGAAAGACTTATTATCCAAGGAAATGTAGAAGGTCGAAGATTACGAGGAAGATCCCCAATAAGAGACATTCCATTACACATGCATTCCCACTACAAGTTCCTTTTCCACAGATGTGCGCTAGAGGAAATGGAAGGCCTTCGACCGTATAAAAGAGCAGCCGCCGCACGAGAAAGGGAAGTTCCATCAGTGTATTGATCTAATAATAATCCCACTGGCCATAAAGTATTGACTGTAGGCTAACCGTTTATGCTAGAGTACTGATCTAGTGGCAGTTCCGTACCCTGTCTTAGAGTATTGATCTGAGACAGACCTATTCTTTCCTGTGACTGAGTACTGATTATTCGCCGTCCATTCCTCGCCGGGTCGAGTGTTGATTGGCCCGTTCCATCTCTATTCCTGTGACCCGTCCCTTGCCGTCTGTGTGTATTAACACATCGTAGTTACCGTTTAGATTTTATGTCACTAATAGTATTTTATCTTTCACAGATTTTAAACAGTGGGTCACTAGGCCAGTAGGCCAAAAGACCTATGCATGAAATAAAAGAAATGGTCAGAGACAGAGATCTTTGGAGACGGACAATACACGATATCACGATGACCAATACACTCTCTCCGGGGTCAGAATTGAAGAGAGAGATAGTTTATTGACAATATCTCTAACTTATGCCGCGCAGTACCTATATTATATGTAAAACGTTATATAGCTCTTTTGGTGATGAAACCAAAAGTAGAATGTTGAAGAAACAGAGTGCCAGTGTCTGACATATACTTAGATCTACGTGCACCACGCGCGATTTTTTTGCTAAAATTTCAAAGCAAAATACCAAAAAGGAAACGATTACTTTGGTAAGTTTCCTTTATAGCGTAATGATCCTTTATTCTATTCCTTGAAATAAAAAAGTGATGAAGTTTACTTTCATGTGATTCCTTCTTTTGTTGGTAAAAATGAGAGACGTAGAAACTTTTTTCTACCAATAATAGAACTATAGTATTCGTTTTTATCTCTATTTCTGACTTCTCTTCTTTGATCTATGGTTCTCAGTATTTCTTCTGCCACACACGCCTGTTTTCTTCTTATTTTACTGAACTCAATTTTGTTTCTGAACGGTCTTTAATATATCTTTCATTCTCGTCCAGTTTCTGGTAGTAGTTTCCTATTCGCTTAATGTCAATTGTTTTTTTGGTCCGTCGTTTTTGTTGTATTATTTATCCGTCGTTATATATACCGATGCCTCCAAATCATCAAACGGCACTGGATGCGCTTTTTTTATCCCATTGGAACGAATAGAACGCACATTTAAGTTGAACTCCCAGATCTCTATTTTTACAGCAGAAGCTCTTGCAATATATGAGGCCTTACTTTATGCAACAGAAAGTATCTCGGACCATATAGTGATATTATCAGATTCTTTATCAGTTTTGACCTCTATTGGGAAACCTAGATTGCCAATTACGTACAGTTGCCCTTATATTTACAAAATTAAGGATATTAAACAAATGTTAGTAACAAGGGGCAAAAATGTACTTTTTGTTTGGATTAAAGCACATATAGGTTTGGAAAATAACGAACATGTAGACCAATTAGCAAGAGAAAGTATTATGTCTGTTAGAGAAACTTCGTATAAAATCACGGCTTGCGACTTTCTGGCTTCCTTAAAATTAAGATTATACCAAAGGTGGGATAATATATGGAAAGAATATTCCATTGTTAGCCCAAATAGATACACTTCTCTTCAAACAGATATTCCTAAAACTCCTTGGTATAAGTTTTTTAATGTACCTAGAAAATATGTTACCACGATCATAAGACTGAGATTTGGACATGCTTGTTACCCCAAACATTTATTTAAACTTAAGGTTTTAGATAATGATCAATGTGAATTTTGTACAGAAGAAGGAAACCTAGATCATATATTTTTTAATTGCCCCAGAAATACTATAATTTCATCCAGATTAATAAATAATCTACATAAACACAATATATTAGCCCCTTGGAACCTTCAGTACCTATTATCACTAGACTCGAGAGCAGTGAATGATTTATTAGTTATGTTTTTAAACGATAGTAAAATAACCATGTAAATAATTATACATTAAAATCCACAAGGAAACTAAGTTCCTGTATTTGGCTGTATACCATATATTAAAAAATTTTTTGAATAAAATCCTTTATAAAAAGGTATATAAAAAACCCAGTTGGGCTATGTTGCATTGACAAAACGTTTTCGGAATAAGTATTCCATCATCAGTGTCTCGTTAATACATGGATGTAGCCACTAAATATGTGGGTAAAAACCCTTTAAAAATTATTAAATAAAATTTAGTTTACATTATGTCTAATTTACAAATAAGATGGTAAAGTTACCGTTGGATTGGTAAAATGGCGACATATGACTCTACATTAAGTTGCAAGTCCTGAGACGGTATTTTTTTTATATACCTTTTTATAAAGGATTTTATTCAAAAATTTTTTTAATTATACATTAGTTAATAAGGTAACCTTTGTCTTTAACCCAATTGTTTAAATTCCTTTCTTACCGTGGCCTAGTGTTGTATGTTAAAAAAAAATGCCTTGATGGGCCCCTAGGCGAGAGGAGAGTGACCCTGTTTACCTGTTTATTGTTTTGTATATTTATTTTAATATAAACTCAGACAACCTTTTCTACCATGTTGTGTCTGGCTGAATGACTAAAAGTCTATGCCAAAAAAAAAAAAAAAAACTTTATTTTTTGTTCTAATACACTGGTTATTTCTTGTTTTACGGCATCATTTGACATATTTTCTTTATCAATAATAACTGTTTTCTTGTTCTCCCTTGTAACCCATTTCAATCTCAGTATTATTTTCTCTATCAAAATATTGTGATCTGTTGATACATTTGCACTTGGATATGTTTTGACTGCCAATACTGAATTTTTGTATACATATTAAGTCTATTTGGTTACGAACCACACGTTCAGGTGTATCTGCTGGTGATCTCTAGGTGTAAAGACGACGCTTTGGAAATTTCAAAATTGTCTTTATTATGTCTAGTTGCTTTTCTACACAAAAATATGCTAACATATCTCCTCTTTCATTTCGTATTCTCAGACTATTCTTATAATATCTTCCTGCTCTCTTTCGCCAATCTTTGCATTAAAAAATCCCATGAAAATATTGAGTTCGTATTTCTTTGCCATCCCTAATCAGAACTCAGTGATTTGTCCTTATTTATTCACATTAGTGTGGGGAGGTAATAGGAATCTATAGGGCTACCTTTTTTGATGCTTAATGTGAGCTGATGATGTATTGGTAGTAGTAAATACTGCAGAATTTAGACAGTGAAGACAGTGAAGAAAGGACGGCCGAAAAATGTCTGCTGATAATTCTATTAAACTTATTTATAGATGCATTAGTCATAAGCCTTTTTAGAGATAAACACACCACATATACGGTTTTATCGTGTTATAGAGATTTTTCCAGATGATTTAAACAAGTTAAAACGATCTGGGAAAGGAAAGGAAACATGTTCACATATTATACATATTTTAATACAAGTTGTTAGATGAGAAGCAGATTGATGTTTTAGTGACACTCTTGAACCAACTTTATAGTTCAGGCGTATTACCCAAAGAGTAGTTAACGTCGATTTTTATTTGTTTCTCCAAAAAGAAAAACGCAAGAGAATGCAGCGACTACCGCACCATTAGCTTGATGTCTCATGGGCTAAAGTTACTACTAAAAGTCATCCATAACCGAATATATCACAAACTGGACATGGACGTTAATGATACACAATTTGGTTTTCGCAAAGGCCTAGGAACGCGTGAAGCTCTTTTTTCACTTAATATACCGATACAAAGATGCCTGGACGTCAATCAAGATATATACGCATGTTTTATTGACTATAATAAAGCATTCGATAAAGTACTACATAAACAATTAATGAATGTCCTGAAATCAAAGAAGATTGACTACAACGACCTCAGGATCATATCAAATTTATTAACATAACATAATATATCAGACACAACATCAACAATAACATAATTTATCAGAAGAAATTGAAATTAGACGTGGAGTGAGACAGGGATGCGCATTGTCGCCAATTCTTTTTATTGCCTAGTCCGAAAAGATCATGAAAAACGCTCTTGAGGGTCAAATAGCTGGAATTAAGGTAAATGGAGTTCCCATTAACAACATTAGATATGCGGACGACACTGTGATCTTAGCCGAAAATATTAAAGATCTTCAGAGACTGGTGACCAGAATAGCGGAGTATGGAAAAGAGAACGGTCTAACAAGGAACGTCAAGAAAACAAAAATTATGAGAATATCGAAAACTCAAAGAAATAACGAGAATCTTCTAATAAACGGAACCAACGTCGAACAAGTGGACAAATATGAATATCTGGGAACAATGATTAACTCCACAAATGATTACATTCAGGAAATCAAAATCAGAATAGAAAAGGCTAGAGCAAATTTCAACAAAATGAGAAGAGTATCATGTACAAAGGATTTAAAATTGGAACTAAGAGTTAGGTTGGCGAGGTGCTATATTTTTTCGACTTTGTTTTATGGAATGGAATGCGACATCAATGAAAAAACTGGAATCATTCGAGCTGTGGGTGTATAGAAGAACTCTTATAAGAAGAAAATATCGTGGACAGAACAGTCACAAACAAACAGGTTCTGAGAAGGATGAATAAAGAAATAGAAATTTTGAATACAATTAAAACAAGAAAATTGGAATATCTCAGACATATTACACGTGGAGAGAAATACACCTTGCTCCAACTGATTATGAAGGGAAAGATCCAAGGAAAGGGAAGGATGGGGAGGTGTAGAATGTCATGGCTGCCCAACCTGAGAGAGTGGTACGAATGTATATCAAATGAACTTTTGAGAGCAGCCGTCTCAAAAGTCCGAATAGATATGATGATTGCCGACCTCTGCCGTGGAGATGGCACTTGAAGAAGAAGAAGTTATATATTTAAAATTATTCTGTACTATGTGTTTATATATCTATCTTCGAAACTGCATTCTAGTACCAGCTTTCCATTTGACAACTGAAAATTCGTATCTTTTTCAATTATATCGTATTATTCCCGCAGTAAATAAAACTGTGATGGTGCATAAATGAGAATAATATATTACTTTAATCAGATCCTCTAATTTAAGTACAACGAAGTATTTCTATTCAGATATACCACCGCGCCTTAATGTTATTCTCATATCGACAATACTCCTTTTATTTTGCACAGGTACAAAAGTGTCCCGCCGAAATTTATATGTCAATCGATCATCGGCTCTCCATTTTCCTCGCCAATCAATTATATAGAGTCGGCTTCCTTTCATTTCCACCTGGTGTTATAAATAGAGGCCTCTTAGGACAGAGGTAGATCTGTATACAAGGAAAAAGGGTCTAAGATTATATATATATATATATATATATATATATATATATATATATTACTTACGGGCTTTTTCACTTTAACCGTAGTGTAATAGCAAAGGAAGTACAAAATGGTTAAATTTAAACAAGTGAAATTCCAACGACAGCTTGAACCTTGACAATACACGCAACAATTAATTTACCAAAAAAAAGATGTTAAAATGTAAATGAAAAAAATTATTATATACAGTAGAACAACTCAGACTATGTATTATAGAGTGCATTTAATCAGAGATCGGAACGTCACCTCTGTTGAAAGGTTGTTGAATTCTTAGGTTACACTCAATCTCTTGTTTCTTTAAATCAAAGTCAACATTTGATATTGTAATCATTTGATGCACTGCAGGACATAGGTCTCCCTCAGCTCTTTCCATCTGTCTCTGTCTTGTGTTGTTTGCATCCAGTTATTGCTTAGTTACTTTACTTTATCGTATCCGGACATGTCATTCATAAAATTTCGGCCCAGTATCGGGCTATGTCGGTTCCATCTTTGTTGGCAAGCCACAAATCTTCGAGAGTACATCCATGACGACAGTTACTGCATGTTAGATGTTCCATATTCTATGTTTCTCTACAGCCATAGTTCACATCATCTTGGTCTATTTTTCCCCATTTTGCCATGTTTGATTTTAGTGGAGCGACCCTCGTTCTTTTCCTATTCATAGTTTTTCACGTTTTAAAGTCTAGGGACTGGCCGGTCTATTGAACCTGGGGAAGAGGAAAATACTTAGGCGGTTCATCCTGTACTGTTGAAACTTTTCCTGGATTTTAGTCGTTTTCGTGGTGTTCGAGCTTTGTATAGGACATGTCGCTCGTTCGCGATCTGTTTAATTTTCTCTACTCTTTTCTGCAACGCCTCTACGTGTTGAGGGTTCTGCAAAACCCGCTGCTTTATATAGATTTGAGAGTGGCTTTGGCTTCATGCACCCCGTTACTATCCTGCATGTCTCATTTTGCGCGGTATCAACTTGTTTGGTGTGGGCAGATCTGCTCCAAACGGGGCACGCATATTCAGCAGTTGAGAAATACAGTGCCTGTGCCGTTGTTCTTAAAACGCCAGGACGTGCACCCCATTTACTTCCCGTTAGCTTTCTAAGTATGCTGTTCCTAGTTGTTACTTTCCCTCTCGTTCTTATGCAATGTTGTCTGTAGGTGAGGGACCGGTCCAGAGTTACTCCAAAATATATAGGTTGGTTTGTGTGTTCTAATGTATTACCATTCCACGAAATTTGGAGATTTTTAGCTTGGCTTCCTTTGCGCCAAAGTGAAAAGCGCATACTTTTGCGGTTTTAGAGGGATTGGGTCTCAGGGAATTCTGCAGGTAGTACGCTGTCATTGTTTTTAAGGGAGTTTCGAGTTTCTCCTCCACTTCTTTAAAACTATTTTCTTGAGCACATATTGCAAGATCGTTATTATAGAATAAGAGCTTGGTTTCGGTCGGCGTAGGCTGGTCGTTTGTGTATATTATACTTACTTACTTTACCCTTCAGTAATAATACAAACATTAGTAAATTTAAATTTACTAATGTTTGTATTTTGAGGACGATTTCCGAAGTGGAAATTAAAACGTCAATAAACGTATTTTAACCTTTAATTGTGGCTTATTCCCATGTAAATAGTAATTAACTTATTTACCATTTTTGAAAGAATTTATTAATTTGGAAAGAATTATGTTGCTTATGCTGTTATGTTAATATTTTTTCTAGAGTTTAGAATATTTGATCTATCGGCGCCACTGAATCTACTAAACCGAAAAACCACCGACAATGAATGATCACCTTAGTCCTGTTCTCTGAGTTTGATCGGTTTTTTAGATCTGTCAAAGTCAACCAGGAATTCTAGACTGGTGACATCAGGGACCTGGTGACGAGTGTTTTAGATGAAGGGGTCGATTAGACTGAAATTTTTCTTATACAGGGGGTTATGTCTTAAATCTCGTAACAAGACTTATAAATTACTTATCCAAAAGACTTCTTTTTGTTTCTACTAAAAAAAAAAATAACAAGAAATGGTTAAAAAAATAATTTAAATAAAAAATATGAGCAAAAATATAACATTATTATATAGAAAGACATAAGAGGGTACAAAGAATGGAGTATATCAAACATTCAACAAGAATAAGATAAGAAAGTATAATAAAGATTACTTAGTAAATAAATATTACGTGAAGGACTAGTTTTCTTCAGATTTTTACCAATGAATATATAGAATTAAATACAGACAGAATAGAAGAAGCGGAAATTAAAAAAGGGCAACGAAGTCTATTTTTCTCGCTCCTTTCCTCTCCACATTTCCCTGACTGGCACATTTCCGTCCAAAAACTTAAGATAGAGAAGAGATGGAAAAAGTACCTTGACAGTTTATTGAATGAAGAATTTTACAGAAAACCAATTAAATTAACGGAGACAGTAACCGCAATGTTCAGCAATAACAAACGGGAAAGTGGTTCAAGCAGCTCAAAAATAAAAAAAGGAAAAGCAGTTGGGCCAGATAATATTCCTGGGAAAGTATTAAAAGCATTAGGTTAGACAGGAACAAGTTGGCTAACAGGTTTATTTAACAGAATTATGGAAGTTGGATAAATGCCAGACGAATGAAGAAGCGATATATTGGTATCTGTTTCCAAAAACAAGGGAGATAGACAACAATAGAGCTATAAAACTACCCATTCATACCATGAAAATATAGGAGAGAATAATTGATAGACCGATACATGAAAAAACCTTCAAGTATTCAAGCATCTGAAGAGATTCTGTGTTGGGCGCTCAATAAGAAAGGAGTTCTCGGTGAATATGTAAAGATTGTGAGAGACATGTATGAGGGAGTAACAACTAGTAATGGGACAGGTGTGGGAAAGACACTACTCCTTATACTTTTAAGCTATAAATAAGATTATTAAACAATCAAGGGAGTCTTTATTAGTTAAAATGTGGGAGTAAAACGAAAACAACTTACCAAAATGACAATCTAAATCTTGGAAGGATAAACAGAGATCTTCAGCAAAACTTAGAACCGATTGGAATGAAAATTCACGACATCACAATTTGCGGACGCCTTTTGGGAGAAGGAAGAGAAGGTATGAGACCTAAAGAGAAACATTTTCTAACTTAAACTTCTTCTTTTTCTTCTTCTTCTTTTTATGTAGACATGACTCTGTCTGTTTTTTAATGTACCTCCAGTAAATTGTCGTTCCATCGTTTTCGTGGTCTTCGTACTGATTGGGGAATCAGTCTATTGGGGAACCGTCTCTTGCCGTATTTATCATTCTATTCGTTGTCATTCGGCTTATATGATCGTTCCATTCTACTCTTCTATTTTTTACCCAATCCTTGGTGTTCTTCACCTTGCATCTACGTCGTATATCGGTACTTCTAGATCTGTCCCATAGTGTTTGACCATAAATTTTTCAGTGTTGTCATCTCTGCTATTTCTAACATCTTTTTTGTCCTTTCTGTGCCAGGTCGTGTTTCTGCCGCGTATGCCATACTTAAACTTATAATGAAATACTGATTTGGGCAAAAGATATGCTTATCGAGAGAGATACACTATTCAAATTTTGTGTAGGGCAGTGTGGATGAAAAGTTGGCTTCAGCTCACTTGGTTTAAACAGTGGAAGGGCACTTTGGGGATGTTTTTCGAGGAAGAGCAAGATTGATACCTACTAAAGACATGATAAATAGTGAACAATATAAATAAATGTTAGAAACGTATTTGTTTAGAGACCTGGAAAAAGTTAGCCAACCAATCTTCCTGCAGGGTTAACACCGTGTGATATTTCGAAGGCGAAGGTAAAATATTTTGAGGATAGAAAGGTTAGCCATCTAGACTCACCTTGGAACTCTTCTTTTTCTTATGCTTATGGGACTATAGCCCAAATTTAGTCTTGGCCTCTTATAATTTTCCTGGAGGCACTCAGCTCTAATTTTATGACGTTAAGCAAATTTTGCGAGTCCTCTAATATTTGTTTTAGGTGGCTTATCTCTTAGTCTTTTGTCCTACATTTCATGATCTAAGGCTATTGTTATCATTCATCCTCATCACATGACGAGCTCATCGAAGTCTCTGGAGTCTAAAAAATTATGATAAGTGTTTCTTTGAAGATTTGCTAAAGTTCATGATTATAATATCATTATCTTTTTGTGTTTTCTGTTATAACTCATGCCTCATATCATTTTCTGTTATAAAATACAATTCGTTTTAAAGACTATAATCTTGATTTTTGAGGGATTGATAAAGAAGACTATTTTAGAGAAGTAATTGGTGCACTACACAATAAATGATAATTGACACCAGCTAATACAATTTGCAATATCTAATAACAAGATCATTAAATTCACCCAATTTGAAAGAAAGGGTATTAACAAGGTCACATGGGTTTCAAATAATGGAAGAATACATAATCAAATAGATCATGTCGTCCTTGATACAAGGCACTCTAGTAGCATTATTAATTCGTGAAGTATGAGAGGAGCAGTCCACTTTCTGGTAAAATCCAAGCTGAGAAGACGAATATCAGTACAGAAGCTGGAGCAACAAGAACAAAGAGAAAGATGGGACATAGAAGTTTTGTAAACACCAAATAAAGAACTGGATTATCAAGTAGCCATAAGCAATACATTCCAATTGCTGGAAGAGGACGAGCAAAATGCAGACTTACGACAAGCATGGCAGCGAGTGATATTAGTTATAGATCAAGAATCCAAGAAAACCATTGGAAAAAAAGAGAACTTACCCAAAACGAAAATGGTTTGATAAACAATGCGAGGGAATGTTGGAAACAAAAACACACAAAATATTGAAAATGCTACAAAACCCTACAGATAAGAATAAAGCAGATTTTCACAGAACAATAGCACATATAAGCACAGAAAAGGAGAATACTAGAAGCTCAAGAACTAAAAAGAGAGGCTATATAGAACAGTAAATACAAACTATGAGCCACTACTCTCGTCAAGATAATCCTAACACGTATTTCATGACATTAGAATATACTGTAGAGAAGTGTTATGATGTTTATAAGGAAGAATGCATACGACAAGTCAGCAAATGTGTATCTTCAGACAAATTTAGACGTATATTTACCGAAGAATTTAATATTAAGTTTAAAAACCCACAAACAGATACCTGCGGTGTTTGTGACAGCATAAACGTCGCTCTTAAGAATGCCGCTTCAAAAACTGATGAAGGCGCTATACAAGAGTTAAAATTTAAACAAGAATTGTATCACCGAAAAGCCAAATCTGGCCAAGACGGCATAAAAGAAGCGACTCTGGAAGCCTCAACATCTGATGGAATTTATGCTATAACATTCGACCTTCAGCAGGCTCTACCAACTCCTAAATTATCGACAGGGCCAACCTTTTACAAAAAGAAGTTTTGTTACAATTTCAGCATCCATAGTTTGTATCCCTGCCAGGGGTATTTCTACATGTGGGATGAGGCAATAGCTGGCAGAGGAGGTGACGAGATTGGAAGCTGTATAATTAAACATTTTTTATCTCATGATATAAAAGGTTCCAAACTTATTGCCATTTCTGATAACTGCAGTGGACAAAATAAGAATTGGTCACTTGCCTCGGTTTCGGTTCGTCTAGTAGCAGAAGGCGATTTCAAAGAAATTATTTATGTGTTTCCTCAAGTTGGGCATACAATGCTTCCTTTAGATCGAGATTTTGCCCTAGTGGAAAAATATATTAGAGCTCACTGCCAATATGTATATTCTCCAAAGGAATGAGAAGCAGTTTTACTTGCTTCACAGAAAAAAACACCATTCCTAGTATATCGTATGATACAGGAAGACTTTTTAAAAATTTCTGATGTAAGGAATTATTTCCAACAGCCAAAACCATCCGACAATCATCAGATCAGTATCCGAAACGCTGTTAGAATGGGATTTTCAGCTGAACATCTTGATATGATAGAGTTATCGAACTCATATAGTGGCCATTTTACTAGTGTCTCAATTAAAAAAAGAAGCAGACCGGTTCGATTTAAAGAACAGTTTCTCAACAAACTAGAAAGGAAATATGAAGCTCAGCTTCCCATTGAGCCAGGGAAACTTGAATATGTGCTATCATGCCTTCAATAGATACCCTCAGTGCATCATGACTATTATACCAATTTACGTGTTAAATCCAATGCTTGAATTTTAAGTTTTGAATTATTTTTTAGTTAAGGACATATTTTCTGCAAAAAGTTTTTATTGTTTATGTAACTTGCTTTTAAATAAAATAATGCAAACAATGGTATCTACTGCAGTATCTTAATTAAAAAAGTGTAAATAATGGTATCCACTGCATGTTTTGTTCAAAAATTTTTGTAATATCTTTGAAAAAAATCCAGTGCACACAAATTTGTTACTGTACTTTCGAGTTGTATTATTGCACTTTCAGTCTCAAAGTTGTCGTATTTAGAGTATATATGTCTTACATAAGATATTTAAAACTTTCAAGAGTGTCTTCTTTAACATTTAAAAAATGTCACATACCAATTTTTACAACCGAGCCCTTCCAATGCGAAGGGGAGACACCAGCGTGTTATAGATTGAACGTATATATCCACGCTCCCTCTCTGATGTCTGCTTATATTATATAGAGTCATCATATGTGCAGAAAGCAACAAAACTATTTGAAAGCTTTCATTATTAGAAACTCACCGGCCCTTATTCCTATTGAGAATTTGTGGACTATATGATATCATAGATTTCGAGATAATTTCGAGATGTAATAAAAGCTAAGGAAGAAATCTCGTTTACGGTCTTTAAAACAAATAAATATTTTATCGTCTTGACTTGTTCCTGTTAACTGCGCTATTTCTTGTATATTTTCTTTAAGTTTTATTTCCGATCTGTCTCCTACATTAGACATTGATTATTTATTTATAAAGATATGTAAATCTTTAAAAAGATTAAAAATAATATAGTCTTTGAACTTAGAAACAAAATATTAAGCTTTTTAATTATAATTCCTAATAAATAAATAAGCAATATATACGATAATAATAAAGAAAGTATATATTTCACTCAGAAGCAGCAAGAAGACGTATCGAACGTCCGTCTGACCCATTGCGGCTCGTTTATTGGCGGCTGTTTACTAAACACCGGTGCATCGGTTATATTGCGTACTTGAAATGCACTTCGTCTATATAAATGCACTCATGCAACTAATCTTGTATAGATCAAAGGAGCCGCTAACCACGTGGTGAAAAATCATAGCGGCCAGCAGCCTGCTCCTTCTTGATCGCAGCGGTGCGTATCAGTCGTCGTAGACTACAAAGATCTGGGGCAATTCACGCTTGGGCTTGGTGATGGACATCATCGGCATGGGCAAAGAAGAAACTCGGACGTGTAGTATCGTGGTAAGACTACCAATACATATATATACACACACACACATATATATATATTTTTTTTTATTATTCAAAAAATTTTTTACAATCTATTTCACAAGAAAAACAATAAATAAAATTGTTTATCTTGACAATGTCGGAGAGATGTAAGGTCCAGTCACCAAAGCATCAGAACACAAATATTGGATTGTTTACCGGTGGGATGCGCACATATACAGATACGCGAACACGAATACTAAAAGCAGCACAGATCGCAATAGCTGGGCGCTGTTGAAGGCATAGCTTCCACTACTGCAGGCACTGTCAGGAACGGTTTGGTAGGTCCAGGGGATCATATCGCTTTAATCTCTTTGTTGGTTGTTGAGAAGATTGTATGCCAGGATGTTAGGATGCACGCGTAACCTGTTTTGATATTGTTCAAAAATTCTTTTGTATTCTTCATAGATTAGATTAGATTTGCTAGCTGATCCCCAAAGCTGCAAACCATATGACCAAACGGGTTTTATTATTACTTTGTATGTCAGCAGCTTGTTGTCGATCAATAGGTGTGAATTTTTTCCCAGCATCCAGTAAAGCTTTTTGTATAAAATTCCTAGCTGTAGTCTTTTCGTCCATATATGTTTGGTCCATGTTAATCGTTTGTCCAGATGAATGCCTAGATATTTTACGTCATCTTTTTGAAGTAAAGAATGTCCATCGAGGTTAACTTGTGGACATATACCTCTTCTTAGAGTAAGTGTAATATGTGTAGATTTTGATAGATTTACTTTAATTCTCCAGACTTTAAACCATTCATTAGTTTTGGTTAGATATAGTTGCAGTATCTCTGATGCTATTGCAGTATCTCTGATGCTCGGATTATTATGAGATAAACTTTTCAGAAAAGAAAAGTTTTGAAACAGAAAACTTTCAAATATTGCAAGCTTTAGGTTATTGGTAAGCCAGCCGTATATATCTGAGGTACACCAGATTTGATGGGGTAGAGTTTTCTATAGGCTTCACTATACCTTAGTAGATATCTTCTTTCTGTAAGGTATGATTTAAGCAGTTTGAAATAAGTGTAAGGTAGGTTTTAATTTAACTTGTACAGAAGTCCTGTGTGCCACTCCTTGTTAAAAGCTTGAGAGGGTTCTAAAAAGGCTGCAGTACAAACAGTATTGCTTATTTTCGAGATTAGTTCTCATTGTTGTGTATAATCTGTGAACTGTAGTGAAGCGTATTGGTAGTGAAATCCGAATTGATGGTCAAGATCCTTTTTGTCCAATTTTGGTTTGATTTTTCTCAACAAAAGTTTTTCAAAAACCTTAGAAATGACTGGAAGTAGACTAATCGGTCAGTATGAGTTGACATCATTGCAAAGGAAGGTAGTGCATACTTAACATAGCACTGAAGATCATAATGATTATTCTGTAGCAATCATGGGTTAGTTCTTGAAGGACCTTACCTGAAATGAGGTCGTAACCCGGCACCCTATTGGGTTTTATCTATTTTTTTATTATCTGTTTTACTTCTTTAATGTTAAATTGGAAGATTGGTAGTTCCATTTGATATAAGGCGTCTAGAAAAGAATGAAGTGGTTCTTCTTGTTCTAGAGCCACTACTCTGGTAAGCCACTAAATACTTTCGAAAGATGTTCTGCAAATGTCTCGGATTTCTCTGTATCTGCTCTTGTTCATTTACCTTTGGCATTTTTTAAAGGAGGTATGGCGTTTTTACTTTTCTCGTCGCTTTCCATACAGAATAGTTTGTATCTTTGAACGGCGTCAGATTTTGCGGCGATGATGAACCGCGATGAACGGCGTTTAGATCCCCGTATTTTTTATTCTTTTAACAGATTTTTAAGTTTTTTGGTAATTCTGTTTTGGTTTGCTTTTTCAATAGGTGCGTTTATGTTTTGCCACTTTCTCCTAAGTTTTCTTTTCTCTTTAATCAAGTTTTTTGTGGCCAGAGAACAATTTATGCTTTCTTTCGATATTATCTGTTCAGGAGTATCCACCCACAGTACTCCATCCCGCCTTTTGAATGGAAGTAGTAAGATATTGTACAGTGTTTTCCATTTGTATTCCTGTTTTGAGTGGCAAGTTCATTGATATTTGTTCTGTAAGTGCACTTCGAAATATGTTCCAGTTTGTTTGGCTGTTGGTTTGGAGTGGGAGCTTACTTGTGAGTATGACTTTGCAGTCTAGGTCAAGTAGAATGGGAGAATGGTCTGACAAAAGGTCCCAACATAATTCTATTGCTCGGTAGTTAAGAGATATACCTTTAATCCTAAGGTGAATTTGACAAAAGGGATGTTGTACAGGACAATGTTCAACAGTTTTTCCAATGGTCTAGAATGATAACTTAATCGAAGGCTTTCTGAACATTTAGAAAGATGCCTAGAGCGAATTTTTTGTCATTCAAATTTTGAGTGATTCAGTGCGATTGTAGTGGAATGACTTGAAATGGGAAAAAGAGAAATCTGTGGTTTTCTGTGAAAGATGCTATCTATCTCCATACCAAGTCTCCATTTGAGGATCCTCTTTTAGAATTTAGCGAGAACGTTTAGTAGAGATATCGTCCTAGAAGAGTTGAGGTTGGTCAAAGTTTTAGCCTAATTAAGGTGCATGATAACATTGGCTAGCTCTTAATGGACTTGATTTAAGAAGGAAGTTTGTAACAAGAGAAGGTGATTCCATCGTGAAGCAATATATTTATGCAACTTTCAGTGATTGTCGGGAATGTAGAAATAAAATAGATACCATTAGGTGCGTAACTAAAATCTGGAGAAATATGATGTGAACAACATGACAACGCTGTCGAGGTCTCATTTGCGGGATATTTTACGAGCAGGTCCAGCAATCGGCAGACTTCAAACGATCACGATGTTTACATAATCGAGGTCCTCCTCCGCGACTGTGGTTCGGTTCTGTCGATGGAGGCAGCCGGAAACAGTATGAGCCAGGCGCAACGCGATGGACATCAAAGAGGTGCCGTCACCGCAGCTGTACCCTAGGGGCTCTTTTATCGACATGGGCGCACTTTACGGTATTGCGAATCATATCCAAAGCCCTTGTGTTTGAAATCATTAAGATAGGGTTGGATATAAATGACATAAGGCAAGTAGTCGTTGCAAAATGTGATATAGCAAAACTTTGCCAACTAATTATAAATGTAATGCTCTTTATTACCGCGAAGCTACAAGTTATTTTCACAACGTTTCCTTTTCGCAATATTTCTTTAACCCTTCACTTTCAAAACATGTAAATCTGTTTTTTATTTTTCGGGGACATTTCATTCAAATGCAATTTTGGATAAAATTATTGGGGTCAAAAGAAGTTTTACAATAATTGCATCGCTAGAATTACTTGGTAATTCCTTACGATTGAAGCTCATCAGGCTTGTGGTTAAAATAAAAAAAAATATTTGTATTTTTCTGAATTTAACAATACAAATATACATTTCAGCTATGCAATAACCAAAGCAAGTGCAATATCACATTAAATGACGTTAAAAGAATTTGACTAAGGAAAAATAACAAGGAAATCGACTGACAACAATAACATTGTTCTTCTTTATTTGTAATCATCCGAATCAACCACGAAAAGCTATTTAAGCAATTTTTATTGTGTAGTGTGTCTTTAGTAAATGCCTTGTTACTAAGTAAAGTCTTAATAAAGAATAGCTTATTGATCATTAAGTGTTGTGGACGGTGAATGCAGTAGTCACTGCACTATTGTAAGGAGCTGCTAAATAAATTAGCAAACAATACTATAATCCGGCAAAGAAATAATAAAATGAGTCATACGCGTGATATCATTATCTTATAATTTAGCTGTCCTTATGAGTTTAACCAAGAAGCATATAAGTAGCGGAGAATTTATGTTTTTGTGTTTGTGTGTTTGCTTCGTTATGTAATTACGGCAATCTGCTGATTCAGCTGTTAATTCATCTGTTGTGTTTTTATTTTTGCGTTTTGATAATTGCATTTCGTTCTGTTTACTGCTGTAAACCCAATACGTAGAATTAATTGCGAGGTGTATTTTTTTGTAACAATATGATTCATGTCACGCATGACTCGATGTATAACTTCTTCCAAATAAATAAGTTTTAGCATGTTTTTAAAAGACATTATGTACCTACAAACCAAACAAGTATCTGCGGTTGCTAGCACTCTTTCTATTGACAGACCAAATAATTGAATATCGTTCTGAAATAAAAACAATATATTAATTTGAGTATTTTACATCTTTAGATATATAGTATACTTCCGCAGATTATTAATGTGATTAAAAACTTATTTTATAAACTAGATCTAATGAATTATATTTATTATTTTAAGCAGAAATATAATATTCTATTGTTACAATGTAAAGTGACTAGCAAGGAAGCATAATTTCTTATGCGTTGACAATGATCGTGATTTCCTCTACTTTTGACCACTTACGACCCGTGATTTAAAGTTTCATATTTCATTTAATATTTGCCAGACTATAGTCTGTGCTATTCTGCCTTAATCCTGGTGTATATCATTTCAGTAGTGTGTCTTAAGTAAATACCTTGTTACTCAGTAAATTCGAGATAATCGTCTTTGGAAAGAGTAGCTTATTGAACATTAAATGTTGTGGATGGTGAATGCAGTAGTAAGTGTATTGTAGGGGCTGCTAAACGAATTAACAAACAATACTAGTTCGTGCTAATCTCCCTTAATCGTGGTATATACCGTCTCAGTAACTCGATGACTAATAAGAAAGTGTTTACCTATACGTAGTCTTGCTTTAAGTAGTCTGCTAATTTGATGAGTCACAGGAAATTTCCCTCACTTCAGTATAGAGACAGTGTATGCCATAGAGTATTATAGAAACTAGTTGGGTTACTTTAGTGCATAGCGTTACTATGTTATATTGCCTACTACGTCGGCCTAAGGATACAATCAGGTCCCACTAGCCTTGTTTTAGCATGTAAAAATCTGCCGGGAGTCTAAATTCTCGTGAAATAAAAATGAATGTCCTCGTAAAACAAGGTCAAATGAAAAAAGGGAACGATCCAGTTTAAGTCACCCAGAGACTATAAAACTCGATCCTGTTACTGGCTACTTTCAAAGATGAAGAGAAATCACTGAATAGTTGTCAGGAAAACCGCATTAAAACAGAAACTTAACATCTGGGAATATTAAGAAAACTGTTTAATCTATGTGTTTGGGAAAGTATGTAGTTATTTATTTTCATATTTTTATATTTTTTTTTACTTACTTTTACTATACTATAATATGCTCTGATTTAATAGTATATTCTGACGACTTTGCTTTAAAATATATTGTTTAAAGTTATTTCCTAAAATCTCGTAAAATTGTTAAACTGGCTATCTCATTTATTATGTTTTAAGTACGGAGAATTTGACTTCTTTTGTTATTTTTGTGTCGATAATACACACGAAACGTGTAAAGTATCGTGTTACACTGTAATCATTGAATTGGATTGTCGCTATTCAGAAGCGTCCTACAATAGGGTTGATTTATGAGATGCACTTGTCCATAAACCACCCAACGGTTAGAGGGTTCTTTCTGACCGTCTCAAGTCTCAGCACTTTGAATTTATCACCGAAAGAGCGAACAGTAACCACACAAGACGTCCCTTCTTCTGTGCCTCGGATGGCGTCGTGACGCACCGTGACCAATTCTTCTGCCTGCCACGAATACATCAATATTTTAAAAGGTGAGTCTATATTTTTTGTACAGACAACAGTATGGGTTAAGACCAGTTAATTTCGTAATTTATTCACAGTTATAGTTGCTATTATTTGCTAATTTATTTACAGTCAAAATATTGCATTTTTCTTCAATATTATTTCTAAATATCATTTAACCAGCGACCTCTAAGTTTTATACAAAACACTATGTTTGTAGCAAAGAGAGGTGCCCAAAGAATGGAGAACGCTATAACCGTCCTTTTGGATAAAAAAGGAGAACGGTCCTAGAAAATTATAGACCTATTAGTCTGTTGAATCACATATATATAAGCTCTTTACTATGTTAGTGACATCAAGATTGGAGAAAAAATTAGATTTTTACCAACCGAGAGAGCAGGCAAGATTCCATTCAAATTATGGTACCAATGATCACCTCCATACAGTAAAGACACTCATTGAAAAATTTATAGAATACAACAAACCTCTTGTCCTCACTTTCATAGATTTTTATAAAGTGTTCAACACGATCCAAATATACAGCCACATAGAAACAATGAATGACAGCAGGATCAACCATAGATATAGCGAACTTATTTACACTATTTACCAAAATGCAACTATGACTGTTAAGATACACGATAAAACCCGACCAATAAAAATAAAACATGGGATAAGGCAAGGAGACACATTGTCACCGAAATTATTCATAGATTCATTAGAGTATGCCTTTAAGATGGTCAATTGGGACCACAGAGGAGTAACAAAAGTCGTCGAAAAGCTTAACCATCTCCGTTTTGCAGATGACATTGTCCTTATCACAGATAATTTAGGGAAAGCCACAGATACGGTAAATGAATTGGACTTTGCATGTTCGAAGGTGCAACATACCAATTAGTCTCAAAAAAAAAGCATTTGACCAATGCGTATTACCGCTCATGGACAAATAGAGACGAATGGAACGGTCTAAGCTGGGAGTGACGTTGCGGGACCGAATAAGAAACGAATATCTGCGAAGAAGGATGAGTATTGGTTGATATTGTGGAACACATACCGGAACTGGGCCGGCCATATAGCGATAATGCACGACTCACGATGGACAAATTAATATATGACAGAAGTGTTCGTTTTAACTATTTCTTGCATTTGTTTGTAAATATTTGTATCATTTGTTTCAATTCGAACAGAAATCCACCAATTCAAATACATTTATACTATTTTTATTTATCTCGTTAATATATCCGTTGTATCATAAAGTGACATAAGCTCATATTTGTGATTTTATATACTTTAAAACTAATTATATGCATATAATGGAGAAACAAATATATTTTCAACGACTTTCTATGAAATTGGCAACACCGCTTAAACCACTCTAATATTACAGGAGTTTCTGTGGGTACATAGATTATCCCAAATCAGTAAAAAATGCTTCAGTGGCGGAACTGCAGGTAACATTTTGATAAGTGTTGACAGCTAGAAATTGGTGAATAGGTACATAATTATATTCCAAGTCGCATACAAGCTTAAATTGCTTCAAAATCGGCATTAATGATTCCAGTTTTGTGTGAAAATTAATTCTGCCAGTAAAATAGAAAGATTTAAATACCAAGTATAGTATTTATTTAAATGTAACATTCCCATTTCGTTTATTTATATTTAAAATGTTTGGTACATCTCAAGGTACGCGTTAATTGAAATAAACAACAATCCACAAAGCAGTGGAAAATTACTTATTTTGTTAGTGAAATTCGGAAGCTTATAATACAACGTATGATACGTACTCTAATAAAAAAAGCTTATTAAATCTAATTGAAAAATTTAAATTAAAAAAAATAAAAACAAAAGAAACAATACAAAATAAAAATCTGCAAAGCAACAATATCAGTACAAACAGAAGAAAATTAACGACACAATAAATAATATAACTGATAGAACTACGGTCCTTTAAAAATTTAGCCAAATGGAAGGCAAAACAACCTAGAAAATAATTAGAAGACTATCTGAAAGACAAAAGAATATTGTTTATTGTCTTTACCGAGAATTATTTTCAAGTTTTGATTTTCACACTTTGAAAATCGTTCTCACAATAATAATTGTAATGGAGCTTTAAAAGAGACGTAACCCCTGCATTCTAGGGGTGTTTAACAACTCTCTCTCCCTCTATCTCTCTCTCTCTCTCTATCTCTCTCTCTCTCTCTCTCTTTCCCTCGATATATACATATATATATATATATATATATATATATATATATATATATATATATATATATATATATATATATATGCCTTTAGCAATGTAGAGAATATGTAGCAGCGCAGCGTATTAATCTGATTTTAAAGTTTAATGTAATATCTCTACTATTCAGATTTTTGTTTTAGGGTATAGAAGGTAGCATTGGCTTTTTTAATGGGAATTGTAGCAGTCATATACCAGTTTCCAGCCAGCATCTCGTTTATCTCAAGAACTGGTATATTTGACCTTATCATTTCACGTATGGTGTTCTGTATCTTATCGGGCTCGTAGAGACTTCTCACGTTCCGTGTGCCCATTCTCATACCTGATTTTATTCTTATTTCTTTTCTATTGTCACAGGGATTTCGCTGGATAACGGCCAGGGAAGCTCTCTCTCCTGTCGGATCTTGATGTCCAAGGGCCCTGATCATTATACCTTTTCTTATATATATGAGAGTGCCATTATGAATAAACTAGGGAGTAGTAATGGGGTGGTTTCCCGTTGCCTTCCCCATCGCAGTACCACAACCATTTAAACTGCTTGAGTCATGCTTATGGTATTGAAGTTTCAAGCCGATCTAGGATCATTTCCTCTGCGTCTTGAGCTGGTACTGATGATCCCTGCTGCCCTTCTTCAGGGAGGGATGGGAAAAAGGTCACTAGATTTTGGAAGTATAAAGGGATGGGACATGTTTTTTTCTCAGTGGGGAGTTGAGAGTAAAGCATGGGCTAACGTGGGCTGGGTCTCTTCCCTAAAGTAGACCTATTCTCTACCAAGATTGTAGAAAAGTGTCTATCCGCAGAAAGTTTTGACGCAAAAAGGGACAAGAAGAGTACATGTTGTTGCAAACGACTGTGGAGAATGTGTCACCATTGTTTCTTATGGTAATGCTCTTGATACAGCAATCCCTCCAATACAGCTTACCTTTTTAAGGGTAAACGTAGAAAGCCAGAATGGGTTGACTCACGACGTCCAGATCAAATGACTGCAAAAGGCAGCATGAATATTGAAACGTTTTCAGTTTGGCTTCAACACTTTTTAAAATTTAAGGCTGCTGGTCCATGCGTTATCGTATTTGATGGTGCAAGATATCACTTGGATCACACTATTGTAGAAACTGTCGAAAGATACAATATCACTCTATATTGTCTTTCCAGTAACACTACACACGAGTTTCAACCAATGGACAAAGCTTTATATTTGCGTCACCCCAATTTCTAGATACATGTTGTTAATATTGTCAAATTTTTTACTATCTAACAACAATACTTTATCTTACATACTGTGTGTCCATGTAAGTAAGCAACAGATTTTTTACATTATGATCATTTCGCTGTGAAAATTTGTGATAACTACTTTATCGCTTTGGGAAATCTATTTAATTCCACAAATTTCGATAAAACCCATTGCAAAAATAGGTAAAAAAGTTCCAATTACAATTCATTTATTAATTTTTATCTTATTTTGCTTGTCTCACGGTAATGTTTAGCGCCTGAGAAAGGTTCCTTTTCTTGATAGACGTATCAGTATGTGTACTAGTTTTCGGAATATTAAATTAATTCATCCCTCTCCCTTGACTTTAGCATGCCCGTAAAGTAAGCATATCCATTTTATAAAGCCGAATTTATTGCTAATTTATTGCTAATTTATTGCTAGTTTATTGCAAACTCATTGCTAAATTATTGCTAATTTATTGCTAGTTCATTGTAAATTTATTGCTAATTTATTGCTAATTTATTGCGAATTTATTGCTAATTTATGGCTAATTTATTGCTAATTTGTACCTAATTTATTGCTAATTTATTGTTAATTTATTGATAATTTATTGCCAATTTATTGCCAATTTATTGCCAATTTATTGGTAATTTTTTGCTAAATTATTGTTAATTTATTACGGAAAGAAAAAAATTATTGCTGTATTCGTTTTAGACAAACAAAGGGTATGCTAACTTTGCGGTAAAGCTAGCATAGCTATAGCTATATCTCGGCAAGTAGAAGGAGTACAGGGTCCATCTTGGCGGTATATTTTATTGCTATTGATTTGTTTATTGACCAGTCCTAATCATCCCCTAGCGCAAAACTCATCCCTGGAAAAATAGAGATACCGGCCAAAAACGATGAAACTAAGAAAGTGAACCGCAAGTAATTAATTCTTAATTTTTTGTTGAAATTTTACGCCAATATACTTCTGTAATCGTTTTCGGGAAACAATGGCTATGCTAACTTTACGGTAAAGCTAGCATAGCGATGTCTATATCTCCGCAACGAAAAAGGTTACAGGTTTTTAAAAAAGCTTGAAATATACAATATTATCTGTTAGTTATTATCTAAATGGTCACATATATCTATCAACACCACCTATAGAGAATATTAGGCACACGTGTACACAAACTCAATCAATGTAAACACGTCTTATCTCTCCTAGGTTAAGACGCTACTGGTTATTAGATACTTATGATAAATTTTTTGCTTTTCAGAAAAAAATATGTATTTAGTAATTAAGACCAGTTCATACATGGTTTAAGAGAAATACTGTCTAATCTATGCAAAGAATATAACAAAAATCTTTCCAAGCTAAAAGCGGGAGTCAAATGATATATTATTTAGCAGAACAATTTAGCAAGTAAGTGAAACATTATTCAAGAAAATTTAATTAGAAATTCAATATAATGCTAAGATAGGTTCAGTCATCATTATTTTTGGGGACGGCTGCAGAAAAAGTATTTATTCTTATTGATTGCCATCAATATTTACCTACGCTTTATAATTATATTCACTAACTTCACTTACCCATTGACATAATCCTTAAAGAAACTAATTACCTAAATATTTCATATTAAATCCGAAGATTTCTTAAGCCTGTCGGTTTAAAAGTCCTGCACAATTATTAACTTTCCTCTTAAGGTTGTCACAGACAAGTACCTTATTAGAGAAATTAATTTATCCGAAATGTCAAAGTTCAAACAACGCAATTACCAATGCGTGCGAGCTGTGACACCGAACAACTTGTTTGAACTTTCAACTTCGCGAGGCTATCAAACTTTTTCACTTACATCAAAGTTTGCCTATGAAACATTATAACACTTTAACTTATGCATGGAATATTATGGACTTTCCGACACAGTGCTGCCACGCTTCTTTTACAGGGAATCATTGGATGCAATTTATAATGTAAATTCATTTACTATGTATTATAATTATGTAGATTTACCAATCTATTGAGAAAAATCTTATTTGGTGTAGCCTGATTTTATGACTATTTAACTAGACTATTTTTAACTGATAAAACGTCATTACAACGCCACGTTTCCTACTAACAAAACTCCTTCCTGCCCGTGATTTATCAGCGACAAAATTATGACAGATCCATCACGAAGGTTTCTGGTAGTGTTCTTGTTGTCAGTTTGACATACGGCATTGAGGCGTAATCAATTTTGGACAGATATAATGAATCCAGACCAAAAATCAAGTCCAGAAGCTCTATTTGGACTCAATTTTCAGAGTTCCTACTGGTGAGGATACCATACATAGTGTCCTCACTGTTAGTTAATATATGATTTGAAATCATATTTAATGAACTCTAGTTGATGTAGATGGAGGTAATGAGTGAGATAAACTAAAAGCAATTTAATAATTTATGTAATTATTTATACAAATTTTAGTTTATTGAAAATATGATGTAGATACCTACATAAGTAAAAGAATTTAAATATTTCTAAAAGTATTGTTAGAAACTTTCTAAGCAGTTTACAAAATGGACGGTGACAGTGATTAAAACCAAACTTTGCCATCATCAGTTTTTTCAAGAGCAGAAAATTTTGAAATCGTTACATTTAGAAAAAAACTAGAGCCGTGACAACAGCGCGCCACTATCCAATAAATACCCCTCTGTCAAACGTCAAATTAGTTTGAGTCGCTAGTACTTGCTAGTCAATAAGACATACAGGGGTTGTCTCGTTGGAATTAAACGAGAAGGCGGAAGTAGGTCAAAGAGTTAACTGGCGAATTCTCAAAACCTCTCGATTACGTTTCCAATAAATGGGAATTTGCAATTCGAGGGGAAAAACAATCCGGAAGGAACACACACATTTCAATTAGAGCTTCAATCCTACATCAAATAAACGAAATGTACGAATAGACTTTGACGTATGTTTAAATGATTTCTAACTTTTTAAATGCCCTTAAGAGCGAAGGCGCAAAATCCTGAGAAAACTAATAGGTATTTTTGAAAAATTTAAACGCAAAATGAAAAATTACATTATTGCCGAGGGCCAAAAGTCCCTAAAAACTTCTATAATGTTTATTTTAATAAGTTACATGAGTGAAAAAGAAGAGAAAATTTAGTGTGATTTTTAATCTCAGATATCTCATTTAAAAAAACTTTTTGTGTATTTTAAGGGACTTTCAGCCCTCGGTAATAATGTAATCTTTTATTCTGCGTTTAAATTTTTCAAAAATATCTATTAGTTTTTTCAGGATTCGAAAAAAATGAACACCATTTCCGTAGTGATATTTTCCAAATCGAACATTCGATTCGTTCTGTCTAAAATTTGCGCCTACGCTCTTAAACATATTTTCCAATGAATTTTTTACTGTTAGGTCGTAAACGAACATGTCCAAATTAAAAAGTCGTAAGAGAAAAGAATTAATATCAAACACGTATACTTAGTTTTTAAATTATTGATACCACAGTTTTTAAGACTATACCGATAATCTATAATATAAAAATGAATCTGTGAGGGTCAGCTTGGGTGACCTTAGTATCTTCGCTTCCACGAATTTTGACCACCCTTTTGACCCACTAAAAACCACGACTGAGATGTCTGCCAGAGGGCTTCAAACTAAGAGCGGAACTTAAGGTTCAAATCTGATTGAAAAATAATCTAAAGGGATAATGGGAACCTAACGGTGACAAATATTTATAAAGTGGGTGCTTCAATCACAAAACATAGAGATACACTGCAAGCACTCTCATAATAGGTATGTATTTATGTTAATCCCCGTATATATTAAGTGGTTACAGAGACAGTGGACATCTCGATCCCTAGAGGATACAAGTCTCCTCCCGATGGAGCTGATACAAGCCTCTTCTTTATTCGGGATTGGCAGCAGTACCATCGATTTACTCAATCCATCCCATAATAACACAATCATTGTTTTTATTGTACGTTTCTTTTTTATATGCCCATTTTATCAGAATTCGGTACATTTTGATGTAATTTGTTCCTTTATAGCGATGTTACGTGGTTATATTCTTTCATTGTAAGTTTTATATATTTCTCTCAATTGTTGTGTTTGGCCAGAGAATTATTTTTTTTAATAATTAATGAAAAAGTCGTAATAATTAGAAGGTCCCATTTTCTTATAGTAATTCCCTACGCAAAGAAACTATAGCTTAGTTTTTAGTAAACAAAATTAATTGTGAACTCGGTTTCGCCTGGGCAAACGTCACACCTGTCACAATGGAATGGTTGAAATGACAAAAGAGCGGCAACAATGGAAAAACTGAATTAAAGGATAATAATAAACTCACCACTCCGTAATTGGTATAATGAGCTAAATGATGCAGAAAAAATTGGTTTACCCTTATAATCAGCAGAATGAGACTCTAGTCGAACAAGTGACTGTTTAAAATGCCGTAAACTCTTTCTTGAAACTTCATAATTGGTGCAAACAATGTGTATCGATTTTTCTTTGTTTGCTTCTGTTTCTGAGAGATCGTAAACTTTAAACACTTAACAATTTGCTAGGAAACATTCAAAAAGTTCTAAAAATTTTTGCAGCTCCGACAAATATAACTTCTAATTTGTGTTACTAGACTTTTGAAGATTTTGTTTTATTTTATGCCTACAAAGTTGTTTGCAATTAAGAACACTAAATGGAATTTTGTTAAATATTATAAAACTTTAAGCCGGAAATACGGAGAGGATGCATATTCATGGAGTTTATAAAGTAAAATATCAAGGAGGGTTTGGCAAGTGTGTAAATAAAATGCGAAAATACAGGACTGAATAGTACTGATTTACTCAAAAATATGTATAAAATATTAAAGAAGATACATAGAAATTCTAAAATTGCAGAGCTTTATTGGATCCAGGTAATTAATTCATTTTTTTCTATTTAAAGAAAAGTTCGGATCCACCTAATCGGTATTAGAACAGTGTTCCCAAACCTGGAGAGTGGGATTATTGCGCCAGGGCCATAAAATTATAGTAAATTTGAGAAAAATATAGTAGATGAGAAAAAATGATCGTCAAATTCAATTTTATTGCATTAAATAATGGATTATGTCTAAGTCATCTTGCAACAAGGCTTGATTTTTTCTGCTATCTATAACTATTCAAAATTGAAAATCATCTGCCAACATTAGACATTTGCTATTTAGGAAACAGGATTTGATGTGGTTAACGAAGATATTAAAAAGAAGTGGAGAAGTGTGATTATATTATCGTCAACAGAAGATATAGAAATTCTATAATATCATCTAAAACTTATCCAGGAGCGGACATATCCTCCGATTGCAACCCGGTTGTTTTGCCGATGAGAGTGAAACTAAAGAAGGTCAACAGCCCTAGCACCAAGAAAATCATGGATACAAGACGTCTCAAACAAGACAACACATATGCGGAAACGAAATTTAAAATAAACGAGAACTTAAGGAAAGTCAAAGAAGATAATGCGGAAACTCTAACTATTAACTCTAACTCATGCCTTTGTGTCAGTTGCAAAAGAAACACTCAAACCAATTGGAGAAAAAATAAAACCTTGGATGACAGTAAAACTTCTTGAACTTATGGAAGAACGAAGAAAACATAAAGCAAAAGACCTGAATAAATACAAAAAAATTCAGAGAAACATCAGAAAGAAAATTCGAGAGGCAAAAGAGAGGTGGCTCTCCGACAGATGCAAGGAAATAGAAGATCTGGATAAAAAGTATGATAGCTTTAATTTTCACAAAAAAAATCAAAGAAATGACAGGTTGTAGAAAACGTACAAGAACAAATATCCTTAAAAATGATAAAGGGGATATTATTACTGATATAAAGAAGAGATTATGTCACTGGACCAATTACATCCAACAACTATTTAATGATAAAAGAGAAGAACTGTCATTAGAAATCACCGAGGATACCGGACCACCAATATTAAGAGAAGAAGTCATCTATGCCGTCAAAAACACAAAAGAGGGTAAAGCTACTGGACCAGATGATGTGCCAATCGAATTACTAAAACTCATCGATGAAGATGTTATTGATGTAATGGTTGAATTCTTTAATCTAATATATCAGACTGCCACAATCCCCAGACAATGGCTGCAATCGACCTTTGTAGCAATTCCCAAAAAGCCAAGTGCAACAACTTGCTCAGATCACAGAACAATAGCTTTAATGAGTCACACACTTAAAACATTTTTGAAAATAATTCACAGCAGAATTGTTAAAACGCTTGAATATGAAATTAGTGACACACAATTTGGCTTTAGAAATGGTATGAGTACAAGAGATGCTTTGTTCGGCTTGAATGTGCTGGCTCAGAGATGCATGGACAGGACATGCTCAGGACATGTACTTATGTTTTGTAGACTTTGAAAAGGCATTTGATAAGGTTCAACATAAAAAGCTTGTAGATATATTAAAAAGCGAAAATATTGACAGTCGTGATATGAAAATTATATCTAACTTATATTGGAATCAAACTACCAAGGTAAGAGTTGACAACCAGTACACCCAAAATATCAAAATACAAAGAGGAGTCCGCCAGGGTTGCGTGCTGTCCCCACTACTTTTCAATGTTTACAGTGAAGCGGTATTTCAAAAAGCGCTCTCAGACTCAATAAAAGGTATATCTATCAATGGAGAAGTTTTAAATAACTTACGTTTTGCAGACAATACAGTAATAATGACGGATAACAACAATGATTTACAGAACGTAATGCAACGCCTTAATGAACGCTGTCATGAGTACGGACTGAAGATAAATTTAAAGAAAACTAAATGCATGATCATGACTAAATCTGCACATGCAAATATCCAATTGACTATTAAAGATACTGCAATTGAGTGTTAGTAACTATAAATACTTAGGAACATGTATCATTTTTTAAACTTAAAAAGTTTCTTTGTTGTCGGGATATAAGGTTAGAACTACGCCTGAGAATACTTAGATGTTACGTGTTCTCTACTCTTCTTTATGGCTTGGAAGCGTGGACACTAAAACAAGTCCATCTGAATAAGTTGGTCGCCTTTGAATTTTGGTGTTACAGAAGAATGCTACGAATATCATGGATTCAAAGAATGTCTAACGTGGAAGTAACTAGAATGATAGGAAATGGGGCAGAAATAATATTAACTATCAAAAGACGAAAACTTGAGTACATAGGACATGTGATGAGAGGGCAAAAATACGCATTATTACAACTTATTATGCAAGGCAAAATCCGAGGAAAACGAAATGTGGAAAGATGAAGAATATCCTGGCTTAAAAACTTAAGGGAATGGTTTGAATGCAGTAGTGCAGAACTTTTTAGAGCGGCAGTCAACAGAGTCCGCATAGCCATGATGATTTTCAACCTTCGATAGAAGATGGAACTTAAAGCAGAAGGAGAAGTGTGGCCTCCTTCAGGAACTCCAGATGTTACTGAGATACTGTCAGACATATGATAACATATCTTGGCTCTTTGACTACTACCAGATATAGAGTTTTTAATCCATTCAACAAACCTGACATTGATTAATTTGCCCAAAAGTATTTGGTGATCTACACGATCAAATGCTTTGGAAAAATCTGTGTATATTGCATCTACCTATTTACGGTCTTACATTTGAGATCATATATCAGACTGATAGCAAACCAAGTTTGTTGCAGTGGATTTTTTGCTATGAAACCCATGTTTTGGTTGAGATATTAAGCCAATACATAACCAAGAAAGTTGCTTTGCTAAAAGACAGTCGAAGAGCTTAGCGATTACAGATTGTATACAAATGTTATCATAATTTTTAATGTAACAAACGGCATTACAAGGGTACAGACACTTTTTTAATAAAAAATTAGGCATTATATCTGGGCCAGCAGTAAGCTTATTGAGCCGCTCATTTATGTCATTAAAATTATTGTAATCATTGTAATCATAGATGGACAAATATTTCGACTAAAGTTGCTATTTAATGGATGAACGTGAAGGTTGTTGTTATTTGGTGAATGTCCAGTTTGGAAGAAGTTCATAAATAAATTATCTATATATTGACCATTTGTTGCAGATTTGACTTGATAAAATAAGGAGTTAGGTAGGTTATAACTAAATCGCTTACCATTGACGTACTTCCAAAATGATTTTGGTCATTTTTTAGGCCAGTATCTATACCTTTAATATAGTTGCTAAAGAAAATTTCAGACAGTCATTTTCATTCAGCTCTTAGGTGAAAAAATCTAATATAGTCATTATCAGAACGATATATATTTCTTCAATGGCACAAAGTAAGGAATTCCCATAGAAAGAACTGCATAGAATAATTTTGCAGCAATATCAATATCATTAGCCATACATACCTGTCTGTCTATGGAAGCAAGGAAGTTGTTTAACGCTATTATAGGTTGATTAACGCTAGGAATATTAAATTTTTGTTTCTTTCACATCGAGGTTTAAGCAAGATTCATAATGCATATGATGGATGCTAGGATCTACAAGGGGATTGCTTGCTTTTAAGATATTTAGTTCCCTACCAATAGAAACAACTAAATCCAAAAATACTTCACGATTATTGGGAATTCTATTATGTTGATACAATTTTAAAAAACCAAAGGCTTGAGCAATATTCCCAGCTGGATCACCTGCAGGACAGTACACCATCACACCAAACTCATTATTCTCCCATGAGGCATTGGGAAGATTGTAATCACCAAAAACATAGATATCCTGTGCTGAGCATTGCAGAACAATTTCCACAGTTTGACAATGCCAGTTGTATACTTGTGGTGATTTTGGAGGTATAAGTTGGCATAAGATATATATTGGCTCAATCCGATCGAATATTAATGGTTTGTGATTTTCGCTTGTTGTTACCACCACTAGTACACCACCACCACTTAACATTGCACAGGTTCTCTGGGATCTATCACATCTTAGATACTAAAACCATCACATTTAATTTCACAAGCAGTAATGTTATCAGTTAAGTTACTCTCCACTAAAATAATTATACTGTACGAGCAGCAGGAAATATTTTTCAGGATCTCGGAAATCTTTGTACGAATATCTAACTACCTAACTGAGTTGCTATCAACTAATGAGCATCTAGTTACTGCTATCAACAAGTTCTCACAGACACTCCGTCTAAGGACTAGCAACCCCACTGGAGTCTTACGTTGTCATGTGATTAATTCCTTTTGTAGCTTGAACATAATAGTTTTAATTATCAAAGATGTAACTCAGAGTTAATCAAATTACATTTAAAGGGTTTTTTGCCCACATATTTAGTGGTTTTCAAACAAAAACATCCAGATAGCACTGATAAGGAATAGTTATTCCGGAAACGTTCTGTAATGTAGCCCGATATGGTTTTTACTATTATACCTTTTATAAAGGAATTTTTAAATAATTTTTTTGTGATACATGATATACAGCCAATTACAGGAATTTAGTTTTCTTGTGGAATATTCATCATCTTCCATTTCAACGGTAAATTTTATGTAAGGATCAAAACTGTTAAGCGTGAAAAGGAATACATCCACTTCATCTTTAGGTGATGCCAATATGATATCATCAACATACTTTATCGTGAAAGGGACTTTGAAAAATAGAGTTAATTTATGATTGATATAGTACTATATCTAACAAATCATCCATGACATATGTGGCATGTATCATTTTTGCTCCCATTGGTGTTCCAAAAGTTTGTTTATATATTTTGTTATCAAAAGTGAAATATGTGAAACTGTCACTGGACGGTTTCCTAAATGTTTTGTTACTGTCATTAAAATTTACCTATCGTAAAATTTTACAGATTGCAAATTAAATGGAATTTTATTTAAAAAAAAAGAATTACAATTTATGAATTGCTTCTCTTAATCAGTTAAAAAGCATAAATCGGTAATGTTGTATAGTCTTTTATAAAGAAGAGATCGAAAGAGTAAAGGTCTTAAATGGTTAATCGCCATTTTAGAAGATTATAAAATTCTCAAGTTTTTTATTGCCTCACAAAAGGAGCCTGAAGCATAACTCTTTTCAGGAAAGTATAAAAACGTTAAGTCGCAATATTAAGTTGCTTGGAGAGTTGACTATACAACATTTAAGGAAAAAACGATAACTACTCGAGGTTGTCATATGTACGGTAATTTCAGTAGATATGCAGTAATTATTTATTATTTGTAATTAATAATGATTTTGTGTTAACATCTACAAATTCTAACTATGATAAAGATTTCTTTACATACAAAGCACAGAAAGAAAGTATTCTTCTTAACATAGTAAACCTATAACTGCACTTATCACAATCAGAGAACTAAGAGAGATAGTAGATTCTTTAAAGGACACATTCTCTGGCCCCGATGAAATCATAGCTTCTTTTCTGAAACACCCACCTGACGAAGCTGTAGAAATATTATTAAGAATATAATTAATCCGGTCAATTTAGATTTATAAAAATGGTGGTCAAATAAAAAAAATTCCCGAAAAGCCAAATATTGGAGGAGAGCTGGGGTTTACCATTACAAATAAAGTTTTAAAAATCCCCATCGATTGTATATGTGCTACAAAAGTTATTTAGGGTGAAAGGTCAAAATTTGAGGTTTTTTTGGATTTTTCTCGAAAACGGTAAGTTTTATCAACAAGAAACTCTAACCAAAGTTGTAGATCTTAAAATTCTCTACAAAAATAGTTGGTATAATTATTTTCTTAAGAGTTACCATTCCTGAGATATCGCGATTTTAAGAATAGCATTATAGTTGATATGCACATATAAGCCACGTATATACATATCAGGCACTTAAGATAGGTATAAATACCTAGTTGTGTCTCTTTTCTATATATTATACTATTCTGAAAACATTTACTCAAAAGATAGTCAGTCCCTAATTAAATCCCCTCTACCCACGTGGAAAATAGAATCCCTTTTGAAATTAGCTAAATAAAAAAAAATAGCTAAAGATCGTTCTGATGATGTTTCAAAGGCTGTTCTTGAACGTATTAACTTTGAGTATGATTTAGTCGCTGCTGATATAAAAAACCATCACAGTTGTTAGACATCTTTCCTAAAACCTAATACTGGTGGTAAAATTGGCCATCCACAAGATGAAACTGTAAACTCTACGATGGAGAAACTCTGAGATATTTACGAAAAGTGATTTCACACCTCAAACAATAATTACGAAAGTAATTTGCTTTCTTCTTGCGGTTTATGGAGCTCCAAAAAATTTACTTGCATTGATAAATACCAATACTTAACTTTTGTAAAAAATACGCAAAACAAGGAACAAGTACAACTATCATGTCTTCCTCCAACATCAGCATCTGCTATTCAACACTTGTATCGAGTATACTATCAAGTTCAAACATGGCTAGGCAATCAACTGAATCCAGAAGGCTGGGGTTGGAAATTGATAGACAATACTCTGGAACCGGTTAAAACTTTACTCCCCCCTGCTCCAGAAAAACATCTCAACACTATTTTTTGCAATCGCGAAAAAGGTTGTAGTACCAAATATAACTAGAACAAATCGGATTTCTGTGTTGTCTAGTGTGTACCAATTCATAAGATCAGTCTTGCTCAAATGTTCAGTTGAGTAGAATGGAGGAAGATAGTAGAGAGTAGAGAAGAGGTAGAGGACTTATCCACATTTGAACAATATATGCACATCCAGCAAGATAAAGAGATCGAAGAAGACTTGACTGTTGAAGTAGACTTTCATGAGTATGAATCTGATTAAAATATCTAAAGAAATCAAAACAATAGTTAACACAATAATCAATAGCAATATCAATAATCAATATCAATAATAAGGTAATATCTAGAACTTGACGGGTATTGCTCGCCTAAATTATCCTAAAATTGACATGGCAGTTAGTGAAGTAGGCCTACAGGGGAAACCACGGTAAAAACGCGGGCGGACGTTAGACCTCTACACACATTATACAAAAATCTGATCCGCTCCAAGATCGATTATGGATGCCATGCTTACTCGCCTGCTTCAACAACAATCCTAAACGTTTTAGACACCATTTAAAATAACGCTCTTAGAATCATAAGCAGCACATTTAGAACAACTCCTATCTAAGTCGAACTCGGTAAACTACCATTAGATTTAAGAAAACAGGAACTAATACTCTTATATGCAGCGAAGCGGTACTCTTTACAATGGCACCAAACCATTCGCTCCTCAAATATTTAACACGCAAAATCCACATACCCTTTTATAAAAAATACAGACGAGTCATAAATGAATTAAACCTTTAAATCCCCGAAATCTATCCCAGCAAGATGTCAACTCGCTTTACCTACCTAATATCTTCTCATATAAATTTGGATATATTGTCAGAAAATAATAAAATAAGAAAGAAACCAATTGTTATTTATTAATTCTAAATATCAAACCTTAATTTCTCAATTTTCGTCCTTCAAATAGTTATTCACCGATGAATCTAAGACAGAGCATTGTGTAGTGTCTGCTATTTGCAATATATAAAGCCATATGTCACGTTACAAAAAGTCCTGAAATTAACTTCCTAATATTTACAGACTCACTAAATCCACAATTTTGTGGCCAAACTCATTAAACAAGAATTGCATAATCTAAATCACAGAAACCTATGGGTGCCATATTAGAGTCTCATATTAGAGTTACGGGAAACGACCTGGCAGATAAATATGCACAAGAAGCACTTGAGGACGCAACTATTGAGGTATATCCAAAAACTCCAGCGATAGATCTTAAATTATATTCACAGCAAAAGAATTGACATATGGAATAACAGATAGCACAAAAAACAGGCGAAATTGCTTGAGATAAAACCAACATTTCAACCATGGTATGATTGTTCCACCAATCGTTTTTCTCAGGTGATCATCAAGCGACTGCTGCTTGATTATAAGTTGCCTTATATATGGACATCTGATAACACAAGATCCCCAAGCGAAGTGCTTGCGAGACCCCGCTAACAATAAAACATCTTTCCGTTACAGAGTGCGGAAAGAGGTGAATTCGGAATCTCGGAGAATATAACAGAAGAGATTATTCTATATTCTATATTCAACAGCAATAGCCAGACAAACTGATGCGAGTTTGTAAATAAAAAAAATATTTTTGTATTTTGTAGATTAGAAAGAATATTTTAATAAATATCAAAGTAATAGCTGTCATTATATGTAAATAAAAAGTGGTGCAAGGTATATAACTTTAAACCATAACATCATCATCAACATCGTCATCTTTGGCTCTAACCCCTGTGTGGGTCTTGGCCTGTTCAAGAATTAATCTCCATTCCCCCCTAGCTTTCGCCCTGATATATATTTCTGACCCCTAGATTCCTCAAGTGGTCTTCGACTTGAGTTTTAAATCTAGATCTTGGCCTGCATCTCCTCCTGGTTCCTATACCATAACATCAAAGAACCCAAATGTCAACTAACTTGCGCGAGAAGTAGATCAATGACATATGACTATGGTACGGACGTAATAACTCAAATGGAGTTATATAATGCATCAAAGAAAGGACATAATAACTTAGAACTGTATAATGACTCAAAAAAAGACACTCTCTTTCTAACCCTCTTCTCTACTAGAGTTTAGCAAACAATACGGCAACTTTTTCTTTGTCCTCAACATAACTGGAAAGCTAAGGGAATTCCTGTTGGATTGAACCAACCAGTGTTGTATATGTTGTGTACTTTTTATTTTTTCCTTCAATCCTCTTCAAACTTGTCTTTCATAAAAGATATACCAAAAGATCTTTTGTCCATACCCTATATCTGTTATAGCCCGAAAGATCTGAGCTTCTAAGAGAGTTAGTTATTAGTTTCGTAGATTCGTTTGTTACCTAATAAGGTTGTAAAAACATCTGCTTTGCGAGTTTATGGCGTTAGTAAACAACTAACCGGAAGTTGCAGAAAATTTTCATAAAATGTTCATATTGCTCTGTCCGATTTGCCAATTTTACAGAAGCAATATCTGGAGACGTAGTGTTCAGTGAGAATACCTGTGATTACTGTGAATTCAGTTATTTAAAGTACTTAAACTATTTTTGCGTAGCGTACAGAAGTTTGTAGTGTCCAGGAACGTTTTCCCAAAAATTCATTTTTCCATTTTTTGTATTTCTGATCAGGCGTTTTGGTATACCGCAGAATGAATTGATTTAATAAAAGAAGTACTTAATTTTTTAGCTATTAGATTATCAGCAATCTCATTGCCAGCAGTTCCTTTATGCCATGGTACCCATAAAAATTTTACTTTTTTGCCAATCAACTGTCAATTAATCAATCAATTACTTAAAGAACTGTTTGATCAAAAAACCTTAACTGGAAAGGAGTCTTGGATATCAAAGGACAAGGGTATAAACCAAGTTTTTAAATAGGCCCAGAAGGCAGACTTCTGAAAAAGGCAAACAGAGACATTCCAAGTGGTACCTTTCATTCTCAAAGAAATAATGGAAGCTTATGATAAAATATTAAAACAGGAAAAGCGCTATGTTTAGAAAAGGTGGCGGAACAAAATGTAAAAGTTTTGGCAGAGATATTTTCGGAAACATTCTATACGTTATAGATGAGCTGCTACAGAAGCAAATTTTGCCAAAAATCTAGAAAGAGGCCAAAGCGGCACCAAACATGGATTCTAAGGAGGTTAAAATATCAAATTTAGACCAATATGTTTTAAGTTTAAAGGGAAAACTATCGAATACTTAATAAAGAAAAACTTGCGATTGAACTGATAGATAAAAGAATAATAATTAGTAGCCAATATGGATTCAAAAAATCGAGATATGTCAGAGAAGTAGTTGAAAACATAATTAATGGAAATCAGAAACTTGGGGAACCAACTTTAATAGATATCAAGAATGCATTCAATACCGCAAGCGAGTCATCGCTGAAAATAAAAGATAAAGAAGCCAGGTATCATCTAATATTCAGTGACTGCCGTTAAAGGATACCTGTATGACAGAGAAATCTGGCTTGATATAACCGCAATTCAAACGAGCAAAGATCAGTGTTTTGTCCAATACATTGGAATATTTTTTATAATGAGGTCCTGACGCAAAAACTTCAAATATAAATTTATATAGTAGTATACTCCAATATAAATCCTTACATATAGTAATTAGTCCCAGACTTGGCATTAATTGTAAACCACAGTCTAATGCATAAAGCAAATCGGGTATTTCAGAAAAGAAGCAACAAGTTTTATAAACAACACTGCTGGCACATAAGAAATAGAGTCAATCATTTGAAAGGATCATAAAAAAAGTAACAAAATGTTTGTTTTTTATATGTTTTGTATGTTTAATAATATAATCAACACACCTCTACTCCGTCATATATTTTAACTCATCACTATAACAGCTGGATTAGTCTAAAGGCATTTTATAGAGCAATCCCTGGCCCTTCGGCCTCAAAAACACTTTGGCTCCAAGTTTTTTTCTCTTGTTCATTGTATTGGTCATACGGACCACTAGGGAAATACAGGCCTCTCGCAGAGCCCAACTACATACGATGGGTTGCGACTTGTTGCCCCAACGAAACCATTTGCGACACTGTGACCCTAGTGCCTTATAGCCTTCACCGCGGTGTCCGACGTCTTGGCTTGGGGAGTATTTATTGACTATCTGCAGTGTAGAACCGCTGGTCTAGTTTCAACAGGGCCACCTCGAGAAGGGCGCAATCAAAGATTACACACCCCCAATCATTGTTGAGTTTACCCAGCTTTCATAGGACGGTTTAAGGAAGTGCAAAATTCTAAGACTCTCCGTGCAAAACTCGTCCCCTAAAATTAATTCTTTCCTTAATCAACTTTGTGCTGATGGAACACATCCCTTGGTTCCTTTTAATTGGGAAATAAGTATAAAAATTGTATTTTGTTACGGCTTTACTGCGTAATTTATTAAATATGATCATTTATTTTCTCACGTATGGCAACACTGGAACTAGTTAGTATTCGATTACCACGTAAAAGCAACCCAGCAGATTTATTCGACAATTTCAATCTGATAATAGCAGTAAGCACACATAATCATAAATAGCTGCTTCATTATAATTCATATGCTAAAAAACAAACTAACATTCCTCAAGAACCGGCAAAATTAAGAAGACATTAAGGGTGAAATACTGCTTTTTATGTCAATAAAATACCCATATACATGAGTCTCGGCTTTTTAACTTTTCCCGCTGCTGCTAATGGGACGGACTAGCCTATTAAGTTAATTGACCATATCCTGTGAATGCTAAGTATTTAAGGAGTCTTTGAAATAATAACTGAATGATTTAAACAAAACTATAGAAACGTAGTTCTTCCTAACATTAACAAAAATATCACCAGAGTAAGGGCTCATGGAGTACAATCTTCATATCACACTTTATTGATATTGTTTTAAAGTAATTTTCTTGGGTATCTAACTTTAATATTATTGAGTATCTTTAATGGAAATCGCCCACAATTTTTGCAGGTGCCGCTCTCACCGGTAAAATTTTTCCTTCGGGCTATTTGGTTTTGCTTATTTACAATGTTTATTAAAACCTTTTAGAAAATTTGTATGATATTCAGAGTGGAAAAAAATACAGTAGTAAATACGTAATGTATATTTCAACATTAATTGTTAATATTTTGTACAATTTTAAAAAGACTTTCCTAAGCTGGTCAAATCTGTATACAATTTACTAAGTATTTCTGTATTTAAACAGCATTTAAGATATTTACTAGCGCCACTTTAGATAACATCATTACGATTAGACTACCTATGTGGATTATTAGAATAAAGATATAATATTTCGTCCAGAACAAAAGATCGGTATTATCATTATCGACAAGGTCCATTACTAGCACCCATGGTATAATAAACGACAACTACCACCCTACATATATTTTCAAATTATTAGTGCAAAAGTTCTTGAATCTACTACTGATAGAAATTTTATATATTGTTACGTAAAAATATGAGTCATAGTTTTAACCTGTAAACATATTTTTATTCACATGTTTATGTTTTAGATTTTACGAGAGGCTTCTATTTACCTGAAGGGACCTTCCAGAAAACGGTCGAACCGATGTGAAAATACCCGTTTGCCTTTACCGTTATAATTTCGCCGCTAGTCGAGAAGGCTGTCGATGGTTCTAGCTTAACGGCACTGGCATATATTAACAGGACATTTTATTTGGAAGGGACAGTAAATCTGAAGACTCGCGCCCGCGATTTTAATTGTAGCGTTCGTATAAAATAAATTATGTATTATTGAGTAGTTAAATAAATTAATATAAGTTATCGTGCTTTTTAATAAATTAAAATAAGAACCTTTTAATAAAGACATTATAAATTGAATAAAGACAGCAGTTAAATAAATATCATTTCACTATACTTGGATAAAATTGCTGCCAACATTTCGCTAATAGTATCATATAGAGGGGGCTTCTTGGTCAATGCTCTTTGCTGATGATGTCGTGTTAGTAGAGGAGAGTAAAGAAATAACTCAGGAAAAGTTGGAGTGTTGGAAAATGGGACACTAGATCGAGAAATTGCCACGCTGGTTGGTTGCTTGGTCTAACTGGAAGCGAATGAGCGGGGTACTCTATGATCGAAAAATTGGGGAAGGGCTAAAAGGAAAGACATACAAGAGTGTCGTGAGGCCTGCGTTGGTGTACGACGGTGAAATGTGCTCTGTAATGTTGGTCACATCCTTATGTAATGGTAATGTAAGGATGGTAAAAGAAAATGGAGGTAGCTGAAATAAAAATGTTACGGTGGATGTTGGGTAAGATTAGAAGAGACAAAATGTAGAACAACGTAATTGGGGAAAGAGCCGGGATAACTACAGTCTCAAAAAAAGGTTCAAGATTGAAGACTGCAATGGTTTGGTAAAGTTAAACGTAGAAATGAGAACTATGTGGGACGAAGAATAGGAAGGCCTATTAGATGTTGAGAAGGAAAGAGATGGAGAGAAAAAGTTGGAAGGGCTGTGTGACAGAGAACTTGAGAGAGAAATGTTTATGTGACGAAGGCACGATAGATAGACATGAGTGGCGAAAAAAAAATAGCGAATAGCCTCTGAAAAGGAAAAAGCTGAGGAAGAATAAAAAGAAGAAGTTATTTTCCTTCCATGGAATAACTATTATGCGTATATCATTCTACCTATAAGTCATATTTCTGTTCTTCAATGTCATTAAAATCCATTATACATTTGAGGATAAAAACAAGGAAGTAATGGTTCGAGAAATACAGAAAATATTCAATACGGCTCTGTCATATTTTATATCTTTGCGCTGCTAGACAATTATCAAGATTATTACAAATGTATACAAGTAAATAAATAGCGAACGAGAGAGAGAGTAAGTACACTGTTGCCGACAGAAGAGACCGATGCCAAGCGGTATTTTCATTTGAAGCAACTGGTGTAATTCACGAAAATTGCCTTTTCTGCGTTATTGTCATCATGTTAGTCCTGGAGATGAAGCCGAAATTGCCTACAGGTGCTATATTATTCTAATACAGGCGGTAACAATCAGTTTATTAAATGGGGGTGATATTTATATTAGTCAGAAAACAGTTACACAACATTTTCTTTCTACTACTACTGCTATTACTACTCAACAAAACTATTTTTTTTTAACTTTAAGATTACATTAAAGATTACAAAAAATAGTATATACATTACAGTAGAAGTTCGATTAAGTACCACTATCGGGACCAATAATGCGAAGGCAAGGGCGGATCCAGAGAGGGGGCCATGGGCTAAAAAAATATAAATGTAAATATCTGCAGTTCAAATGTTTTTAGTTTCAAACACATATCTCGCTTGTCACGAGAAAAATGTTTTTAGTTTTGAGGATAGTAGAAGTTGTGCTGAACGAGGTAAAGTGGTAAAGGTTACCTAAGCTATGGGTGTATAATCGCGCTCTGTTCGAGAAAGCAACAGGCTGAGCGTCTGCGTCTGCCGTATCAAAATCATATCAATTTCCATATTCTGTACACAAAGAATAAAAAAGAAGTTAAGCATTATTTGGGTCACCACCACTTAGAATAAAGGAGTTCAAAAGAGATTATTTTGCAAGTATTGCGCTTTATTTTCTAATTAAAAATGTAGACACAATAAAGGATGACGACTAAAAGCCTTGTCATGAAACCTTTAACTTCTTTCGCCAAACTCATGGATAAAGACGGAGCCATACAAACCCATGTAAAAACATCATACCACAAGGAGTGCGTTCAGGTTGAGGTTTAGTTCAAACAGATAGACTCTCAGTGGTCTAAACAGATAAAATATTCCTCTAATTGTGGGCCATTGTGATGATGTCCTTCTGCTTCTAGACGAAGATGCTGGACCTAGCAATAAGGGGAATTTTAGGGAATTGTTAAGGTTTAAAATCACATCAGGAGATGAAACTTGTATATAACACCTATCCACAGCATCTTCCCGAGCCCTTTCAACTTCTATTAATGTATCGTCCATCAGAAACAGAGTGGGAACAATGAAGTCAGTAATATCATTTTTTAACATGCCAAGAAATGAATTTTTAAAACTGAAACTCGGACAAACTTTAACAAGTTTATGCGAAACAAGATAGGCTGAGTGTAACGAAAGCGTAATCCAGTTCAGATCTGGCATTTTACATATAATTGAAACACTAACATATATCTCAACATGAAAAGATCCCAAGGCTGCTACACTTGCATTAACTTTGTTTAATTATTTATGCACATCTGAGTTTGTAGTGTAAATGATGTCACTGATTGACTTACTAAAATTAACATTGGCATTAAGCCGACTTCTACAAACAAAATCTCTTGATGCTAACCTGGCGACTAAGGGTGTTTCCAATACCATTTCGACTTTGAAAGATAGAAGATCTAACTGTAAAGAAAGTTTTGGTAAGATCCTTACCGAAGTTAAAGAATTAGCAGACGAATTGGACGTTGAAGTGAAGTTACAGACAGATTAAGGGAGCCAAGATGCAGGTGGCCCAGAAGAATATTACAGGCGTTCAATTTACATACCTTCTCTAAACAATGTTTGTACCGATTTAACGTCATGACTACATACCATCTCTATGGAATGCTTAGACCTACGAGCATTTTTTTTTCACACTCCTAACTGATTCCTAAGGAGAAAAAGTGGAACTATTAAAAGATTTGAAGAAAGCAGATAAACAGTTTTCAACTGTCATTGACATTGGTGATACACAAACAAACATTATTTTATTTGAAGGTAAACTAGATTTATGGAGAATATTCAATAAGAGAATATATCATTATATAGTATTTTATTATTTTTTAGTCAATTTGGCTTCAGTAGAGAGGTCCTTCTCTACGTTAAGAAGAGTGAAGACTTCGCTGAGGGCAAAGATGGGGGAAACCGGACTCACGGGTCTTTGCCTCCTTCTTGTTCACCGAGACATTGAAGTAGAAACTGAAAAAGAAATTGAGAGATTTGTACATCAGCGAGCTAGACGACTCGAATTTTTTGTATGAGGTTTAGTATACAAGAAAAATTTTTTACTAGACAAAGTAACTTAACCAATATTATTCGCCTTTTGATTATGCTATTTTAATTTCATAAACTTAACTACATTTCTTTCTTTGAACTCATTGGACTTCATGGAGTTTTACGTTAAAATTTCCTGATTTTTCGTTGCTAGACAAATAAAAAATACTTTAATAACGATAAGTTTTGAATGTCTTTATGGCACTCAAAAGTGTGTGAAAGTGCCTTAAAACTCGCCATTATAACTCTAATTTTTAAACAATTTCCTCCCAGACCCCTCGGTATTCCCTCCAAAAAAAGTTCATGTAAAAATTATTTTACACCAAAAGTCAAGAAAAACTATTTGTAGAGGACTGAAATATGTATCGAAAACAAATGTTAAAATAAGCTACATACAAAGGTAACGATACGATCTCTCCCTTGTCGTGTTCCCCTTACTGAGGATCGTAGTTTCCTCCAATACACCAAATAAATTTTCTTCATAGATCTCGATTTTCAGCTGCTCTGAGTGGCCTGCTGAATTCTGAATTTGGTCGGACCATCTGGTTAGTCACCGTTCTCTTGGTGTTCTCCCCGGAACGTTTCCAGAAACAACTTATCTCTCTAAATTATTGTCACATCTACGAACTAAGAAACCAAATAACTGTGGAATTCGCTGCAGACATGTTTTGGACAGCAGTAATACGATGAGATGATCCAAATTCGGTTAACGATTAGATAATTAAATAAGTATTATGCATGTAACAACTTGTATAAGAATAACAGTTAATAAGAATGTATTAAACTTAAAAATAAAGTGTTACTTTCTGTTGTTTCTTTGCGGTACGATTCCTGAGCATTGAGGTCATGAATTTTTAGGTATGGGCTTGGTGACCAGAGTCTTCGGATGATAAGATGTTAACAATTCGAAAGAATATATTCAACTGGAAGATATCAAATTTTATTTTACTATTAACATGACTTCACCTTAACTTTCCTATCTGTACAAGCGTACGTGATCCAAGCGTTGTTGTAGGCTAAATATGATGCACAACATAAAACATAAAAGACAAAGGCGAATATTTGGACTTAGAATACGAAATATTAAGATACGGTGAAGAACTGGAGTAGAAGACATATAACATATTAAAAATGTAAAGAGGAGATGAACATTACGCATTACAATGCAAATGGATACAAGATATCATCAACCGTTTTGAGTCCACTGCTGGACATAGGCCTCCCGTAAATAATTCCAATGCATTCTATCTTGAGCACCCTGAATCCAGTTAGGCTTAACGCGGTTGATGTCATCTGACCACCTTGTTGGAGGACGTCCTCGATTACGATAAGTATTACGATAATAATTATTGTATTTGATACTCTGTCTCTGAGGGATATATTCAGCATTGACCTCTCCATCGCTCTCTGTGCCACTTGTATTTTATTGATTACTTTTCTGGTAAGGGTCAATGTTTCTGTTCCATACGTTAGAACTGGGAGTACACATTGATCAAAGACCTTCCTTTTCAAGCACATGGGAATATCTGATCTAAAGACTTCTCTCAGTTTTTCGTAAGCCGCCCATGCCAGTCCTATTCTCGTGTTTAGCTCCGTTGTTTGATTATCTCTTCCTAATTTAATCTCATGGCCCAGATATTTATAGCTATACAAATATTAATGTCAATGGCTTGTTGTATTCTGTAACTTTCTCTATTAAGGATTTTATTACTTGTAGGTGGTCATTCGTTCCAAAGCCACTCCTAAATCCGGCCTGCTCTAATGTTTGGTGAAAATCCAGCTTAAGTTCCAGTTTGTTAGTAATTATTCTCATAAAGAGCTTATATAAATGAGATAACTAGCTCAGCAGCCTGTAGTTTCCAATTTCTGTTACATCTCCTTTTTGTGCAATATTATCATAATGGCACTATTCCCTTTTTCTGGTGTAACTCCTCCAAAGAGGCAGGCAATATAAAGGATTTTTAAAGCTTTTATGACGCATTCGCCTCCTAACTTTAGCATTTCACGTACAATGCCATCTTCTCCAAGTGATTTGCTGTTCTTCATACCTTTCAACGCTGATTCGATTTCCTCTTCGGTTATATCTGTAAGTCCCTCTGATCCTTGATTTTGTATGGCTGGGATTTCCACCTCTTTAATGTGAGCATCTCGACTATATAATGTTCTATAGTACTCTTCGATAATTTTCATAATTTCTTGTTGTTCATATACAGCATGTCCTTGTCTATTTTTTAGCTTATAAATGTTCCTGGTTCCTGTCTTCAACTTTCGTTTTAGAACTTTAAGGATTTTATTTTGTTCTATTGTATTAGTTGTTTCTTTAGTGTTAAAAGTGTTGAAGATAATCGTCACAAACTGAATTATGTGCTAGACAGAGAGAGTTGGGGACATTTGCAGAAGGACTATATCTAACAGTTGGTAAATTTTGCTGTGAAAAGATATCTCCTAATTGATCATAGAAAGGTTTTCTGTCATTATCATGCAATATAGTACTTGAATAACATAAACATTCATAGCATTCAGCACTTTTTTATTATTACAATTTCTAACCAGGTAACTTTAATATCTCAATATTATACCAACTTTGTTTCTAGTGTTGCGGTTCCTTTATATTATAGTTTTGCTTTCTCAAATAGTTCTTTTACATTTTGAGAGTGGTCCTTTTTTGCCTTAGCTAATATTCTTAAATGTCTTTATTGCCGTAATTAAACTTTTGGCCTGTTCTCAAAACTTTTGTTTCCTGGGTAACTTAAAAACTGTGTTACGACACTTCGTTATCCATTCTCTTAACAAACATTATTTTCTACTACATTATTTGTATAAAACAATGCCTTAAAAACTGTAATTTTATTATATAAACCCCTAAAGGCACCAAAAGATAATTCGAGATCACTTACCGCCACTCATAAAAACTTTTCAAACAAAATGTAAAGACCAGTTTCCCGGAAAATTCCTAAAGACGTCAAGGTTATTTTTTATTTTCATTAGAATTTTTAAGAGGAGACTTAGATCCAACTTTAGCACAACTTGATTAGTGTCGAGAAAGTTTTGATCTGATTTAAAATGAACTTTTTAATGTCTCAAGTTATATAAAAGAGGATTGTGGGGTGATATTCAGCAATGAATTTTTGACTAATGTAAAATACTATCTTGGGTTAACAGTTAATCACAATCATGTTTGAAGGTATATAGATCAAGACATATTATATCCTTATTTTATAATTTTAAAAAAAGTGTATGATAGAGTATTGTCTTCATCTTCTTCGTCTTAAGGAGTAAGGAGTAGACTTATTTAGGAATCTCTATTTTGGACTTCCTTCCTTACTCTTTCCTTTTTTATTTAATTATTTGCATTTTTATATCTTTTATATTTTCATATTTATATCCGCACTGTTTGCTAGTTTGCGATGGAATGCAAAAAAAATGATATTTTACTCTAAGATACATGGCTGACATTTGAAAAGACTACTGGTTCAGAGTCGTATTTAAAGTATCTGCCAATGGTTCATTTATGAACAACTCAATTTATTAAGTTGTGATATATATCGGACATATCTTTTATATCGGTCTTATTACTAACGCAATTGTGGTCTTTTTATGTGAATAATTTTTTCTTTTTATTTAAACATGTCGTTTTTTCAATGTGCCTCCAATAAGTTATCGTTCCATCAATTTTGTGGTCTTTTTACTGATCGTGTTCCTATTGGCGAACCGTCTATTTCCATCTGTGCTACTCTATTTATTGTAATTTGGCTTATATGATCATTTCATTCTACTCTTTCATTTCTTACCCAGTTCTGGATGTTCTCCACCTTGCATCTACTTTCTATATCTGTACTTCTAGCTCTGACCCACAGTGTTTTACCATTAATTTTTCTGTTTTCATCTCTGTTGTTTTTAATATAGTTTTTGTCCTCTCTTTGTCAGGTCGTGTTTCTGCCGCGCATATCATTATTGGTCTGATGACTGTTTTGTAAATTCTGCCTTTCATTTCTTTCCCGATATTTTTATTCCTCCATATTGTTTCATTCAGGCAACCTGCGACCGGTTTCGCTTTAAGAATTTTTAGAATCATTATCTAGAAATTCTTGTACCGGCATCATTTAATTTACTTTGTACCGTTTGACCTGAAGATGCTTTGCAAAGTTTAGAAAGCGAAGGAAAGTTTTGTTTTGGTAGTAAAATTAAATTGATTGTGAATAAGTCTAATTTTATTTCTTTTACCTATTTGAAATGGACTCACACAAGCAACACATTCATGATATTAATGTTAAATTCTCTGGCGGTTATATTAAATTGGTGCAGCATACATTGTAGATCATCTTCACTTTGAGAGAGTAGTAGTTGTTTTTCTCTCATTTGGTATCCTTTTTTAGTTCTTACTTTTTTATTTCATCCATAATCAGGTTGAACAATAGAGAACTCAGGGAATCTCCTGCCTTATCCTTGCCAGCTTCAATAGGATCAGTTAGTTCTTCTTCTACTTTAACTTTTTTTATGTCGTTTTGGTAGATATTTTTGATCGTTCTGATTATTCCTAAAGGTATCTCTCTTGCGTACAATAAGTGAATAAAGTCCTCTAATTTGACCCGGTCAAATGTCTTCTTAAGGTGCACGAAACATAGATATGTCAGTTTGTTGTATTCTAATGATTTCTCTTGCACTTGCCTCATTATAAATATAGTGTCGGTGCATGATCTTCTCGACCTAAAACCTTGTTCTTCTGCTGGTGCTATAATTTCATTTAGTTTATTTTTTGTACTTTGGTTGTAAATTTTAGTGTTGTGTTTAATAAATTAATTCCTCTGGAATTTTCCGGGTCCGATTTGTCTCCCTTTTTGAAGAGGTGTATTAGGATGCTTGATCTCCATTCTCGACGAATTCGGTTTTGTTCTATTATTTTTTGGATTAGTTTTAGTAGTTGTTTGGTCAGGTCTGGTCCTCCGTACTCCAAGTAAGTTAACCGTCAACTTTGAAAAGACATAACCCTTAACAACTTTGGCTGTTGTACTTTTTTCACACAATGTTTTAATAATCTCTTCTAAAATTTTAGTTAAAATGTAATTTTCATTATAATCAATTGTGGCTTAACCCCATATAACCCCAATATTTAACTTGACATGCCACAATAAAGCAGTTTTAAAACCTTATTTAATATATTTCTGTCTATCCTCTCATTTTTGGTATTTTGTCGTATGTATCGATTCTTTAATGTGTTTATGCATTTCTTCAATATTTTCGTATATATGTTCCTTTGTTTTCCATCTAATATTTTCAATACAGTATTCTGATGCTTTCTTGTTGAAGGTCTTAGTATTTTACTGATTTCTATGTTTGTTTGGTTGTTTCTATGTTGTCTATGGATTTGTTTTCTATTTCTTCTCTATCTTGAGTTTGATTCGTAATAAATGATTAAAATGAAGTTTTTCTTTTAAAAGGTGATTGTTTGATGCACATTCTGCTCCTCCTAATACTATTTAATCTATTGTTTGTTATTACACAAATATTTACACCAAGTCGTTCGATACAGTAAATCATTTAGTGTTTATGAGTAAGTTATCGTCTCTAGGAGTATTTGGTTCACTGTTGAGTTGGATCTAAAGCTTTCTATCAAATCGTCATTTAACTGCTTTATTATTGATATTAACAACTTGAATAGCAATTTTTTAAATGATAAAAAGGTTGCTTTTCGTGGTCTTCCTACTGATCGTCTTCCTGTTGGGGAACCGTGTCTTGCCGTCTTTACTTTGATTGTTAATTTCATGGTTTTCACCTCTGGTGTTGTTGGTTCATTGTTCACCTTTGGCCAATAAGGATCGAAAGTAGTCTGCCCGTGTTTCCTTCTGAATGTATTTCGTTTTTGTCAGTTCGTTCATCTCTTTCTTGCTTTCTTCTTTTCTTCACATTTTGTCTTCACTTTCTTTCTCTAATGCTATTCCTCTGTGGTTAGAGCATTCAAAAATCTCTATTTTTTATGTATGGTGCAAAGTATTCCAATATTCCAATTACTGAGGAGGGATTTCTGTGTCCATATTTATTTTATCAGCTGCTATAGTGCCATTATGAGTATTGTGGCAACCTTCTTTATATATAGTTCAGTTGGGAGATTATCTATTCCGGGTGATTTGTTTCTGGATAGTTTTTTAACTGCGTTTTTAACTTCAGGAATAGTTGGTGGTTCCTCTTTCCTATCGTCTTTTCCGCTTACCTCATCTCTTTTGTCTTCCAGGTTTTCTTCTTCTTTCTCTATATTAAGTACCTGGTTAAAGTACTCCACCCATCTAGTGAGTACATCTTTCATTGCTGTTAATAGGTCACTATTCTGACTTCTGGCATTGGCTTTTGGTTGATTTGAATTGCTTTCTGTAGATATTGACATTTTTATAGAATGACCTGAATTCTTTCTTTCTGTTAAGGTTTTCTGTATATTTAAGTTTCTTATTTAAGTGGTGTCTTTTGTTTTTTTTTTGTACATCCTCTGTTCTTCCTTTTTCTTTGTCTGATAATTCTCTACAGCTGTTCTAGTTAGTCGGGTAAGCATCTTTCTGCAGGCTTTATTAATATTTTTTTTATTGCATTCTTGCATTCTTCGTCAAACCAATGAATTTTACGGGGAAAATTTTCCTTGCATACCACAATTTGTATTCTTAACATAGTTATTTCGATCTTTATCTTTCCACTTCGTCTCACGAATGACAGTACTTTTTACCCTTCTTCTTTTAAGCTTAGATACTAATTATACCTATACTCTTACCCGTAAAACTTCGAAGATACTGAGAGCCTATCCTTATTCTTCTAACCTTTAACAGTGTATTATACTTTTAACAGTGTATTATAAATATTCCTCACCCGGAATTCTGGACGGAGGATCTGTTTGCTTTAGGATCATTTTACTTGAGAAAATACCATCATTTCAGTATAATGTTTCTTAGATTGGGAAAAGGTCTTGTCACTCTTATCGCATAAAAAGATTTTCGGGCATTTAACTATCAGCATCGTATCCAGAATGATTTGGTCAACATACTTCCAATACAACCAAAGTACAGTGTAGTACCCCGCACCCGCTAACATGTTTCTGTACAGACCAGGTAAGACTTTAAAGTATTAATTGAAAATGAAAACTCGTGCTATAATGTGAAAAATATTGAATTATATTAATAATCCCAAGATTTATGCAGAATATAATATTCAGAATTTTTACACAAAATTGTAATGAAAATCGTCAGTTTTTCAATTATTAAACTTTTAGTTAATTGAGACAAATATAATTCGAGAAGAAAATAATTGTGAAAATCAAAGAAGAAGGGGACAAACAAGATTTATTTATCTAAGAAATTTTATTTGTCGGTTTTATTGCATTGTCAGCCCTCCTTACTTACGGAAAAAATCTTTTCAGTCAGCAGGAAATCACTTGTTCATATTTCCAAAAATTGGTTAACCCTGCCCATCGGGGGTTAAGATTAGTGTAAAAATTCGGAGTGGCGCATCCCCGTGTTAAGGGTGGTGGGGAACGTTTATATCTCGCACCGTCATGGACGTGCAGGCTCAGTGGAGGCCGTTTGGAGTTTTGTGAGTTAGTCGGAGATCGGCTTTCGTGATCGTGAAGCGGTTGTTCATGCGGCCAAATAGAAAGACGTAGTGAGAGATAACGAATACGAGAATCGCGGAACGACGAAGAGAATCGTCAGGTGTGCTTTTTTGACGTGATTGGCGCGTGGTCTGCAACATGCGAGTCCTCACACAGGTAGGATTTTTTTCTTATTCAAAATAACAATTTTATGTTGACAAAAAGTTTAGGTATAATATGATTCGATTTATTTAATATTTGGTAAATTTTAACAGTATATATTTTTCATTCATCTCACAAATTTTACTGAATTTTAATGGTGAAAAGGTGTTAAAAATTTTCTAATAATTGATAATTTCTACTAATTTTAACAAACATTGACGTAACCTGGGTATTCTTTGGCAATTGACGAATATTGTTTGGGAAGAAATCATAAATTTAAATTATTTACTGAAACTGCGAGTTGTAGATCAAAATTATTTCTGCAATTTTTAGATTGTTAGGCCAATAATTACATCTTAATATTGCGTTAAATATATATGTAAGGATTACTATACCCTTTATTGGTAATTCTTTTAGCATTTTTGATGTTATTAGGTCAATTCCTGGTGACTTTTTGATATTCAGTCTTAAGATTTCTTCTTTAAGTTCTTTGGGTGTTGTTAATTTTATTGGATTTACTGATGGTTGTTCTGAGTTTAAATAATTAATAATTTCTTGATCTTCTTCATTGTTGTGTGGTTGGAATACTGTTGCTAAATGTTCAGCAAATAATTCTGATTTTTCTTTATCGCTTCTTGCCCATTGGTTCTGTGTGTCTGTAGTTTTTCTTACTGGTGGGGATATTGCTTGAGGTTTTAAGGATGATTTGATTGGTTTCCATATTGAATGGTCGTATCTATTAAGTTGTGTTACATATTTTTTGACTGACTCTTCTCTTGCAATTTTTAGTTGTGTTTTTAATTTATTGGTTAAGCGATTGTAAAACGTTTTATCCGCTGGGTTCCGACTTTGTTGCCATTTGGCTCTTGCTCTTCTTTTTTCAGCAATGAGCTTTTTAATTTCTAATGGAATATTTATTCTTTTCTCGATTTTATTTTTATCTGCATCGTTCGGTGTCGCTTTTTTTGCAGCGTTTTGCAATAAAGTTATAAGGTTGTTTGTAGCTGCTTCTATTTCTGAATGGCTTTTTAGTCTTACATTTAGTTTAATGTTTTCATCCAGTATTTTTCGGTAAAGGTTCCAATCTGTTCTAGGTCCATGCAGTTTTGGAGTAGGTTGTTTGTTAATAACGCATGTGCTAATTGTTGCAATAATTGGTGAATGATCTGAAGATAGATCATAACTTGGAACTATGTCCATAAAGGTGTTAGATATTCCTTTTATGATGCAAAAATCTAAGAGGTCTGGTCTTTTTTTGGGGTCCGTTGGCCAGTACGTTGGTGTTCCTGTTGATAAATATGAGTATTTATTTTCTTGCATTAAGCTATAGAGCTCTCTCCCCTTTGTTGTTATTATTCTTGATCCCCAGTAAGTGTGTTTACTATTAAATTCACCAGCTGCGATAAATTTTGGACCTAGAGTATTGAAGAAGGATCCGAAATCGTTTTTTTTAATATTGTGCTTTGGAGGGCAATATACTGCTGCTATTGTTATTTCGTAAGATAATGAGCACACTTTAATTACTGTAGCTTGGATACAGTCTGTTATATAACTTTCCATCATGAAATGTTTAATTGATTGTTTGATCAAGATTACTGTACCTCCATGGGCTGTCTTGTCTGGGTGGTTAGTATGGTACGTTAGATAATGAGGTATTTTAAAATACGATTTGTCTGTAAAATGTGTCTCACTTATTAATAATATATCTATAAAATTTTGTTGTAGAAATATTATCACCTCGTCCTTATGATTCAGCAGGCCATTGGCGTTCCATTCAGCTATTCGTAAAAAGAATTTTATTTGCATACGAGTTTACTTAGCATGTTTATTACCATGCTGTTTTGTTGCAAGATTTGATTAAACATGGCTTTGAATTCTTCTAAAAACTTCATAAGAATAGTGTTTGAATCTTGGTTATCTGAAGGAGCAGCAGGAGGTTGTCTATTACTCGCTGCATTAGCATAGCTTACATTTGGTCTTACTGTATTGGGTATAAAGTTTGTGTTACGTGCTTGCGACATATTTTGGTGATGATTATATGTAGTTTGTGCTATATTTTTATTTCTATTTAAATTACGATAATATTCGCATCCTTTATAGTTAGCTGGGTGATCTCCTCCACATAAAGCACACGTAGCTGGTGTGTTCTTGTTTTTTTTACAGCTGTTTGTACTGTGCTGCCCTCCACATTTCACACAGACATATGGTCTATTGCAATATGTTTTTGAATGGCCATATAATTGACATCTCATACATTGGATGATATTTTTGGTTTTTATGGGTGGTTCAATTTGTATATTGCAGTGTTGTAATTTCTGAATTTTATAAATATCTTGGTTATTGTCTGATGGTTCAAGGTCAACAAAGAACATATTTATTGGCTCTTTTGTAATCCTATGTTTAGCATTAATGATGTTTCTTACCTTGTGACCCAGTTTTGTCAGTTCTTCTTTGATATCTTCTGTTGCATGTGAATAGTGAAGGTATTTAATTACGACTCTATAGGCCCTTTCTTCCTTTGGTTGATATGTGTGATGAATAATGTTGATCTCTCTCATATATCTTGATAATTTTCTGTATATTTCTGGATCGCTACAAATGATTTTGACTGTATTATTTGCCATAGTCCTGGTTTCGTATTGTTCAGCTTCAGCTATTTCTGTAAATTTTTTCCTCATTTCTGGGAAGTCGCTTACACCGTAAACAAATATTGGTGGTGGTTTAGGTTTTCTTGGCGCTGTTTCATTTTGATTGGTTTCATTTTCTTGGGTTTCCGTTAGTGTATTATATTTGTTCGATAGTGTAATGGTATCATCTTCTTTGTCTGTTTCTACATTTGATCTGATTTTTCTGCGTTTTGTAGTTTTAACTACTTGCCATGAGTTTTTTGTTGACACATTTACACTTTCTGGTTCGTCATCGCTTGTTGATGACATTCTGTAGTATTGCTGGCTATTTCTGTTATTTATATTGCTGTTGTGTGGCGCGTTTTGTTGATTTATATATTGTTCTTGATTGGGCGGAAATATCATATTCGTCGAAGAATTGGTGGTTGGTTGATTTATTTGCATATTGTTCATACCTGGTGTTTGTGATGAAATTTGTGAATAACCCTGTATATTGTTGATTTGTGATTGACCCTGTGTGTTGTTTGGAATCTGCATTTGTGGGTAACAATTCATTTGGTTTGATGGATACTGGATTGGTAATGGCTGGCTGTTTACATTTTGCATTTGTTGGCTAACTATGTAGTTGTCGAATCCGGTATCCATGTTATTCTCTATGACATCTCTATCTGGGGTATCCTTCACAGACGGGAAATTTTCCCAGTCCGAAGTATTATTCCTAAAAACCTGACTAATTTGTGAATTAGATTAACACACTACACGAAAGACACCTTTCTGAAATACGTTTCGTGTAGAACTGAATAGAATTTGTGTGTTTAGTACTATTTAAATCGTAAAAATTCGTGAGAAACTTTGAAAATTGTGTTTAAACTTGACAGTTTTTTGACAATTGTTTTCCCGATTCTGAAAATATTTTTTCTAATCTCACAAGCTTATTTAGAATATTGAAAATTTCCTCCAACTATCTAATAATAACTGTTTAAAATACCTTGATATAAACCACGCAATTATTTCCACCGGTATGGTCATTGATCCAAAGTGGACTTAAAAGAAAAACAGTTAACTATCTAGTAATTTTTTAGATAATGACTTTACATTCACTCATTTTGTATAATTATTGATAATCGCAACAAGCATAGCTGCATCTTTTTATATAAACGTTCTTAAAAAATTTAATTCCATGCACAACAAAGTCTCCTTTTTTATTTTATGTACTTTCTCTTAGATGGTCACATCTTTGGTGGCGTGGAATATTTGTAGTATACTATATTTATATGAAAAATTTGCAAATTAAAATCCTTAAATTGATCATTGGATAATAGTAGTGAGCTCTGTATATGCTGAACTATGCTATTTTTTTATCGTTCAGTATACTAGAATAAAAAAATGTCTTTGTATAAAAATATACTTAAAAAAATTATTTTTATCTTGACGAGAGCAAAGATATGTTGGAGGGGAAGTTCGAGGGTTGAAGAAGGGCTTTTAAGAGGGAGATTAGCAGGTCGAAAAACGAGTTTATATAGTTAGGAAGTATAGAAATGGTTGGAGACATAGAATTACTTGGAGAAAAACTAGGAAGAGTAGGAAAATTTAAATATCTTGATTTCTACATAACGGAAATTGAGACACTAGTTCGAGAAATTTCTCACAGGACATAGGCTGGTTGGTTTAATTAGAAGTGAGTGAGCGGGGTACTTTGTGATTTAGAAATCGGGGAAGGGCTAAAAGGAAAGATATACAGGAGTGTGGTGAGACCTGCGTTGGTGTACGACGGTGAAGTGTGGCCTGTTAAGAAGATTCTGAAAAAAGAAGATGATGGTAGCTGAAATGAAAATGTTACGGTAAGGAGTAAGATGTTGGTAAGACTAGATGGGTCAGGATCAGGAACGACTTGATTAGGGAAAGAGCCAGGGTGATTACAGTCTCAAAAAAGATTCCAAAACGAAGACTGCAGTGGTTTGGTCATGTCAGACTTGATGGAAGGAGAGAAGTATGGGAAAACCGAGGAGAAGATTGTGGTAGAAGACTTGGGAGAGAAAGGTTTAGGTGAAGAATGCCCGATAGACAGAAATAAGTCGACGAAAAGTAAGGAACAGTAAGCCTTGAAAAGGGAGAAGATGAGGAAGAACTACTAGGAAGATAACAGGACCAATACTTAATTTTATTCAGGCATTTTTCTGTAAATTATAATCGTTGCAAGAACGCATATTAAAGAGATATTTTATTAGTAGTATTTAAATGTATAAAAGTTATTGCCAATTCAGATTCGCATTAAGGAGGAAAAATACATCTTCAAAAGTAGAACAAAGATGAAGAATTGGAATAAATAATAGGGCTAAGCAAAGATAAATTTTCCACAATATTTTTTAGTAGTTCTATGTATATAAACAAAGCTAGATTATATTTTAATTCAAAGACATGTGAAAAAAGGTTCGAAGAAGTACCCATTTGCTTTATGGAAAAAAATCATTAGATATCTAAAGAAATGTAGAAAATATGTACCGTCTACAATTCGTATTTTCCACCTCTTATGATGTGCCCCAAATATTCCAACTTTCTGATTTTTATGGAATTTAATTAAAGCTTTGCATTCATTTTCAGAATGTCGGTATCACCATATTTCAAATGCTTCCAGATTTTTAATGTTGAATTGTTTCAGTGTGCAGGCTTCAACTTCAAGGTATTTGTACGAAGATATTTGTTCAATTTCTCTACTATCTAGTACTAGCTTAACTTTGATGTTTTGTGCTTTTGTAAATACCATGAACTTGGTTTTCTCCAAATTTATTTTTAGTTCATAATCGTTGCAATGTATATTTAGTTAAATCCGTAAAATAGTTTCGAAACACAATTCAGATTTCTGCCTTAATCTGAGCTTTCTAAAAATTGCAAGGCAAAGCAGACGTTGATAAAGATGTTAATAGAGACATGGGGAATCTAAAATTTGCATTCCACGACATGTCTCCTCAACTAAGAGAAATACGTATAAACAGATACATAGACGCTTTTTACGTGAAATCAAATCTTGACTGTCTTTTTCATTTCATAGTATATTTAGTTGTTGCGCAATGATTTGCAGTTCTTCTAGTATTCCCGCCAAAAGGACGGTATCGTCAGCATATCTTATGTTATTAAGTTATTAACTTTCACTTCCGCTGTTTGATTTCAATAGAGGTTACATGTAATTCTAATATCTTTACTATAGAAGAAGCTTGTGCAAGGTCAAAATTGCAACAGTGACTGTTTAAAAAAAAAAGAATTTTTACAAACGCCCACTTACAAATATATAACCTATTTGATTTCTTGAAGATCCAGAGTTGCTGCCATAATCAAATAGGGCTTTCCAAGCATATAGTGGTCGTTTGAGTAGTTTATACCAGGTGTTAGCAATGGTTACGTCGTTTTTTTTACAAAATTCATACAATCTCTGTCCTTGATTGTTAGGTTGTCCAAAACCATAAGAATCTACAGTTTGATCTAGTCGACGTTACATAATTTTCGCATTGATGTCGCCTAAACATATATAAAATTTAAAATTTTGAACTTACTTGTTACAATTTGACGATTTGCTTACTTTTTTATGATAACCACGTCAACATCAGATACAAATTTTAGAGTAAACTTGCTTTCCATAATATGTTCTACATTCTTTAAATTATGTCAGATCTCTGCTGTCCCTCGTACATTGTTTAAACCTAACAAAATGTCTCTTCCTGTCATTGTTATCACCGTCGGCAGCACAAGTAGTACTACACCGACATGTTCACATACGTTATGGTATTTACCAAACGCTTGTGTGTCCGATAAACGATTTACAAGTAGCAGTGTAAACTTGTCAAGCACCTGTACTGCCTACTGCTTGTGCAACATACAGGGTGATCTGATCAAAAAAGAGTATTAATGCATAATAACGCAACTGTACTTAGTTTCCTATTCACGGTTAGAAAATACAGTATTCGCCAAATAAACAGTACCGAAAGTAAACATTATATTTATTTTTTAATTTACATGTTCAAAATGTGCTTCATTGTGGCGCAGACAAGCTTTATACCGATCTTGCAGATTATCCAACATATTTATAAAAAATTGGTTACTGCAGTTGTTGAAAACAACTTATTATCTTTTGTCGTAGTTCTCCAATATCTGCTGGCGGAACTTCTGACTCTGACTTAAATACTGATTCCTTCAGCATGCCCCAAATGAATGCATCAGGTGTTGTCAGATTAGGTTAGTGAGCTGGGTACTCAATGTCTGTTCCACGAGAAGTTATTCTATTTTTAAAATGTTCATGAAGTAAGGCTAGGTAGCGTACAGCTGTATAGGTCGTTGCGCCATCCTGTTGAAACTATTTCCTGTTTCCCTGGAGATTTCATGCGCGGCAAAAATTTCATAAATCTCCAACAAAAGTATGATAATGTTCTCGTTGTAACGTTTTTGGTTAACAGTAACTTGATGCTTGATGTAATAATAAAAAACACTGCACTTGAGACAGTAGACGAGTATGTATACCTGGAACAATTAATACATAAATATGGCTGCTTACTTCCAGAAATCAACAGAAAAAGGAAATTGGCTTGGGCATCTTTTGGTAGAAATGCAGCTATATTCAAATCGATGATGCCAATCCACCTGAAGAAAAAAGCGCTCGATCAGTATATACTACCAATCTTGAGAGATCAAAGTCACAAAAGAATAGAATTCTTTTAATAATTTGCTGTTAAAGGCAAAGATGATAATGACTGTATATTTTGTAATTTGACTATAATGTTTACCCATGAGGTGTGTTTCTGACACGGCCATGATATCATTCTATATTAAACAGAAAAAATTACCGTGTTTTATGAAAGATTAGTATATAGGGAATGAGAACTAAAAGTGATTTTTCCATTAGCATAAGTTCAACTTAAGAAACTTAAAACAATATTAACTGTTAAGACATCATGTGGTTTTTCTTCATTGAGCATTTCTATCTTTTCTCAGTATTCTTACCAGCATTTGTTAAATAAATCTCCAACTGTTGAAATTTTTTGCCGTTGACAATTCCCCTCCTAACGTCGGCCTCCGATCAATTTGTTCTAGCCGGATCAAAAGAAGGATCACTGTGTATAAGTGCTACCGCATACGGCTCACTTTTTATGTTGTTTGAGGCCTTTTAATAGTGCCGCCGCTTATTTATAAAATTAATTGTTCAGATTACGATACAGGTATGAAAAGTTGATGGCGTGTAATAAAGATTGCCGTATTGAAAGAGAAGAACATTGGTAGGCACAAGGAAGTTTAAATAACACTTTGTTAATAGTGATGACCTGCTTATAGGGCGGTATTTGCTCACAAAGGACTCATTGTTTGAGCTTTCTGAATTACTTTCTTTGTAAATAAGCGAGGATATTGTTCTTAGTTGAGATGTAAACATTTTCAAACGACAAGAAACAATAAAACGTTTAGTAGAGTCTATTTACAATATGGTATTACACAAGTGTTTTTTGTTGTAAATAACACGTATGGCTAAAAACAAAGCCATAATTAATGGCTTCAACCAACATCATTGATTTCCATGGACAAATAATAATAAAAACTAACGCACTGACGAATATAATGCAGATATTTGCAGATATATTAATTATTAACAATTGTTACTTGATATTTTAGTTGGCGTTTCAGTCTGCAGATCAGAAGTCGTCTACACTTTTTAACAAAACAAATTAAAACTTCCCATAATTTAATTTTATTTGCTCCTCTAAAAGTAACAATTTTTTTAATGACAATTTAGTCATTTTTATACATTTTAAAATGGTACAAATAGTATATTTCAGGTGTTTTCCCTTTTTCAGGTAAATAATCATACCATACCATTTTTATGTTCCTCTGGAAGCTATCATTATTAAGAGTGAATAAAACTAAAAATATAATGGTTACTAATTAGTTTAAACAGCATTGACAAAATGTCTTTTGAATGCTGAGCACATAGATTTTTACAACAAATATGGCGTCGTTTTCTCGCGGACTTTCATGGACAGAAAACAGATTTGAGCGAACTTTCCGTACTTTTCGGGTCCCGTTGAGACTCAGGATGTTTTAAAAATTGGGTTCTATTAAAAAATTTCTTCAGCAGCAAACATGCCATAAAATATTCTTTTCGACTATTCTTTCTTAGTCTTTCTTGAAACAGTCTTTAAATGACGTAAGTGGTCAATTGTATCAACACCTTTTAGTAGTGATATTATAAAATAAGACAAGCTCTGGCTTATCACAATTTCTGTCTATTGTATCGTCAAAATGCATTGTATCAATTTTTCATTATGACTGTCCTTATGATCAGGCCGTCAGATCCTTCTGATTCCATTATTCATCCAATAATCTTATCTATTTATTTTTGAATTATTGATCGCTGGTTTTGGTTCATCAATCTACACGTAAATAATAAGACGATAGAACGAGTTCAGAATTATAACTATTTAGTGGCAAACATTAATGAAACAAACGATTATACCAAAGAAATTAGAGTTAAAATAGAAAAGGCTAGAAGTGCATTCAATACAATAAAACAAATATTATGTTGTAGAGACCTCAGCCTAAATCTTAGAAAACGAGTACTTAAAGTATTCTTTTGTATGGTGGGAAGTCATGGACTTTAAATAAACAATGTCTCAATAAATTGGAACCATTTGAAATGTGGACATATCAAAGGATGCTGAGAATCTCCTGGACAGACAGAATAACCAATAAAGAAGTACTAAGTAGAATAGATAACAGCAGAGAAATATTGGATTCCATCAAAATAAGAAAACTACAATATCTGGATCATATAACACGTGGTGACAGAGATGAAGTCCTAAAACTAATAATACAGGGAAAGATTCAAGGAAAGCGCAGCATAGGTAGAAGAAGAATGTCTTGGCTGAGAAACCTCAGAGAATAGTTTGGATGCAGCTCAACTGAACTCTTTCGGGCTATTGTGTCAAAAGTTAGAATAGCAGTGATGATTGCCAACCTTCGTAGCGGAGATGGCACGTAAAGAAGAAGGTTTTGGTTAATTGTGTAGACCTAAAAATAAATTGATTACAATAAAACGATAGTTAAAATGCTCGGGTGATCGGCGACCCTACTTTGTGATCCTAGGGTTAAATATTTGAATTACGATAGCTAAGTATCTGTATAGATACCATAGATCGCTTAAAACTGTGGAGTGCAATGATGGAGTTAGGCGTACCAAAGAAGCTGACCATGATTGCGCGAATGTGTGTCAACAATTCCTTTGCACAAATTAGAATAGGAGGCAAAACTTCAAAGGCTTTCGGCATAAGCACCGGACTCAGACAGGGAGACCCGCTGTCCCCATTACTATTTAACCTAGCATTGGAATATGCAATGCGAAAAATCTATACCAGAGTCAAACCAGACATAACTGCCAGAGGAGCAAAGATTATTCTCGCATTTGCAGATGATGTAGATGCAGTAGCACAGACAACACTGGAAGTTAAGGATATAGTATCGAACTTTGAAGAAGCAACACTAAGCGTAGGCCTGAAAAACAAACGAAGAAAAAACTAAATACATGGTCGTATCAAAAAAGGAACGACAGCGAATAAGACAAAACATTACCATAAACGATCATAATTTTGAGGTGGTCAAAGAATTCAAATACCTAGGAGCAACAATTACCAGTGAAAACACAGGAGAACGGGAGGTTGAAATACGAATACTGGCGGGGAATAAATCATTCTTTGCCATTCATCATCTAATGAGGTCAAAGCTTCTCTCAAGGCGTGCCAAAATCCAAATGTACAAAACCATAATACGACCAGCAGTGACATATGGAAGTGAAACATGGACATTGAGAAAAAAAGAAATCAATAAGCTATTAGTATGGGAACGCAAAATCCTGCGAATTATATATGGTCCTTGCAGGGACAGCGTGACAAATGAATGGAGGAGCAGATACAACAATGAAATAGAGACTCTCTTCGGGAAAGGAAATATCGTAAGATACATAAAAGCCAATAGATTAAGATGGGCAGGCCACGTGGTACGGAGTGATGACGACAGACTGATTAGCAATGTGTTTTGGGAAAGACCAGATGGTAGAACATCGACAGGAAGGCCTAGAAAAAGGTGGAAAGACGCAGTCAGGGAAGACCTGGAGAAGATGGAAGTAAGGCCATGGGAAATAATAGCACAGGATCGGAATCAATGGAAGGCAATAGTAAACGCGGCAAAAACTCACGAAGAGTTGTAAAAGCCAATGATGATGATGAAGTATCTGTATGAAACAGTCCCAAAATCATAATACACACTTTCTTCTTCTTCAAGTGCCCTCTCCGCTACGGAGTTTGGAATCATCATTGTTATTCGTATCTTTGAAGCTGTTGCTCTTAAATTGCGGAGCCAAAATATACGTCGTCTCCCACATACTTTACAAGTTCTAATTTTTGTTAAAGAGTTGTTTAAAGCTTTGTTTAAAAAGATTGACAATTTTAATCATTTATCGGAGCTGATAGTTAATAACTTCCTTTGTTAACGATTTTGATGATTTCATCCATGATCAAATCGAAGAGCATGGAGCTCAATGAATCCCCTTGTCTTATTCTTCTGCCTCTTTCTATAGGTTCTGTAAGTTCTCCATCTATTCTGACTTCCGTTTTGTTGTTTTCTTAGATGTTTTCGATAGTTTCTATAATATTTAGGGGAACTTCTCTATTATACAGAAGATGGATTACATCTTTGAGTCTTACTCTGTCAAACGCTTTCTTTAGGTCAATTGGACACAGAAATGCTGGTCTATTATACTCTAGTGTAATACAAACTCTTTTAGTTGTATGTTTTAGCGTAGTATTTAACACTTGTACACTTGAATTGGTTTTGTAAACTCACCGTCTATTGGCACTTCAATTGTGTTTTTTTAGAAAAACTTTTGATTAGTCTACTGGTTCATTTTTCATTCAAAAACATTTTGAAGACTATTTTTAAAAATTTTAACTCGCCACTTCAACTTTATCAGTGAATAAAGTTTTTAACTGAAATTTTTAATGTTTGTACTGACGGTAGCTATCGTGTTTCCCCCTTTTAATTACTGTCCAAATAATTTCCGAGCTTATTGGAAAAGCTCCGAAAGCCATTAAAATCAGAATTACGATTTTTCGACATCATAAAGGGAACAATTTTCATCCAGCTTTTCACTCGTGAAGTTATCCATAAAAGTCCTGCTTGACCTCTATAAAGTATATGGTCATTTTATTTTACTTAAAACCATAGTTGATAACAGTTGTCACCGTAGGAGTGAAACTTGTTAAATTCACTCTACAAAAGAAGACAAAACTGATGGAAACACTATTACAGTGGGTATTTTTAACATTGTTAGATTAATTATAATAAGTAGTAAAATATGTGTTCTTAAAATTATTAGACCTTCAAAAAGTCGTTGGTAATGTAGAGAACTGCAAGTCTCATATTTTTTATATAAAAGAGGGGGCAAATAATCTTTATTTATACATTTTAAAGAGGCCATTATCAAATATCTACAACGTTTCAAACTGGAAGATTTTGAGAAAACATTGCTTTCCACAAGATGCCAATTATTTTTTGAAAATTATTCCTATACACAGGGAATCACAAGAAATCCAGTCTTTTTCTATAGTATAGAGAATGTAAAAAAATATAATTATCGTCTTAGTTAAAATATCGTAAAACTGATTATAACCTATATGATTGTAACCTCCGTAGCTCAGCTGCTAAGATACTGAGCTAGAGCACACAAGTTGGACCCTCGGCACCAACAACATTTTTATTTTCTTGGCTTTCGGCTGGGATCCAATAAGCGTATCCTTCTCACTCCAATCTTGTCAGTTCACGCGCCGTTTAATTGGTCAGAATTGGTGATCTTCGGTCAGCGCGGTGAGTCCCGTCATTTGTCCGTAAGTCAACACGGTTCAAAGGAGCTCGGAAGCTTACACATTTCTATCAAAGTCACTGTTTTCTAAGGAAATATAAAGTTTTGGGCTAGTGTGCATCGTCATTAGTTACCTAAAACAGGTTTAAAGATGCAATTGGCGCCGGAACAATCCGAATGATTGCATACGACAATATTATTACTTATTACCTATCTGGCTGATTTTAAACTGATTTATAATTATATCTATTTTTCTATTAATTATATTTTTGTTAATATATCACGACCTTTCATCCCAGCCAGTGTTTCTGGAGCTAGAAACTAAACAATCCTAAATGTATATATATAACAAGCGAGTCTTCTACAGCTGGCGCCGCTTCTCGCATCCTAATTTCCAGCGTTTTCTGTCGAAGCAATATTCAGTTGTTAAATCTCTGGCGGTCATTGCATCGTCGACATCGTCTCTCCAGGATCGTCTTGGTCTACCTCGTTTTCTTCTAGTTGGCGGCGTCCATTCTTCTATTTTTTTTGGCCATCTATTTTCAGGCATTCTCTGAAGGTGTCCATACCAGTTAAGTCTTTTGGCTTCGATTGTGTCTATTATGTCTAGATCGATTTCCATTTCTCTCCGAATATATCTCCATTTCTCTCCGAATATCTTCGTTTCTCACCCTATCAAGTCTAGTGAGCTGGCAACATCGTCTCCAGTAGTTCATTTCCATGGCCTTAATTTTTGATTTGTTTCTTTGGTTTATTTCCCAGAGTTCGGCGCCGTACAGCCCAATACTTTCTATTATTGTTTTATAGATTCTTCTTTTATTTTCTTTTGTTATTTTTTTATTCCATAATAGTCCGTGTAGCTGTCTGGTGACTGATCTTGCTTGGCCAATCCTGGAGTGTATTTCTTCGCTACTTCCTGCTTTTGATGTTATTTGGACTCCCAAGTATTTGAAATTGTCTGTTGGTTTTATAGTTCCCATTTCGATTTGTAGGCTTTCTGGTTTTTCTCCTACAACTAAGTACTCAGTTTTTTGTATATTAATTATGAGGCCCCATTTGGTATACTCATCTTCCAGTTTTCTAAGCATGTAGCCTACATCACTCTCGTCTTCAGCTATAATGGCTTGGTCGTCAGCGAAGTATATCGTGTACAATCTATCATCTCCGATTGGGATGGAATCGGAGATGATAGACAAATATTGCAGCACTTTCTTCTCCACACTGAGAGTGCCTCATTTAGATATATTTTGAAGAGTGTAGGTGCTATGCAGCAGCCTTACTTTAGGCCCTTACTAATAGGAATTTCTCTAGTTAATCTATTTCCAGTTTTAATGTTTGCCGTCATATTTTTGTAGAGCTGTTGTACTGCTTGTATATTTTTTTTGTTTATTCCTTGTTTTTCCATTGCTACCCAAAGCATTGAAAGTGGTACACTATCGTATGCCTTTGTCAGATCTATAAAGACTATATGAGTTGAAAGGTTGTGGGCTAATATTTTCTCGATAACTTGCTTTAGAGAGAATATACTGTCCATACAGGATCTGCCTGCACGAAAGCCATTCTGTTCTTCAACATCTGTCATCTCTTTTTCAATTTTGTTTTTTATTATTTTTCCATACAGTCTTGAGAGTGAATTTATGACACTTAGCCCCCTGTAGTTTGAATAATTCTTTCTATCTCCTTTTTTGTAGATGTTGTTAATATGTGCTTTTGTCCACTCCGGTGGTAAGTCGTATCCATTATAGAATAAGGTGAAGACATACGCCAGTAATTCCCGTAATACTTGTGGGCTATGTTTTAATAATTCATTTGGTATACCTTGTGGTCCGCATGACTTCCGATTTTTTAGAGTTTGTATTGCATTCTCGACTTCCTGTACTGTTATTTCATCGTCTTCACTGAATTCCAGTTCATATGTTGTTGAACTGATGTTCGTGAATTGAGGTCTTGTTTCAGTCAAAAGTTGTGAGTAGTGTTCAATCCAAGATCGTTCTTTTATTAAATCTATTCTACTCGTTTCTTTTCTGTTTGTTCTCAGATTTTTTACCTTTTTCCATGCTTCTCTTGATCTTGTTGACCCTATATATTTGTTGAGTTCTTCGCATTTACTTTCCCAGGAAATATTTTTTGCTTTAGTTACTAAATTTTTTACTTCTCTGTTTGATCTTGCATATGTTCGTCTATCATCTGGATCATTTGTTTGTAGCCACTTTTGATATGCTTGTTTCTTGTTGTGTACTGCATTGGCGATGTCATTTGTCCACCACAATGGAGTATTCTTTTTGTTCTTTTGGATTGTGCCGAGCGCTTCATAAGCTGCTTCATTGATTTTATTGATTATCTCTTTATAGGTATTCTGGGCTGAGGAGTAGATCAGGTTTGCCAATTTTTGGGTGAGTCGCAGCTTATATAAGAATGATGTCGAGTCGTTTTGCAGTGCATCAATATTGTATTTAGGTAGATTCGATTCCAGGGGTTTTGATTGAGCTAGTTGGTTGTCATTTTGATGTAGTAGCCGAGGTCGATACTGTAGGTAACATTTTGATCTTACCATATAGTGGTCAGTTTCGCACTCCGGTCCTCTTAATACTCTTATGTCTTTAACTTGTATGTGTGTTTCTTGTTTTGTGATGACATAATCTATAATTGACTGTGTGTTTCTCGTTGGTTGAACCCAGGTGTACTTATGTATGTTTTTATGTTGGTAGAATCCGTTTAGGATTTTCAGAGAGTGCTGTTTACAGAATTCGATTAAGTGTTCCCCATTTTCATTTGTTTTAGCGTCACCATATTTTCCTACTACTTTGTCATTTGTTTTTGTTCCTGTCCAAGCGTTAAAATCTCCCAACAACACAATTTCTTTGCGGCTATTTATATTTTCAATCAGTTCCGATAAGGTTTCGTAGAATATTTGTTACTGTTAAAATGTTACATGATGGCGTGGCCATCATGTAATTCTAACGCAATTCAGTCTTTGCTCCTTCCGTAGGTTGAGGGTGACACTTCTTTATTGGTACTTATTGATAGTACTAACTTTCACACATTTGTCGTCAAGAACTTCTCTTCACTGCTTCAGTCTTTGCTTTAAATCTACATCATTAGCATACACTATGCAGCAGGAAATGTTACCCTGTAGATGGCTACACTTAAACTCATCACCAATTAGCATAAATGCAATCGTATGTGTGCAAAACATGCAAAGAACCTCTCGAGAAATTCTATCTTATGCTTACTCAAAATCAATGAATACCTTATGAGCATAAGCTTCTTTATTTCTATATTTTTCCACCAGATCCTTATAATGCAATTTTTAAGTAAGTACAAAAATTTGACTGCAAACAAACGATTTGCTTCCTCTTGCACAATGTATACACGTGTGAACATTTTTGCTGTTATGTAATTTTATAACGCTTTCTAAGAAAAAAAAATAAAGGAACTAAATGGATTAATATTAGTTGAGCATTAATTTTCTCTAAAACTTTATAAAGATTTATGACAATACAAAAATTAAAAATAATATGAAATGACATCAGAGATAGAGTACATCATAATACTAAGACTATTTTGTATGAATCCGCCAGTAAGATCGGCCGCGAAGTAGAAGAGGTAGAACGGAAGTACCGGCGGTGAACCGGTAGAGAGAAGCCGCGCTGGCTGCGTAGCCGTAGCGTATAGGTCTCCGCTACGGCGGCACTACTTTGTATCTCGGAGTAATAAGGGCCTCTACCACGGCCGTGTCGCACTAATTGCAAGATCAAACGGCGCGCCACAATGGTAATGAGAGCGCAAGTAACGACAAGCCCCTCTCGCACCCGGCGCCCCCTGCCGGCCCGAGACGCTTACAACTCTCAATTACAGATTAACGAATGCTCCGATGCTTTTTCGCCTTTGGATTTGCTCTCCTTTGGAAGTGGACGAGACCTGTAATGGGATGAAAGGTCCTCGGTTATCAAATATATGCTTCAGCACACTAATGTTTGTTAAGTTTAATTATAAGCCAAATAAAATCATTACCATAATGATCACCATTTACTGTTGAAACATGATATTATGGAATAGTATTTATATTTATATCAGTATTTTTTTTTTCAGAATACATTCCTGTAGAGAGCAGGATAATATTACTAGGGTAAACAGAAATATATCTATATTCCTGCGGTTACCAAGATCAATATTTATTTACTGCAATGCAATATATGCATATCCGGTTTCTGTATTTCCTATTAATTATCGATATATTTTTATCTCTGTTTTTTTTTATGTAGATTAGTAATGTTATGAAATTGGTATTTTTATATATACCGTTATTGTCGAAAAGTTATCAATTTTGAAAACTACAAGTATTTGAGCCATTTCTTCAACCTGATAATGGATAAAATAATAAAAAGTAAGATCTAAAAAAGGGTACCAAATGGGAGAAAAACAACTTAAAATAATCTGCTATGCAGACAATGCAATACTATTATCTTGAAGTGAATTTGAGAGAGAGAGAGAGAGAGAGAGAGAAGCCAGAGAATTGAACACGTTACTTTCCCCAAAAAAGACAAAATGCATGGTAATAACAACAAATTTATTAAGTTGTAAATTGGAGCTGGAGCTTGCTACGGAAGGCTCAAAACAGTAGTGGAAGATCAAGTGAATAGAGCAAACAGAGCCGCAGGTTGCCTGAATGAAACATTATGAAGAAATAAAAATATCGGCAAAGAACTGAAAGACAGAATTTACAAAACACTCATTAGACCAATAATAATATACGTGGCAGAGACACGATCTGACAGAGAGGACAAAAAGAATGTTAGAAACCGCCGAGATGAAAACTCTTAGAAAAATAGATGGCAAGCCATTATGGGACAGAGCTAGAAATACAGATATACGACGTAGATGCAAGGTGAAGAACTGGAAAAGAAATAGAAGAGTAGAATGTTACGATCATATAAGCCGGCGAGAGACAGTTCCCCAATAGGAAGATCAGTAGGAAGACCAAGAAACAATGGATCGACAACTTACTGCAGGCGCATAGAAAAACAGACACAGTCATGTGTACATAAAAAAAGAAGAAGAAAAGTATTAGATAAACATTCCCAAATTTTAGCTTCAGGTAGTCTGTCAAAAGCGTTTTCCATCTCAATAAATCCTAAATATACCCCTTCACCTAAAACCGCTTTTTAATTGTGTTAATTCTGGTTTACAAATAATTCTTGATCTGTTTTTTTCCTGTATTAAAATCTAATATTGACAGTTTTGAAATCTATGGCAATCTAAAACATAAAAACGATTTCAAATTCTCCAGAAGCTGCCCATAAGTTGAGTCTTAGATGTGTTAGGTTTTATCCTTTTTGGAGCTTTGTTTGCCATTTGATGATCATGATTTTGTCATTGGAATCTTCGTATTTCTTTTCCCTTCTACACAACTTTTTTTAGACTGTTTGACAATTAAAAATGTCTCTTGCAAATAGGTGTAAATGAGAGAAGTCTTAAAGATTCTTATAGATAGCTAATTATGGATATAAGTAAATCGGTTTTTCAAATATACCCAAATCGAACAAAGATGTTCGTTAATGAAATACTTCAAAGCAAATAGCTTCTTTCTCAATCGGACAATTGGACATGATATTATTATAACAAGAATAACATAGAGTTTTCTATTCTGAATTATTGACCACCATTACTATGTCAAGAAAAAGCGGAAAAAACCTACTGTCCAAGACGAATGCACCACTAACGACCAAGATAATGCTACCTCTGAAACGGCTTAAACAAATGACTCTAATGACCCTGACGCTTGACTCCATTACACCTAATGACTCTTTTTATTCCCGTAGATTAAATATAAGTCATTCCCGTATATTAAATGTTAGTTTATTTAATGCTTCTGGATGTCCCAAAAAGCCCTTTTTATTTGTTTAAAATACACATTTTTAAGTTCTTCTCTCAATTGCCAGTGGTTGTATGAGTAGCAATAGACATACTAAGACCTACCTTTTTTTTTCGATTACTAGACGTTAATCTCGATGCCAGTTCATCATGTTTTTTCTTTGTAAATATTTGTAACTACCGTGTATGCATCGATATGGTTATGAGCATTGTTCGAGTCCACTCCTGTGCGAATAGTAGAGCAGAAGAAGAAAAAGAAGCTTTTGCTTCTTGTTGCCGTTCCACCTCATTAATAATGGCGTGTCGGAACAAAGTGACCATCATAATCTAGCACAAAATTTAACACCCAGCAAAAATGTGCATAGCATGCGCCCATGTCGGCGTACGTTTTGTCGGCTCGACTCTTCTTCTTCTGTTCGTTCTGCCGGCTCGCTCTTTTCTTTCAATAATCATTTAACGGAAGAGTAGTATGTTATGTTATAGTAAAATACCGATAGTAGTGAGAGTAGCGCGCGGAGATTTGTGCATCTAAGGCGACGTTGCCATGTTGAAATATCGCCCTTCTATACACCTGAAAGCGCGTTCGATCAAATACTGTGGCCTTATTTTATTATTTGTATTTTTTTACTTAAGATATTCCTTGCTAGTCAAGTTTATTTGAAATATTTATTTTTTGATACACATGATGGTGTATCAACTCAGGGGCTGACTAAAGAAAACACATTTTATGACTGATAATTTTATTTCATTATATATTGACCTTTATAGCATCAAAAAAATAATATAGACTTGTTCCATGGTTTTCTATGTTTACGGTTTTCTTTCTGTATACTTTGGTCTGCTTCCTCCAAGACAGTATTTTTAATTTTCCCCCACATGTCTTCAATGTTTTCTTTTATTGTCTTCTCCTTAGTGGGAGCTATTGTCTTAGACTCTAACTGCGTGTCTACCATGTCTTCATACTTCTGTTGCTGTCCTTGGTTAGCACTACTCCATGCTATTCTCTGACTGGGTTTAGCCTTGTCTACTCTTTTAAGTTTTAATCGAATGGTTGCGACTACAGGATTGTGGTCTGAATTTATGTCACAGCTTGGGTACGTTTTTACATTTAGAATACCATTACGGAACCTTTTGTTAATTGTAATGTAGTCGATTTGGTTCCTCACAATATTTCCTTTGCAATCTTGAGGAGATATCCACGTATATAGACGTCTTTTAGGTAATTTAAACCATGTGCTAAGAACCATCAGGTTGTTCTCTTGGCAAAATTCAACAAAGCGTGTGCCTCGTAAACAAAGGCGTGTGCCTTCAACAAAGCGTCTGAAAATCAATAAAACTAAAACAAAAAAAATAGTGATCGACAGATTCCACACTATTCAACTGACTAATATGTTACACAAAAAATTGATGCGTTTGAGATGTGATGCTGGAGAATGCTGTGGTGCATACCTTGGACAGCTCATAGGACAAACGTTTCCATTCTAAACCAACTCGAGATTCAAAAAAAGGCTGTCCACAAAATATCTGCAACGTATTCTGCAATTTTTCGGTCACGTGATTTGCAGAGGTGACGATAGTTTGGCGAGATTAATTGTTTCTGAAACCGTTCCGGGGAAGATATCAAGAAGACGATCACCAACTAGATGGTCCGACCAAATTAAGAATTCAGCTAGAAACTCATTCTACGAAACTCTCAGAGCAGCTGAAGATAGAGTTAGGCATATTAGAAGAAATCACGATCCTAAGTAATGGGAAAACAACTTTATAAAACTAGATGTTTTGAACTAAAATATAAAGTATGCTATATACAAAAGATCTTTCAAGCACGAAGTCTATAAGTGGAATATGGAGAGGTTCACAAAGCCAAGCAACCCTTTTAAAACCTACAAATGTAGGGCTCGAATTTAAAGAATATTTTTTCCAGCTTGTAGAATCATCTTTTAATATTTTAAATAAGTTTTATAAAAATAAAATAGACACTTTAGGGTTTCCACAAGGAAACTAAATTCTTGTAGCTGGCTGTATACCATGTATCACAAAAAATTTATTTAGAAATTCCTTTATAAAAGGTATATATTAAAACACCCTATCGGGCTACATCACAGAATTTTTTTGGAAATTAATATTCCATCATCAGTGCTATCCTAGAAGTATAACCACTTTAATTAAAGAAAACATGAAATTAAAAATTTTGACCAAGGTTAATACAAAAATATGGTTAATAATTACTGGATGTATCTACATGTTTTGAGCCACTAAATACTTGGGTAAAAAACCCTTTAAATGTTGTTAATTTAAATTTGAGTTACATTATTTGATTTTATATACTAGGATGTTTAAGTTACAACAGGAATTGATAACATGGCAACGTAAGACTCCACTGGAGGTTGCTGGTCCTGAGACAAAGTGTCTACGAGGACTTGTTGATAGCAACTGATTGAAATGATAATAATAACATGCTAGGACGGAAGTCGGAACAAAGCAGTCAATATAACTTGAGGTATTTGTCTAAATATGACAGTAACCAGCAATATTTAAAAATTGAATATGTTTAGAAAAGATAGGTAGATGACATAAGAGCAGTGCCAGGCAAACAGTGGATTAGATTGGCGGAAGATAGAGAAAAATTGAAGCAATTGGGACCTACATTCAGGAGTGGATGAAAAATGGTTGACAAAGAGAGAATATGTTTAAAATTGTAATAATAATAACAGTAACTACTGCATTTGATATGTGGTATTAGATAAGAAAGCTCTGAATAGCTGGACTGCTCATCGCATAAACGCTTCTAATTTAAACCAACTTATTATTAGAACAAGTTTGTCTATAATCTGTCTTTAGTGAGTTCTTCAGTTCTTTGGCATGTGGCTCGCGGCAATGAAAATAATTTAGAAGGACTCGTGATCTCCGGAAACTTTTCGGAAAGGAGAGCAAGGGGATCGTTACCGACTCGGTGACTAAATTCGGCATCCTTGCAAAACATTCTGCAAAACACTTGGGCAGCTGAAGATAAAAATTCATGGAAGCATCTAGTTGACTGTATTAGAGAAAATCACGATCGTCAGTAATGGAGTAAAGACGAGGGAGAAAATAAAGAGAGCATCTGAAGAAGATCTGGATCTTGGAAATGGTTGGCAATTTATAGGAAGAAGTGGCGAAACAAAATAGGGAAGGTAAACTGGTACTGTAGTACCACAGATAATAATGATACTAACTTAGCTTCGTAGAGGATATTCTCTTCTATATGTTACTAAATAATTAATTTATATTTTGAATGGATATATTGATTTGTGTATTAAAAACAGCAGAATGATTTTAGCAGCCTGGGTTAATTGAAATCTAAATTTTATAATAGCAGCAACGAAAACATTACTCTGGGTGATAGGGTAATGTTCGTGTTTAATGTTAACGCGAAACCGAAGATGGCGTAGTTACGTCCGTATATAGTTATTTTGACTATATAACTATTGTCCAGGACGGGAAAGATTTTTGTTTGGATTCAGAGCAGTGGCTATACTGCTTTGAAGAGACCTAAAGCGGTCGAAATACGTATAAGCGGCTTGTCGCTGCTCTGTATCGAAACAAAAATCTAATACCGTCATTATGTTTTTGACATATTTTTCCTTTGCTGCTCTATGAGTTCGAAAAACGACTCTCCTACTGAAATGTACGGAAAAATTAAAATCATTGAGATCTGAATAAGCGTATAAAAACATAATTATCATAATTAACATAATATAATGGCAATATATGCTTACAAACACCTGGAATATGAGATTAAAATGTCCAAAACCAAGTGAATTCATGAAATACAAAGATTTGACATACTAAAAGGTTTCATGTACTAAGAGTATATGGCTTTTTTTTTCTTCTTTTAGTATTATTGTTAAAGACTGAGTGCATGTCTTTCTCATTTTCAGAGATAATGACTGTATCGTCAGCATTACGAATGTTTCATCATTTATCCTCATTTCTTCTGTACACTTTTCAAGTGCTTGTGTAATTAAGTACTTGATATACTAATGGATAAAGTACGTAACGTTGTGTCACTCCTCTGCTAATATGTTGCTCATCCGTGCTGTTTTCATTTAATGTTACCACCGCCTGTTGGTCCAATAGAGATTTTTCACTATGTTAATATAATTTTTGTTAAGTCCTTTTCGCTTTAGATATTTCATGAGAATGTTGGGCTTTACTTTGTCAAATTCTTTCTCATGGTCTCTAAAAGCGACATATAGATCTTTTTATGGGTCTTAACAGTTTTATCAAGAGTTGTAAAAGTGTATAGAGCTTCTCTTGTTCCGAAGCTATTACGAAAGCCAAACTGTGTATTTCTCACATCCGCTTCACACTTTCTGCATACTTTTGTATGTATTACCTTTGAAAATGGTTTCAATAATTGTGACATTAAACTGATCAATCTGTGCTCGTTACAGTGTTTAGAGTTCTTGATTTTTGGTAGCAGAACAAAGCTCGATAGTAGTCATTCTGTAGGTACCTCACCAGATTTGTATATGTTTATAAAGAGCACAGTTATTGCACTTAAATTGTTCTCATGTATATGTTTAATTAACTCGATCTGAAGTTAATCTGGCCTAGGGGCTTTGTCAGATTTTGTGTTGTTTATAGCGTATTGGACTTTAGATTTTAATATTATTGGGGCTTCCACGTTATCTATTCATGCCGTCCTTGTGTCGTTGAAAAGATCTTCAATATACTTAGTCCATTCTTGTTTTATTTCATTTGGGTTGTTAATAGGTTTAATATTTTTGTCAATTAATAGTTTAGGCGATTTTTGCTCGTAATTTTCCAGATAATTCTACGAATTTTTTATGTAAGTTCTCTGCATTCTCTGCAGTATTCTCTGCATTTATCTGGGTTTTGTTTCTATATTTTTTCCTTTGTTAAATGATTTTCAGTATTTCTTTAGTCATTGAAGGTATGCTACATTCTTCTGTCTTTTGTACAGTTTCGTTTTGTGTTTTTATAACAAAATCTTTGACTTTGCTCCACATCATGTTCACATTTTCAGTTCTGGTGTTCATCTTGTAATTTCTTGATTTATACAACTTAAAGCCTCAGCAGATATTTCATTTATCCTGAGAAATTAAGTATTCGCCTTAGAACTCTTAGATTTTATCATCTTTTTTACCCTCAGTTTCATTTTTGAGACGCGGCGGTTATAGTCTGATGGGACATTTGCTCCAGAATAATACTTAACGCTTATAATGCAATTTGTACATCTAAGGTTGGTTAATGCAAAGACAATCTAATTTTGAATAGTTTATTATCCTATAGTGACCTCCAGATCCAGCTTAGTTATATTAATTTCTACACTCTGTAGAAACTTATGGAAAAAAACAAAGCTTGCATTAAGATTCGCCAATACTAATAGCAAATACAAGAGAATGCTAATTCAAATATTAAGGAAAGATAGGAAGGCCTATGTTCAGCAGTAGACGCGAGCAGATAAGTAATAAAAGATTCCTGGGAAATATATAAAACAGTCCAGAAAACCAACACTGTAGTAGATTATTTACGTAATGAGCATAATTATACGTAATTATTTACGAATAAAATTAGATACAAAGCATTAGAACTAATCCCCAATATTTTATTCAGGGAATAGTTCAAAAATATCTGAAAAATAATAAATATAATAATATTAACTAATGCATTCGCAAATATTGTTCAACACCAATCCAGAGGGCACCATTCGAATTACAGCTAATGTATGTTGCCTTTTGGTACGAACTAACAATTCCCATAAATCTGACTGTAATGCAGTCGAGTAGACAGGTGTTAGTTATTTTTGAAAACTGGTTCTGATTGACTAATATCAATTTAGGGAAATCTATGGTGCCTTTGGCAACACCGCCGATAAATCAAGGTAGGTGCGTGCCGGTGCTCTCTTTTGAAGTGTTGCCGACTGATGGCGGCGAGATCAAAGGCGAACGGGTCTTTCCCACACGCACCACCCTCTAAACAAATCGGCGGCCGAAATCAACAATCATGAAAAGAAACAACTATGAACATAAGCGTCGTCCTTTGGGTTTTTTAAATAGCTTGAAAGAACTTCAAAGACGATGGAAATTAATAAGGACGTAGACTTCGTTCTCTGCCAGCTGTTGATATGAAAAGTCGGATAAGTGGCCAGAGGCGTGGAGGGAAACTGGATGCTGAAATCAATTGTATGGAGTATTTAGACTATGCGGGAATCATTATTTGGATTCAACGTTCTTCCAGGACGATGTATAAAATAAAAGAGATGAAAGGGGCTCACGAATTGTACAGCAGACAATAAAGTCATCGATTAAAGCCTAAACAATCAGATTGGCAATGCGCTAGTGCAGAACATCTTATTAGGAACCCCCACTTAAACTTCTGGCAAATTGTGTTGTGGAAGTTCAGATTCAGATCGATATTGTCTTGTATTTTCTTATTTCTTTGGACATAGAATAGAAAATAACTCAGAAAACAAGTTCGACGATGTAGACTATTAAGTTCAAATATACTAAAGACACACTTTTAACTAAAGACACATTTGTACACCCTCGTATACCCCTGTATTACCTCATTTTGTATTAAAGGCTCTGAAGGGGACCGGAAAATGGCTGTCCGATTTAATATTCACGTTTATGCAAAGGTCACGTCATATCCAAATCACTTTTCAAACAGAATCAATTTGAGACGCTATAAGTCAAGTGTGAAATGCTTCGTTTATTAATTCACGCTGCATGGGACAACCAGAAATGTTAAGGGATTAAGGGTATCTCAAGTAGCAGACTGCACTGAATAAGTAATATGTTCGTTTCTGGTTTCTAAAGGGTGGTTGAAGATTAACACAGAGGCAGACGTGACTATAACTAATTTAAAACTACAACCAAAATAAGACGTATGCAAAATAGGTATTTTAAAACGAGTTGCAAAATAGACATTTTTTGCAGTATATGTGAAAATTACACCACGAGCGAAGCGACATTAGGATCAATAACATTTTTCTTGGCTTGTATAGAAGTTTATCTATGTAACAAAGGAATAGAGCAACGCCATGATAAAAGATGTGGTTCTTCGTCAAAGTATTATTCTATTGCACAAGCTATCTTGAAAGACAATCAATGTTGTTTCAGATATAATAGATCCGCGACCGACCAGATCTATTATATAAAATAAAGTTTAGAAAAGTGTGAAAATATGACGTCAATGTACATCAGTTTCATATAGACTTCAGAATAAAACAGTCAGGAGAAGAACAACTGATAGAGAAGAAAATGGCAAAAAGTAGACCGGTCTATCTGGCCTTTGTTGATCTAAAGAAAGCATATGACTCAATACCTAGAGTCAAATTATGGGAAGCAATGAATGATCTCGGAATCCGACAAACACTAATAAAAGCAGTTAAAGCACTATACAAAGAAAACAAAGTAGCTATTAAATGTGGAAATAAAGCCTACAATCCATTTAAGACGACAAAAGGACTTCTACAAGGCTGTGCTACGTCCCCTACTCTGTTTAAAATATTCTTGGAAAAGACACTCAAACCATGGAGGAGAAAGTGCGAAGGAATGGGCATACCAGTAAGAGACGAATACCTATACACCTTAAGTTTTGCCGACGATCAAGTAGTCATCGCACAAGATGAAGAAGATCTCAGCTTTATGCTCAGAAAACTAGAAGAAGAATATAAAAACAACGGAATGGAAATAAACTTAGAGAAAACCGAATACCTAACAACAGAAAACAAGGATATGAGAAACTTAGAGATAGACGAGGGAAGACAAATAAATGGAACAGATAAATTCAAGTATTTAGGAACCATAATATCGAACCAGGGAACAACAGAAGAAGATATAAACAACAGACTGAGACAAACAAGAAACTGTATAAGACAACTAAACTCAGTGTTGTGGGATAAGAACATTATGATAAAGACAAAAAAGAGAATATATAACACCCTGACAAGAAGTATCCTGACATATGGGTCCGAAAACTGGACAATAAACAAGAGAAATAGAGGTAGAATAAGAGCCGTAGAAATGGAGTTCCTGAGGAGAAGCTGTAGACTTACAAAAAGAGACAGAATTGAAAACGCAGAGATTAAGCGGAGAATGGGAGTGCAATCAGACATAATCGACTATATAGAGGAGAAGAGACTATCCTGGTACGGCCACGTCAGAAGAGCTGACAGAGGACGCTGGATAAACAAAATCACAGAATGGAGCCCGATTGGAAGAAGAAAGAGAGGAAGACCCCGAAGGTCATTCAGAGATGAAATCGACGAGGCTATGGAGAAAAGAACCCTGCAAGATGGAGACTGGAATGACAGGGAAAATTGGAGAAAACGGTTGAGTGAAGGAAGACAGTGAAAACTGTGGAAATCCTTAGTAGTAGTAGTAGAGAAGAATACTTGTGGATGCGTTAAAGAAACTAACAAGGTTGTTTAGTAGACACCAAGAGTGTTGTGAGAGTAGGTGAAACGATGGTAGCTCTTTGGAAGATTTATGGAAACGAGATAGGAAAAATCGATGTTTTCCATTTTTGTCCCCCTACAAGGGGGGATTTAGCGAGAAGGTAGGAGTGGCAAACTGTTTTGCGTTTTTTATGGGGTCCCAAAATTGACATTCTCAGCAAAATTCAGATTGTTCGCCTCATTTTTAAAAATCAAATCTCTACTGGGCTATTGGGAATGAGTCTAGAATTTTACTTTAGACTTTTTTACTTTTAATTATACAGTCTAACCTGCCACATCCGAACCTGTCACATGGGTATATTTCTAACGTGGTATATGACCTTAAATGACTCTCTCTACCGTTTTAACTTTCTGCGACTGTGGGTCTGTTTTGTGTTATCTCTCAGTCTTTGTTTGCTTTTGAGCAGTGAAAGTTGTTTGACGTGAAATTTTTAAGATTTGTACCTACTTGACATTGTGATCGTTGTTTATTCGTTGTTTATTCGTTTCATCGAACATCGTGTTCATCGAACAAAATTGAAAAATAGTGCCCATCGCAGGTTTCAACATCTGGGATAAAGAAACTGAAAATGATGAAAAACAACCATATCAATAAGTGTTTGTATCTTTGGTTCACCCAAAGGAGGGAGCAGGGACTACCAATCTCATGACCTATATTAAAAAAAAAGCTTTACACTACAACAAAGAAATTGGAGGTGATAATGATTTCATGGCAAGTGGCGGATGGTTGGAGAGTTGGAAAAATCGGTACGGTGTGCGGAAGCTACAGATATATGGTGAGAAACTGTCTGTTGAGCCAGAAGTTGTCATTGTCTTTAAAAAGACCTTGCACAGCTTACTAGAAGAAGGAATTACCGGAGACCAGCTTTACAATTGTGACCAAAAAGGGGTCTCAATTATAAAATGCTGCCTATCTACACTCTGGCCTCAAAACAAGAAGACAGACCCAGCATGCAAGAAGAAAAAAGAAAGAGTGACAATTTTAGTCTGCAGCAACGCTACAGGATCTCACAAACTCCCTCTAGGATTTATCGGAAAGTCAAAAATACCTAGGGCTTTCAAAAACTTTAAAGACTTTTCTTTCCTGCTAGTTTGGTACCGTCATTAAGAGAGTGCTTGAAGGAATAGTCTTCTATTCAAAGAGGGGTTTCGCAATCAATTTGTACCAAAGTTTGAAAATATTTGGCAAAAACTAATCTACCGAGAAAGGCAGTCCTGCTGTTGGACAACGCACCCTCTCATCCCGACCCAGAAGAAGCATCCAGAAGAACTAAAAGATGTCGAAATAAAGTATCTTTTTTTATCCCCAAATGTGACATCCCTTTGTCAGCTTATGGACCAAGGTGTTATAGAATCTATAAAACTTGTCTATCGACGAAAGTTACTAACAGCATTGATTGCTGGAATCTATGAAGGAGAAAAAGTTACAGAGACTCTAAAAAAAGTGGACATGTTGGATGTGGTGATGTGGGTGGCACAACGATGGGATGACATAAAACCAACAACAACAGTAAGTTCATGGAGATAGCTGTTATACCACAAAACATCTGATGAGTGGACGGAAGGAAGGTACCAATGAAACCAGAGGAGGGTACCAATGAAACTTTCAACGAAGAAGGGATCGCTGAACTGGTAAAGAACCTGCCGGGATCTGAAAACATGAAGAAAGACGATGTTAACAAGTAGATGACTGCAGACGAACAGAACGAATTAACAGACGGCGATATATTGAACATGGTGTGCTAGAATGATGATATAAACTCAGACAACGACGAGAATGAAAGCACTGACAAAAATTCGGTCGTATTGAGCCACTCCGAAGCATTCAAGTCGTTCGAGGCTCTGCTGTGCTACGTTAAAAGTCAACTTGATACTAGGGCAAGTGACGTGATGCTCTTAAAAATGGTGAGAGACATGGTTTCAAAAAAATGTGTTCAGTGTGGAAAGCAGCAGAAAATAACCAACTTTTTTAAAAACTAATGTGTAAGTTATGTAACCCTTTGTTTTTAGTATGGAGCATATAGTATGTATGTACCTACTTAGTTTAAAAACGTTTAATTTTTTTTAAAAGAACAGAAATACAGCTTGAAAACTCTATAATGTTTAGGTTTTTATTTTACCTTTCTTATCTATGTAATGTATGTATGATGTATGTATTGTATTTTAGTCCTGATATGCCAGATATCCTGATATGAATGGCTAAAACGTTATTAACTATGTATTGTAAAAATGTCAGGCCATTTACAGCTACGTACATATTTTTAAATAGTCTTGATATCCGGATTTTTTCATTGATCACACATTGATCCGGATGTGGCGGGTTATACTGTATTATTTTTATTGAAAATAAGCCACAATTTTATTTAAACTTATTTTAAAGTAAAATTGTGGCTTATACCTAATAAAAATAGTAAACAAGTTCATAAATAATAAATTTTTAACATACTATTGTTCTGAAGCTATTTTCTTGTGGCATTTTAAATTAATTTATATTTAAATGGGAATAAGCCACAATTAAAGGTTAAAATACGTTTATTGACGTTTCAATTTCCACTTCGGAAATCGTTCAAAAACTAATGTTTGTATTTTGAGAACGATTTCCGAAGTGGAAATTGAAACGTCAATAAACGTATTTTAACCTTTAATTGTGGCTTATTCCCATTTAAATATAAATTAATTTTAACATACTGTTCATGGAGTTTTTTATTTAATAATCTATTTTGAGTAAATTATTGTTTGTAATACATTTTTGTTTTAAAAATATTTAGCTGTTAACACACGTTATATAGCACTTTTTTTCCTTAAAGAGAATTGGATAAGTATTCGTAAATCCACATTTTTGTTATTTCGAATCGTTTAAAGCGTGATAAATGCCATTAATTAACCATCAAGTGTGACTAAAAAACGTCCTTTTACGTCAGAATGTAAAGAAATTTCTATTTATCCGGTAAGGCCTGGGCCTCGGCAAGAAGTCCGCCTATGGTAACGCGATTTCATAGCGGCTTTTTCAAGAGACCGCGCATGAATAGAGTTTTATGTTCTATGGATGTGTTGTAAATAACGAGAAGAGAATATGCAATATTCCCTAACAGGTGAGAACTGTGCAGGTATAGAACAGGTGGATGCCAGCTATTCCCAAAGAAGGATGAGGAAGGGAAAATGCACGGCATGGGACAGTGAAACCAGGTGAAAGGTTGAAAGGAACTGTAAATAAGTACGAAAGTATGCAAATATAGTTAGGTGTTATAATTACCAAAAATCATTAATTTTTATTGCTACAACTAGCACCATTGACTAAAAATATATCGACCATGCTGAAGAAGAGGGTTACAACTCAAAAAACGTAATTTTTCAGTAGAGCTATTTAAACATTTTTTGTAACAAAATGTTTGATACTGTTGACGTCCTTTAAAATCTAAAATTGGTTTTATTGCATATATATATATATATATATATATATATATATATATATATATATATATATTTATATAGCTTTTATCTTTCACTTCAAACCATGGACTGTACAATACTCCACAAAAATCACAAAATAGTAGTATTAGAAAAATTAATAGTTGTAACCCTTTTGAATATAAAAAATTTATGATGATTTTTGGGCTTATAAATGTACTAATATTATCTTTATCTTAATGATTTCAATTTTTTTTATTAATATAAAACAGTTGTTTAACAAACATTGCTTTTATGAGCAATCATTTCTTATTGCAGAAAATTATACAAGTTATATCTTTTTTCTGTAGAAAATAATAAACATATTCCAACTTAGAACAATTTTATTTCGATTAAAAAATAACAAAAGTAATAAATGCTTGTCTAAATAATCATTTTTTGGCAATTTAAACACTATGATTAAAATTCAAATTTGATGCAATAGCTGAACATAAAGCGAATACCAAAATAATTCAAAGGTTTCTTAAGAAATCTAAGTAATAATGCGGAACACATTTTTTTTTAATTAACTCTAGTAACCCCGTTTTTGCGTCTGAAATCCCTAGTTTGTTTCCAAGACCAGGTTCTAATATTATATTATCAAATTCAATATTTTTTCTGTCATTAATAATTTCGGTTTCCATAAAACTTTCTTCGCCATCGAGTACTTATAAATCAAGGTAGTGGGATCAGATTTTTGCAGTTTAATCTTGGAGTTTAATCTCCACTCGGAGAGTGGAAAATTTGATGTGCTTTCGAATATTAATGTAAAGATTTGAAGACCATTTCTTTAAATTAAGTATGTCTGTGAAACACAGTTCGTTCAGCTGATATTTTTTGCCCGCTTTTTTAACCTGTCTGATTATTACAGCATATTGATCAGGAACAAAGATGGGACTGGTTTATATTTTGTAATCTCATTCTCGATTTTGGCATGTACGCTGTCTTCTTTGTTTTGGCTATGTCCCTTAACGAAAAATTTGTGGGTGATAGACTTGATTCTTAGTTTGTTGATCATGTATACTTAAAGGGCAAGTATATACTTGTTTTTATTTTGCCCACAACAATTGTCGGAGTAAAAAATTATGTTCAAATCTGCTCCATTACTTTTATTAGAAAGAACTTCAAGATATTTAAATAGGCATGTTCCTATTTCGTTCGCACCTCGCTATCCTTCTCCTTCGTGACACAAATAGCAGAGTCCTATGGTTTTGATGTTAAATATAGTACAATTAAAAACATTCAAGTTTGAGACGTAATAGAATAAATTATCATGACCAATAGGACACGGCAAAACTTTTTGAAGGTCATAAACTAAAACTGTCACATCATCGGCAGTCTTCTGTTTGTCGTTTTGTTTTTCTTCTCGGCTGAGTACTTTTTCCTTTAAATGTGTTTTATATATGTTTAAATGTCTTCCAATTTAGCTTTCTTTCTTCTGAACAATTGTGATACTCCAACTCGCACTGATCCTTCTTCAGTACATGAAAAGATGGGTTATACTCCTCCTTAAAGATTTTGCTGTAAAATTGGTAATTTCCGTATTTCACTTTCTCCTCTTGACATAATTTTACATAATCTCTATGTAAATCTGAAAAAGTTTTTCCACCTTCTATAAATTCACGTGAAGTATTAGCTCTACAATAGTGAGCCTCGCCTCTCGGAATTGAATCTATGTGTAACCTTATTCTGTCTTGTATGTTGGTACCTATCTTTTTATGATATTTGTGTTTTCACTTCTATCCACATCAATAATCTTACCGGATTCACAAATACTTTGTTTTTTGAGTACAGTCTGAATAGTTCTATTGCTAATTGCTAAAGTTGCCATAAATATGTTTTGCAAACCTTTATGTTTTGCCCAGAAATTATAAAGGTAAATGCATTATTCGGTTTTCTGGGATTCGCAACGTTACTATATTTATATTTTGGATTGATTTGTGTCATTTTTGATGCTATATATTCTTTTTGCTTTCCAGGATCTCCAAGCCTATAAAATTCTGAAAAAATGTGTTCACGTTGCTTAGCATAAATTTTGTCACAGCATTTAAGTCTGCATTTTTGACCACATGGTGGGAGAATGAATCTTCGTGACCTTTCTTTTTTTACTCTTGATATTGTATTATTTTCTTTTTTCTGTATTTGAGTAGAAATATAAGATTCTCCCTTGTTTCTTAAAATTTTTTATTGATTCTTTTGCCATAATTCAGGTCTTTTCTTCCTTTTTTTTCCAATCTTCTCAATTTGAGGTTCAGCGGACACTTTCTTTCTCTTTGATGAATTCTTACCTTGATCTACTTCTATTTCTGCTTCAGAATCGGAAGATTCACGTGGTTCCTTATATATGGGATTGCTCACGCTATCATTAGATCCATATGGATCATTTTGTAAGTCCTCATCGGAGAAATCTAAGACAATAATGTTTCATTAAATATATACACGAAATGATGGTTGATTATAATGTAACCTTCAATTCTATTGGAGCAGCATTGGAGTCATTTTCATTAATCTCAGATGAGCTTCATATTCATATTATGAAAATTACAAAACAATAAGAGAAACGGAAGATTGCTACATATTAAAAAAAAGTTCTGCCGATTTCTTTTCATTTATATTAAAAATAGTATATTTCTTTTTATTACAGTTGTAGTACCTAATAAAGTAATAAAATAGTGTAATATCAAAGAAACCCGGCACGCCTCCACCGAAACCCGACCCAAATGTCTGATGAACACGAACACATTTGGCTTCATAGACGTAATTGTATTTATTTGTAGGAGCATTTGCGTAAAAATTGTTGTTATTTTCGGATTAAATTTCACAATAAATTTTGCGTCTATCTGAACATCTATTAACTGAAATAATTTTAGTTTAGATGTCATACTAACAGTAGATCCTTTTTATTGGAATAATGATTAGACCAATTTACCTTCGTACTTCTACTTGCACAGTAAAATATTCGTTATCGCAATAATCCAAAACAGTCGTATATTCGTGGAATAACCTATAACCGTTTACTGACTTCAAATAAGAATGTAAAACCCAATTTGTACATTTTCATTATCGGTTTAATTCTATTTATCTTTAATGACACCAGTTCAATTATTAATCCTATAAATTTCAGGTAACGTTATCTTCAACTTCCTTTAAAACAAAATAAGCAGGAACTGATTTACAGCTCATTGTATTCCCTAATTGGATAGTGAACCTTTTCGAGAGGATTAAAGTCGTGATCAATGGAATGCACCTACCAAACACCTCTTAAGAGATTTATGGCAGGTCTTGCGGTCAATAATCATCTTAATGTTAACAGTTTCTTTATTTGAACAATGCCTTTTGTGTTCTTTTTTCTTGCCGCAAAGATTCTAGGAACGGGAGAGGGTTATTTCAACCCTATTTAGCGGAAAATAACGTTAGCCATAGGACAAACCAATGTGTGTTTGGTTTTGTGATTGAGTATGTAAACACAGATACATTCTCATATTTGAGGTTCTTAAATTTTTGGGAATTTATTTTCAAGTGAATTTTTTGTTGTATTTTATTGGTATTTTGTTGAAAGACTGTATGTATGCAGTCAGTTTGCATTTAGAAGTAGAAACTTCATTAACTTTGAAATTTAAAAAATCTACGATACAACCTTTATATACCGTAAGACTAAAGCAGGCATTATACAATTTTCTTTTTATCCATTTTATGAGATAAATTATTCATTTCTTAATTTTTTAGGATTAATTAAAGTTTAAGATTGTCCTAGCTGTGGTAATAATTTTATTTCACACTTTTTATGTTTTCCATTTCGTTCTTAAATCCGGTATTCTTCATCCGGTATTGCTTTATTTTGGTCGAATTTCTTATTCTTGTAATTATTTCTGTTGTCGATTTTTTCATGATATGTTCTACCCATTTTAATAGTTTTTCTTTAATGTATTCTACTATTTTTACACCATTGAATGCTCTTTTTCTATATATTTTCTGCTTTCTTTTTACCCTCTTTAATTATATTTGCTCTTAATGTTCAGAATTATTTCCTCCTTTTTATTTATTTTGGTTTCCATTACGTATGTGACTCGATTTGGAAATGTATGATAGCACAATTTTTTTTCTTTCTTGATCCCTTAGTCCGTATTATTTGCTTCTTTGTCCAATTATTGTTCTATTGTTTTTATCAGTTTTTCTCTGGTATACGTAATTATTACCATACCTAAGTGGTGCCTAACTGAATTTGGTTTACCATGAGATTACAAGCGACCTAGGTAGCTCAGAGGTGAATTTGTTCGATCAGCACTACAAAAATCAAAGAGTTATACTGGTTAACTGTAACAGGAGTGGCTCCAAGACTCAATTCAGAATGAATTTTCATCGTTTAAGAGTACCGATCCGTCCTCGTGGGAGGTGGGGATTTGTGGGGACTTATATTTAACCCCTCTCTATAAGTCCATTGTCACTAGTTCTAGGCCTTGTTCATATGATCTCTGACTTTTGTATTGTACTTTCCTTGCGAGATGATTACCAAATCATCCGCATATTCAATTATTTTATGACCGTTTGCCTTTAAAGTTCCTATTAGTCCGTCCATCACCAGATTCCGCAGCAGTGGGGACAGAACTCCCACCTATGGACATCTTTTGTTGACTCGGGACAACACGGTCTCTCCAAGGACAGTGGTATTTACCGCTCTATTCGTGAGCATAGATTCTTTCTAGTTTAAACATATGTTCTTGACTCCTTTATGTCTCCGGGCATTGGTTTTGGATGTTATCGAAATCCTCTATATCCAAAAAGGCTCCTAGCATCACGTCTTTATTTTCAATAGTGTTCTCAACTTTTTGTATAAGTCTGTTGAGTACTGACTCGGTTAAATTTCCTGCTTTATAGGCATGTTGTTTGTAGGTATGTTGTCATGTTTTCTGTAGGAATGACAATCAGACTTATTGATCTTAGAGACTTGCCTTTTGCCATCCTCTTGTTCCTGGTTTAGGGATGAAAGTTCCTCTAATCTCTCTTCATGCTTTAGGTATGTACGCAAAGACTACACTACATCTGAGTACATTGCATACTCTGCTGTCCAAAAGTTCCGATCCCTTTTGCAAAAACAAGGTGCACAGACACTTCGGCCATGTCTCTTTCTGTATTGATATACTCGTCATTTAGGAGTGAGTTAATTGCTTGTGTTTTCTCCTTTGAGAGCACCTTTTGAAGTCTAGCACAAACGTGAGTGCTTTCAATTTCTTCACAGTGCTTGTTCCATCTGTCTCTCTTGACTTTTCTTATAGTTGTGTAGTATTCCGTCTCTGTGGTTCTGTATTCTCCCCATTCTTCGGTTACTTTGGCTCTATTGAATGGCTTCCTCGTCCTTTTTCTCGATATTTATTCTACCATGGCGTACCCCTAGTAGAACTCTTCTCCATTAGAGGGCAGGTTTCTTGGAATGCTGAAATAACAGCGTCATTTAGATCATTCACTGCAATTTCTAGATCCGTGGAGTAATTTATCGTTCTCGTCCCCGACAGACGCTGGTCTAGAACTTCTTTATAAGCCTCCCAGTTAGTTGAACAAAACGACTGGAAAAAATTTCTTGATTAGGCTAGGACCCACACAGGGTTGTAAGCCAGAATAATGATGATCATAATGATAATAGCTTTTAATTCAAGTAGATCTAAAAATGCATCCAGAATTTTATTTGTAAAAATTTGGCAGTTAAAAAATTCTTCCAAAAATTGAATTGTCTGAGTTTGATTATTGGGCTGGAAGCTGATGGACCCTAAAGCCCCTGTTTGTGCTTAATCAATTAAATGAGAGCTCACATATTGTTTAATTATCTGGTTTTAGGATCACGAAACAAACTTTTAACTTAATTATTATCTATCGATTTATTGTACATGACGCAAAGGCTTTTTCTATTTCTAATAACTATTTCTAGGAGAATAAAATATACTATTGTTCATACGGCTATATCTCGAAATGTTTATATTAAAAACTGCCTAGAATTCCTTTCTACTTACGTACCTACACTCCAAAAAAATGATCATCTAAACAATTCAAACTTTATAAACTAAATTTATGGATCCAAAGGTACAAATTTTTATTTAGGTTTATTTTGGTGTATATCTAAAACCTAACCATAGCTTCCCAAACAAAGGTCTTATACGTTGGGATTGTCTGGTACAATAGAAACAGAATAATCTCCAAGATCATAGTGACATCTACAGGAAATATGTGTTCATTTAGCAAGAAAAGTCCTGTAGCATCAAACCAATTCTGATCATTTCTAAAATGTTTAAGTAGGATTAGAAATAGTATTAGAAATAGCTGGTTAATCAATTAAAGTGGTAAAAGATGAAATGTATATGATTGTAAAAAAAATAACAATTGGCATAACTCATAAATTAATATTAGCACAAAAGACACACTTACCCGTCTCGAAATGTTGAAGATGTCAGGTAGTACGACAGCGTCGAAACTCGGCGAAACCCTTAAATAATCTGATCGTGTTAAATTCACAAAACCGCGTTCGCACCCCCTTTTTGGGAGATGCAATAAATTTTGATAAATATTGAAAAGCTAATCTTTTAAAAACCCAAATTAACGACTTTTCCACAGAAAAAAATTCCAAACAATACATCAGTCAAGTATCTTAAGTATGTACATTTAAAGCCAATTCGTTACATTATTTCTTAATTTTTTATTTACGTAAAATCCACTGCTCCCTTATAACAACATTATGGAAACTAATATCCAGACGGAAATAAAGATCATACAGTTAGTTGCATTTTAAATTGTTTTTTGCTTGTATTAAAAAACCAATTACTTCACTAAAAAATTACATAACTAAATGAAAATAGGGCAATTTGGGTAATTGATTTAATACCACATCATTCGTAGTATTTCGTGGAAAACTTACTACATGTGAAGCGCCTGGAGCTTCATATTCACATCATCCTGTAAGGTCACTTTGTTCCACTAGCTAAACAATTCATAAGAATGTTACGGCAAATTATCATAAAAAATTTAATGGGATCAGGTGTCTAAAAAACTATAATGCCACGAAGGAGACGAAACAAAACGTAAAACGTCGCATTTCCTTTAACATATCAGAATACGGTACACTGTTAAAATATTCCAACGAGATATTATGAACAGTTTAGTAAACGCAGTAGGTAGAGAACTAGGAATATTAGTAGAACCTTGAATATCCAAAATAACATGAAGAATACCTGGCCCAAATAACTGATCACTAAAGTAAATTTGCACTGCAAAACTGAAAAGTAGCCTTCTATCCACATTTGCTTCATAAATTGCAAAGCATTGAAACCCCATTGATGAGAGGTAGGTTGTATTTATCAATTTCTTCGCTTATCTGAAATGTGTTAATTAATTTTCCAGTATTAAATACGTTAATATCACCTGATAGTCTGTTTCGTGACGATTTCAGATACTTTTTAATTGTGTTTTACTGGTAAAAGTAAAGGAGAAGATTTCTTTATTATCTTCCAACTTAAACACTAATTCCTGTAATTAACGATCTCTTTTCAAATCTATACTGCTCAAAACCTATAACTATTGGGAAAGGTTTTTAAATAGTACACATTTATATGGCACATATAAATGGTATACATTCTAAAGGACAGGCTTACGATTTTTCTCTATTTAAAAAAAATATGGTAACATGCCTATATATCATCATCATCACTGGTGCTACAGCCCTATAAAAGAGCCTCGACCTTCCCAAGTCTATTACGCCAGTCAGTTCTATCCATTGCCAACTGTTGCCAGTTTGCTGCGCCTATTTGTCTACCATCCTCATCTACACCATCCCTCCATCTGAGTTTTGGTCTACCCCTTTTTCTACTTTCCACAGGTTGTGACATAAGGATTCTTCTAGGAGGGTTGTTCTGCTGTGATCTTGCCAGATGTCCTGCCCATCTTAGTCTTCCTATTTTTATAAAGGATACTACGTCTTTACCACCAAATATATGTTATATCTGTGTTAATATAAGCAGGAGATTTTCATCTGCCTTGGAAATGGTCCATGCCTCAGACCCATATGTCAACACTGGTTGTATAAGGGTTTTGTATATGGTTATTTTTGTTTTTTGGCTTAAGTTTCTGCTTCTCATATGTCTACTCAGTCCAAAATAGCATTTGTTTGCTAGGATTATTCTTCGCTTGATTTCTTCCGTCATGACGTTCTCCTTGGTGATCAGGGAGCCCAAGTATGTGAATTTGTCCACCACTTCAAAGGTAGAATTATCAACCGTGAGTTGGTGGCCGATGTTTCTGGCTCTATTGTTGGGTGTTGATGCCATTATCTTAGTTTTATTTTCATTTACTTGCAGGCCCATATTTTTTGAGGCGTGTGACAAGGTGGTATACATTTCTTCTAGCTTGCGTGTTGTGCGGGCAACTAGATCAACATCATCTGCATATGCCAAAATTTGGGATGATTTATTAAAAATGTTTCCTCTGCTGTCTATTTGGGCATCCCTGACCGCCTTTTCCAAAGCTATGTTGAAAAGGAGACACGCCAGCGCATCTCCCTGTCGCAACCCAACATGCGTTTCAAATGCCTGTGATTGTTCGCCCTGTATTTGGACTTTGCAAACAACTTTACGCATTGTAGCCTTAACCAATCTTATCAGTTTATCGGGGATGTGGAATTCATCCATGGCTTCATACAATTTGCAACATGCCTGTATATATCTTTAAATATTTTTCAAGATGCCTTTAACCATCCTCTACGTTACGCTGTCCGTAGTTGGAGTAAACACTTTTCAATAATTTCGCTCTTAAAAGTTTCATTGCATATTAATAGCACTACTTTGATCCAAAACTTTTCGTTTTAAAAAGTCTAGTCACAAATGACACTTGTAATACACTGACAATTTGGGTGCCATGATTTTAAGACTTTCCACCAGCTATCATCAGTGTACTTGATCTATGTCGTGCAAATCAATTTTATGATTAACATCATCCGTTCACCACGTCACAGATCTACCCTACGTTTTTATGTCTAAAATCTAGGAAGCCACTACATTATACGTTAGTTTACCAAGCGCCATTCATTTCCGCCACTTATCTGGGCCAGTTGTACCTCGTACGTGCTGCCCTTTCCACAGCATATTTAATTCTAATTCTGGCTCACTGGCTCATATAATGATATTTGACCAAACCTTGCTGAGTCACTCTGATTTTTAGTAAATGTTAAAATTTCTGCGGTATAACTCAATACCAGGAGCACACATTGTTCAAGAACCTTTCTTTTCAGACATGTCGGTATTAATGGCGGGTTTTAAATACCGTACCAAGAAGAAAAAATAAATTGCACGATCTCGGTTGATAATTCACATTACCTCCACGTGATATGACTATAACTTCTAATCGCTCGTGAATAATATCCAGTGTGAAATTAGCTGTGTGGCATGTAAAGCCATTCTGTTGAAATCACATATCGTTGGTGTTCATATACCCATAGCCACTCGTACCTATTCATTCATTCCTACCGTTCATTCAAAAATGGGCTTCATCGCTAAACAAATTTTTCGATGAAAATTAGAGGAATTTTTATGGAAAAAAGCTCGTTTTAATTATGGCTATATTTTTGATTTGGTTTTGTGATTGTTTTTTTTTGTTTGTTGTTACTATCATATATAATTTATAAAGCAGAAAAAAATCGACTGAAAATGGTCCAAAAGGATCACCTTGCTATACTGACAGATGCTGCTCTGTAGGTTCTCGATATAATCGCACCCCTCATGGATGGATAGATTCACAGACATTTACGAATTGGTCTACTTTGACCTTTTTGCCACACGCAAAACGTCTTTAAGGGCGAACAAAAACAATATGGGCTTTATATGTTTGGTCAAAAACTCAACATATTTGACCCAAACTCATGTCGTTTTTTTCCGTCCCTTTCAGATAGCTTGGAGGGAAACTCTTAGTGATTGGAACAAGTGTCACCCCACATTAACCACAATAAATAAGAAAGATGTTCCAAACTTGTTAAACACTCCTCTTCAGCACATGGACAAAAAACAAAAACAGCGGACGAAAACAGCACTGTAAAACGAATTATTGCTTCCTCCTTTGCAGCCACGACAATTTACACTTTCTCCCCCGAGAAAGTTTTAAATAAGTTACTTAGAGAAGATGAAGAAATAAAGGGCCAAATCGACAAACTTTCGGTACATTATCTAAAGGAGAAAATATATTTAGCTGCACCATTTAGGCGAAATATTAACCGAACCTGTTGTAGCTTGGCAAGTTGATGAAACTGAAAGCGACAGTGAAGAAGAGCCACCAAGTGATAACGAAACAGAAAGTGAAACGTCTTGAAACTTGAATGAATCTGAACAATAATGATGAGGTTGAATATATGGCCTGTAATAAGGATGACATCAAAGGAGTTTTTTGAGGGTAGGAAGAAGGAAGAAGCAATACTATTTCTATGTTGCTAAAATTCAAAAAGCCAATGCTAAGGACCTAGACGTTGTAGGATATAACTCTACGGATGAAGTAAAAGGCCTTCAAACTGGTCGAACATGATAAATTTTCAAAAAGTAAGTGATATTATTGCCATTTTGCCCTATCCTGAATTCCTGTATTCAACAGAAACAGCTTGTATGTTTAAAAAACAGGTTGATGTAATGGTGATGTAGAATATCACTTTAAACTCAATATGCATGTGTTCAAAGATGTTTAAAATTATATTTTTTGATGTTCTACACCGCAGTACTAGCCCAAATTTGTCATTCTTTGGTTTAAGCATATTAAATGCTTACATTTTTTGAAAAATATTTATATGGTGTGAACGTGATCGCTCGGCATTACATATTATGTTATTTTCATTCACTTAAAAAGGGGTGATCAATTTCGCGCCATCCAGGGTATGAAATTGTTCATCCAGTTGTTTGCATTTTTTAGTCAAAATCAAAAAATATTTTTTATGGAGAAACATTTAATATAGATCTTATTGAATCATATTAGTAAAAATATGTAGCGAATTTTACAATACTATCATATTTTATTTTTGAATGGATGATTTTATAGTGATCAATTTTACCGCATTTTACGGAATTTAAAAAAAATGTTTTTTATAGTAACGGCACATCGACTTAACTATTTATTTTTCTGAAGTTTACAGTGTACTCATTTCTAACTGTACGGTAGTGTAGATCGCAGCATAGAATATCACGTTTCTAAAGTTAGAAAATGCTATCGAATAACTTTGAAATATAAAATGAGTAATTTAATTTAAAAACAGTGTAGGTGCTTGGGCGGCGAGATCAAAGGATCACAGAGCCTCTTATTATCTTGCTACTGTCGGTTGTACCGAACCATAGCCGGCTACAACACCTTTTTGTAGGGAGTGCCTTATCTCCATGTCCGTATCTTTACTGTATCGGTAAGGTTTGCTCAAAGAACGATCTAAGTTTATACAAAAGACCCCTTGAAGATTTCCACAAAATTTTACCCTGAAAAACATGTTTTAAATTTCAATTACAAAATACAACATCGGAGAAAAAGTACGCCGTAAATATACTAAAAAAACTAATTAAATGAATATTAATGTTTAATTTGCAGATGTTCTTACACTAAACACAAGAAAAATGTTCCGACTACCAAATTTTGTAGCACAAGACGGGAAGCTTGTAGTAAGTCGACTAATAATAATTAAGAAAAAACTGGAATTCAAATTATCCAAATCAAATAAAATTTTAATACACGTAAATTATTTTGTTATAAAAGTTTCAAATTGAGACCTTTTTCAACTCAAAGTTAAGGTAAAAAAAAATTTCATTAAAGTGTCGCTTTAATTTTACTTTTGATTAAAATATCAAAAATGAGTTTTTTACATCCCCCATAAAAATCGTTCCCATAGAAGTTTTTTCTTCAAATAATAAAAAAAAACCTTTGTAAGTAGAATTGGCATTAGAATCAATAAAAATGGATAATCAATAAATAGTCGAAACCCTTAGATACCTAAAAAATCCGTTTCTTAATTTCTTGGCTTTATTCCCCTTTACTTGTTGTTACTCCTAGATACTCAAACTTCGCTACCTTTTTGAAGCATTGCTCTTTACTCTCGTTGTTTGTGGTAGTCGTCAGTTGTGTGTCTTCATACGTGGTCTGCCTCATTTCTATATACTGTGCTGAGCATTGTTTAATGCTCGTTAATAATCAGTTCATACTGTTTAGCCTTCGATTCAAAGAGTTTGAAAATCCTCAGCAGTTTTCCTTTTGTTCTTGCCATTACCAGTACATCGTCTGCAAAGACCAGGACCTGGCTTTTATTGTCATAAATATACCTTTGATTATTGCCCCCAGCAATAAACTCAAGAGTATTGTGGACAGCGGATCTCCCTGCTTTAGTTCCCTTCTTACTGCAAACTTTGCTGTTAGGCGGTAGTTTACCTTCAAACTGACTTTACTTTATTGTCGGTCTTCATTAAGGTCATTTTTACTAGTCTGATCATCTTTTCCGGAAGATGATCGGCTACAAAAATGGGTTTAATAATAAACACCAACAAAACAAAATACATGAAAATAGGTACGCAACCACAAACACTACGGCCACTTGTTATAGAAAATGACGTCATCGAAGCAGTTAACGAATTTGTATACCTGGGAACGCTCGTCAATACTGAAAATGACACTACCGCAGAGATAAACCGCAGAATTTGCACGGCTAATAGATGCTATTTTGGGCTTAATCTCCTTTTTAAATCTACAGTTATATCAAGAAATACAAAAGTAAAACTCTACAAAACAATAATACGCCCAGTCCTAACATATGGTTCAGAAACCTGGACTTTAACAAAAAGTAATGAAAACATGTTAGGATGTTTCGAAAGAAAAATACTAAGGCGCATCTATGGAGCGGTAAATGAAAATGGTGTCTGGAGAAGACGATACAACTTCGAACTCTATAGGATATACCAGGAACCAGATATCGTAAAACACATAAAGATAGGACGTCTAAGGTGGGTAGGCCATGTTATGCGGATGAAGCAAACCGACCCAGCTAGAAAAACGCTCCTTGATAGACCTATTGGTCAAAGAAGAAGAGGAAGACCCAGAACAAGATTCCTAGATAACATCGATGAAGACATGAGAAATATGGAAATACGTGCTTGGCGGAGGAAGGCGATGGATAGGGACGACTGGAGAAAAATTCTTGGGGAGGCTAGGACCCACACAGGGTTGTAAAGCCAAAATGATGATGATGATCATCTTTTCCAAGTACTCTTAGGGCATGGTACAGACACCTTCATATCACAGAATCGTAAGCATGTTTGAAATCTATAAAGATGAGGTTTAGCTTTAACTGTTGCTCTTACGTACTGCTCTGAATCATTTTTAACACGAATATTTGATCTGCCCTTTTTGAATTCTTTCTGGTGTTTGCCAACCTGCCCGTTAAAGTGCCTTTCTAGTCTTCTTCTTGTGACTCTGGCGAGTACCTTATGTTATATCCAGGCGAGTGATACCCCTGTAGTTTTCGCACACTGCTTTATCTCCATTCTTATGAATGGGACATACTATTGCCCTGTCCCATACTCCCGGAATTTCCTCTTGCTTCCAGATTTTCGTCAGCAGGCTACATATCCGCGTTATTAGTGCTTCTCCCCCATGCTCGGTTAGTTCTGCAGGAATACCATTGCTGTCTGCATCACTTTTATTGTTTTTCATGCTATATATGATTTCTCTTATTTCTTCCACGGTGGGAGTCTCCATTGTTTCCTTCATGTCTTTGACTTCCCCTACCATTTCCACTTGTTCCTCATTATTTCCATCGGTTCTTCAGTAAGCAGCTCTCTGAAATTCTCTTGCCATCTATCTAGCTTTCCCTTCTTATCTCCTATTAGGTGACCTTCTTTACTCTTGTAGTAATTCTATTTTCTTGCATCTTGGTCACTGCTTCTTTTAACCTCCTGGTAGTAATTTCTCACATTTTTATTAATATAAAAATGTCTTTAATCTCTTAGAGCTTTTTATCCATATGCTTCCCTTTCCTCCTCCATAACACTTTTTTCGCGTGTCTTCTCTCTGTTTCTTATTTATTTCTATTTTCGTCACTTGGTTTATCCATATATCTATCTATCCATGTCTTGCCTCGTTTTGTTTGTTAAGGCTTTTCTTGCAATCGGCATCAAACCATTCCGTATTTCTCCCTTCTTTACCTGACCTAACCTGTTTTTGTTCCTTAGTTTAGCCACGTCATATTTTTTTATGATATTCTATGTTCTCTGATATTTGGGATACTTTTTCTTGATTTCGTGATAATTCTGTTCCATATAGGTGTCAATTATTATAAACTAGATTTTTCAAACGAACCATTAAACAGAAATTTGCCTAAAGTTGTGCAGAATGAAGAACAACGTGGGATTAAAAGTCCCAATCGTTGTCTTTTTAGTTTTGCATTTACTATTTGCTTTTAACACCCAACCAGTATATAACTGCAGATAATGCTAGAGTATTATTAAAATTATCGGCCTTTCTTTAACACAATACCACAATACCTGAATGCTCTTAACACTGAAATAATAACCTCATAAAACTGTAATTTTTGTGATAATAAAATATAATTCTTTAACAAAAGGTCTGAAGGAACCACTTGACGTTTATTAAATAAAATGCAAATGGTCCATTTTAAAGTACCTGAAGATGGATTAAACAAATATTCACCTGGACTTCAGTGGGGTATGCCGACCGGTAATTCATAACCACAAATGTTAGTAGACAGGGTTGGATTTAAACGGATGGGTGTTGCTGTGTATCAAATTGATTTAAAAATCCTTCATTAAAACATCAACGTTTAATGTTGTTACTTTGTACCTTCTAAAGTATTTCTAGTACTGTCCTTGATTAAATTTAACATTCCTGCTAATGTATTTATTTTTTGTTTGGAAGTAGTAAAGACTTTAGCTAGCCTATGTCTATTAAATAGAATTGACAAAGTAATAATTTTATTTTTAACTCATTGATTTACAATGGCAAAAGCAGATAAGTGTTTTGCTGAGCTTGTGGAAGTCTTATGATTATTGCCCATCCTTCAAGGGTGTATACAGGGGAATTTTTTAAGTTAGATTTAATTTTTGAATGGACAGAATCGCATTCCATTTCTGAGTGCCCGGTACAAAAAACACATGGTCAATTGTTTTTAAATTTGGGTGACAATTAACAACATATTGACACATGGCAGAAAAAGCAATGGTTTTTCTGTTCTCCGCAATTGTTGGACATCACTTTGACATGTTCAATATCAGGGTAACACATGATATATTTAAATATACATGTAGCAATTTCAGTACCACCGCGTTTTCCCTCGGTTTCATCCTATATGAAACACTGGACGCTCCCTTCTCTTAAATTGTAAATGGTCAAATTATAAAAAGGTTTCTCACATAAACACAAGGTCTTGCAGCTCCTTTAGGCGTTGACGAAACAAATTGCAGATCGAAATTAAATGCTAATACTTTCCTATTCTCCAAAGCCGACTGTTTACTTTAATCCTTTTTTTTTTTTTCTCGCTGCATCTTTTCTTTCGAGGTGTTTGTGATGGAAAGGAGAATTACACTGTGTGGACGACGTCCCAAAGAGAGCATTCTTTAATGTTTTTGACGTGACAACGTCTTAAATTAGGTTGTGGCTCGGAGTCACTCATGAAAAAGTGTAACGCCCGCTCACGTCTGTTACGATGAGTCACCGAACGAGAGAGAGGCCCGCCGGACCGGCGAATGCCTTGCGTCTCTCTCCCACTCAAACATGATCGGTCCGCTGCGCGCGCAGCACTAGAGAATTAGGCGCGTTGAATCGGAATAGAAATTAGTTAAGTTTAAGTTTACATGTACAATGTTTTAGTAAACAAAATATATTTCTATAGTTAAAATTTGTGCAATTCTTATTTTCATTCAATTCCTTGTTCCTATTGTGCAATTTAATAATATTCATATCAATAAATATTCTACCGAGAAAAAGACGTTGTCACGTAAAATCTTCGCCCGTAAAACCGACTTTACAGGCAACCGATTTTTTTTTAATAATTCTCGTTTTGACAACATCACTGTTTCTGGTTTAGCTATACCCAGTTAACTGAATAATCAGATAATCAGAAACCGATAAAACAAAATAATAAAGTGCCTCACCGAAAGAACTTCTTGGAAGCAATAATTCACACAATTGTGAACACATGCGTTTTGTTCTTGTCAGCAATGTTTAGTATTTTCGACAGTTTGCAGATTATAATTGAATAACTGTATCAATTACAACACTGAAACTAATGAATGTGACATATTCGTCATTTTGCATTGTACAAATATGGCTTTAGTCATATTCATACAAAACAAGAGTATCGAATATTTCATTTTCGTCAGTTTGCAATATATTCGATATTTTGACCAAAACAAATTGACAAAATGTTTATATTCGATGGTTTAAACAAAATATTTCCCGCGATCCTTATCAAGCTACAATTTCGATATTTTGCTACAAGGTGTATCACGTCTAATGCAAGGACAAGGTATCGAATCTGAAAAACCCGATTTTTCACATTGTATAGTTGGAAATGGTAGGGACGATATAATCAAACCATGGTAATGTGACGTCATCGGTAGTGTAGCAAAGTTCTATAATAGTTATAATGATCCTAAATTGTGCCAATTGTCACCAGTCTGATCCTGTCCGATGCGGCACCTTTGTGCCACCAGATAATGGCCGGGAATTTTGAAAATTTATTGACTATTAAGATATTCTTATTGCATAACGTCAAGAATGTTCTAGTGTTTTTGTTTTATTATACCAAGAATGAGGATTCCTCGAAAACCATAACAGCTGTTTTCATTTTGAGAATGAATAAATTGAATGCAAATAATTGCCAAGAGGGAATTCTAATTAGTATTTGATTAGTGGTTTTTAAAAGGTCATTATAAAAGTATAAGGATTCCCTTACTAAGAATTAGCTTTAGTTTAAATCAAAGCACTTAAACTAGGTAATACTTGTATAAAATAAAAAACCTAGTCCTATTGCTATGGTCCTATAATTTCTCTCAATGTTCTGTATAATGTATTCGCTAAAAGATTAACCACCATACAAATGGCAAAATTTGATGGGCATTAATCAAGAAAACAAGCTGATTTAATTACCTATCATTTGGTAATAATGAAAAAATTAATAGAAAAGGATAACAAATGTAATATACCACTATTACAGAGTATAGATTTCGTTAATTTCGATTATATTATAGAGCATAAAATTTAATATCTCCGTACAAAAGTTTTTAGGACAGTGTTTCGGAAGCAAGTAGATAAAAATACAATTCCATAAACCACAAACAATGCGTGAGAGTGTAATATCATGTAAAAGATATTACATTCTAAACGTCTCTAAACATTTAACATTGAAAGAAAAGCAAATGCAGAAATAAGAAAGGACATTCCCAAAGGAAGCATAATTATCCCGGCGCTGTTTATCATTTACACAAATGACCAGTCATTAACGAAGGACACAAGACACTTCCTATATTCGGACGATCTTGTTTTTGCGGTAAAATCGGAGGACTTCCATAATATTGAAGGAAAGCGCCAAGTAACATGGGAGGAAAAGGTTCTTCAAGACAGATAAAATGTTTATACCTCGAACTCACGTTGGACAAATCTCTAATATACAAACGCCAGTGCTTTGATCTGAAGGAGGAATCGTTGCTACGTAACGTTGCCCCTAAATGGTTTAATGTTTATTAATTTGGTCAGAAACTCATTTTTTGAAAAATATAATTGGTCACTAATAGAAAAATCCACTCAAAGCAGATTCTAGATATCCGAACTTTAAACTCAGTAGACGCAGGGAGTGAACATAAACTAGTACTAGCAAAAATAAGAATGAAAATAACACCAAAACATTTTTTACAGGAAATCACCGAGGAACAATTCAATGTAGAATCAATGTGGAACAACTCTACAAGGGAAATGTACCAATGGAGGCTAGCACAGAAGATACAACTGAAACAAATAGACAACATCGATGATATAAACGCAAGCTGGGAGAAAATCAAAAACAACATTGCAGAAGCAGCAACAGAAGCTCTGGGAAAACGCAAAGTCATACCGAACAAAAGAAACAACAACAGTACACCATAGTTCAGAAAAGAAATAAAAGAGAAATGTAAAGAGAAACAAGAGGCCTACACGAAGTAAAAAACATCAAATACTCCAGAATCCCGAGACACCTATAGAAGAAGACGAAATAAAACAAAGTAGTTGGTAATAAGAACAAAAAATGAACACTGTTTCAGGAAGTAGAGATAGCCATAAACTCACTCAAAAACAGAAAGTCACCAGGACCAGACAAAATAATCAACGAGTTTCTAAAACACAGAGGAGAAAGTATAACCCTAGAGATGACAAAACTTATACAAAAATTAATATTGCACTGCAAGATACCAGACGCATGGAGAAACAGCATAATGATACCAATGTTCAAGAAAGGAGATAAAGAAGACCCCAACAATTATAGAGGTATAAATCTACTGAACACCGCACTTAAGCTTATCACAAAAGTCCTAACCAACAAAATCAATAAACTAACAACTTTATCAGATGAACAACAAGCATTCAGGTCCGGAAGATCCTACGTAGACGCCGTATTTGTACTAAGACAAATCACAGAAAAGGCCATCGAGTACAATAAACCAGCATATAATTTAAACAATTTAGGAGGCTAATATTGAAAACTGTCGCTAAAATGTCATTATTTCTGTTGAGGTTATCTAAAGTGTGTATACTGTTTTGTTCTAATAGAATATTAAATTTATTTAAATGTATATCTCTTTGTTTAATATATGAATTTTCATATACTATATGTAAAGTAAAAATAATTTGATCAAAATCAGAATTTGATATCACATCGAAAAGCAAATCTTCAATACTTACAATATCTTGTTCAACAAAAAAATAAATTAGATCTATGATATTGTAATCTTTCGCGGATCATGGACAAGCTGGCTCTATGTAAAATGTTTTCCAACCTTCTGCTTAAATATGCTGGACTTAACTTCAAGCCCTTTGGTATAAGGTTGTTGTCTCTACATCTTTGATTAAAAAATTTGATTAAATTTTGACAATGTGCCAGTTTCTTGTATAGAATTTAAGAAACCGTTATGGGCTAATATTGAAAATGAATCAGACTTTAAAACCTACATACAAGAGGGAAGAAGAAGAAGAAGAGTTATTTTTGGTTTTGGTATTAAAAATTTCTATTAGTATAATTAGGTTCTTATTTTATTATTTGGTAAATACTAATACCTATATCTATTACAGGTGTTTATTTATGTTTAAACTGGATCTGGTTCTTTTTTTCTAATTTGTTAAATAATAATGTGTCTAAATATTCTAGTTTTTAATAGTCGAGTTATTTTTGGTTCCGGTATTAAAAATTTCTTTTAGTAAAATCAGGTTCTTATTTAATTATTTGGTAAATATTAATACCTGTATCTATTACAGGTGTTTATTTATGTTAAAACTGGATCTGGTTCTCATTTTATCATTTGGTAAATAATAATGTGTCTAAATATTCTAGTTTTTATTAGTCGAGTTATTTTTGGTTCTGGTATTAAAATTTCTTTTAGTAAAATCAGGTTATTATTTAATTATTTTGTAAATAATAATACCTGTATCTATTACAGGTGTTTATTTATGTTAAAACTGGATCTGGTTCTCATTTTATCATTTGGTAAATAATAATGTGTCTAAATATTCCAATTTTTACTAGACGAGTTATTTTTGGTTCTGGTATTAAAAATTTCTTAGTATTAGTAAAATCAGGTTCTTATTTTATTATTTGGTAAATATTAATACCTGTATCTGTTACAGGTGTTTATTTATGTTTATACTGGATCTAGTTTTTGTTTTATCATTTGGTAAATAATAATGTATCTAAATATTCTAGTTTTTAATAGTCGAGTCTCACGTTTTACAACGGCTCACCTTGGTGCACCCAAACGAAGACTGGTGTTTACTTTCAGGCTTATATTCTTAATAAAAGCGATCAAAAAGTCTTTAATACTAATTTAGAGGTTTAGACAATTTTTTTTAATTGCGAGTTTTGAACTCATTAGTGATGCCTCTACTCAGTAATATGTCACACGTCCGTCTCAGTGGTCTCATAAATTTATATCCAATATTGACGGGTCCTGGTTCACTGCGGTTTTTGCCGCATCGTCTCCAAGACTAATCCATTCACGTTTGAATTTTCCATACTAAAAAAAAATTGTTGACTGATGTAATGCTTCATTACCGAAAACACATACTCGGTGAATAGTTCGTATTGAAATAATTGTTTTTGAAAATTTTATAGATTTAGTGCGTGCAAATGTTCACGGTTTAATTTATTTTTCGACGAGCTTGTCAACTTTGGTGTGGCTCAAACGCTTTGACATGTATATATGTTAAATCGAACTGAAATTGGATTTAGATTAACTAAAGACGAAGATTACTTTTTACTTAAGTGAGATTAAAAAAAATCTTTCAATGAACATATTAAACAGTTTCTGTCGAAAGAATACGATTTGCAAGTGGCATACTATAGCGATATATTTATGAATATGCCTTTTTGGGCATATAATAAGAGGTAGCAACGGAAAGATCAAGGAAAAGGAGGAATTGATAGGAAGAAAAATCCATCGCTCCGAAACCTTCGTCAATGGACTGGCTTATCAGCAGATGAATTGTTACATGCCGCGCAATATCGAGTACAATATCGACAAATAGTCATTGGAGCTACCCACTCCTAATTTGGGCACGGTACTAAAAAAAAAAGATATTTATGAAGCAAGTCCCAATTCTGTATAGTTCATTTGAATGTTTATTAGTTGCCATACACAGGATCGCAGCCACTGAATCCCCGCTGATCCTGCTTCTTTGTTTTCTCCTGGTCAAGTCGGCTCTGGAAAAGTGCCTTTCTGCTAGGACGGACATAAGTAGAAAGGGCCCCGCTTTACCCCACTTTGGCCTTTGACCTCTGATGTCACAAGCCCCATCCACCTTCGTCTCCACTCCGTGTTTTGGTCATTCCACCGCCACATGATGACGTCATAGTTTGGTAAGAAATTTATTCTGATTATCTTTCTACCTCAACATAAAATCTCCACGTTTCTGTCTTCTCGTTCTTCTGCTAGATCCAGTTCGTCTTCATTAAAAGATATAATTTTTTTGTTTGTTGCCTCCAGATTGAGGCTCTTTTTTCCATATTTTTTATATAATTTTTTTGTCTCTGTCTCTTGTTTCAAAGAACGGCCTCATTGCGACAAATCGAAAGCAGATTTATCGGAATTGAATTTGATAATCTTATTTCTTGCTACTATAAAAGGGTTTTTTAAATTGAATTCCTCGTTTTTGTTTTGGTCAGTATTAATTTCCAATATTTTTTTGTCGAGGTAGTCGAGTAATTTATGTACATGGCCACATAGTAAAGCGTGACATACTTTTCCCCTCCTAGTAAGTGTCCTTCTAGTAACTTGTTTGCAGTTTTTTAAGAAACCTTCTATTGGCTTTTGTAAATCGCATTTTACTTCTTGGAAATTTTTTATTTCTTTTTATTTATCACGTTTACGGTTAGATTCAAAGGTATCATCATCTGGTGGTGTTGCCGTAATGTTGGGTGGCGGTTTATTAGGAGGACGTAAACTAAACAAATAAATCAAAAAAGTGTTCGTAATTCTAAATCTATGAAATTATGTTTCATCAATATGAATTATTAAAGCAGAAAATCTTTTAATTTCTATAAATATTTTTACGTTGCAAACATAATGCACATGCTTGTACAATTTTAATTACCAAATCGTTCCGATAATAATAAAAGTGCAGTGTTTGCGAGGTTTGCTAACTAATAAATCTAATTCCCAATTAAAAAAATGTTTAAAATATTAACCATCTGCACATGTTTTTTTACTTAAAGCTGACCCAGATAATACGGAACCTTCTAGCCATAATCTCTGAGCATTGGTTGTTTTCAATCATGTTATTCTTTTGGAAATAAATGACAACTTCTTTCAAGCTCTATTTACTTCGTCCCAATAAACATTTCGATTTGCATTTGTATTATTTTTGTTTTCGGAGCAATCACTTTAGAACACTCACAGCTTTTAAGCTTTACCGTTGTCCCTTTTTATTTTCCTGTTCCGCGAGCTCAAAAGCGATCTACCTTCCAAACCAAAAGCGTATAACCTAAAAGAAATCGATCAGAATGTAAGTACACTTAAAAATAAGAAAAATACCGAACCCATCTGGTTTTTCGTCTTCTTTCAAGTCGCGAATGAATTTGAATGTCATTACTTTTTACGATTGTCATCTCTGGTACAAGATAGAGGTGAGATTGGAGAGTATGTTTTAAAAACGAGTTAATAATGGGTAGAATAGTAGTAAAACTTTTTAATGCAGTATGTAACACTGAAGTGATTCCCACAAACTGTCGTAAGTTCATCTTTGTCGCCATGCCTTAAAAACACAATGTTATAAAATGCTCAAATATCGATTAATTAACCTAACCGAACCACACTTTTCAGTTTTTCCTAAGAATACTTCACAACAGAATTATACGCAAATTCAAATAAGATCTCGAAGGTATCTAATTTTTTTTAGAAATGTTATGGGAACTAGGGAGGCAAGATGTACTTGCATGTTTCGTGGACTTCGAAGAGGCATTCGATAAAGTACAGCATTTAAAATTAATATAGATGCTAAAAAATAAAGGAATAGACGACAAGAAACATATTCGTGTCATTAAAAATCTGTACTGGAATCAAACTGCTATCGTAAAAATTGTAGATAACTATACCGATTAAAACTCCATACATCACGCAGCCAAACACGTGAAGAAGTAGAATGGACAGAATATTAAAAAAGACGGACTTTTTCTACAATGAAGAACATTTTCGAGACTCTTGACATAGACATTTTGATATTGGTAGCGTTGAACTGTTTTTAAAAACCTTTAACCAATGGGTTCTTTGGTATTAGTCTCCTTCTACGTATCTTTGATGTTATATAAGTTTTTCCAGATTTTAATGTACACCAGGTAGAATAGTTTTTTTTTTCAACAGTCACTATAATCCCCATAATTATATCCCTGTATAATCTGACAAGAAATAATATCCTACGATACATCCATTCCTTTATCCTGAAACTCAGCAGTTGTGATGAATCTTATTAAATATAAACCAACTTATAATAAAAGCATAAGTTTCTGTACCGTAAATATCAAGTTTGGGCTCAAACAATTTGCTGAGGAAGACCGAAGACACAGAAAGTTTTGCCAAAATTGTAGCCGATCTTCGATACAAGAAGGCACTTGAAAAAAAGACGATATAAAGTAGTAAAAATGTACATCGACCATACATAACAACAAAACAGCTTTGATTAGTTTGAACAGTCAGAGATTGTCACTTGGTCCTTATCACAAATTGGTGCAGAAATCAACTCAAAATATCGGTTATAGAGATCAACAGTAACTCCCACCTCTATCCGTACTCCAACTCTTGAGCCGTTTTGTGTTTGCGCGTTGAGTCGGTATTAAAGATCCCTTTTTTGAACTTGGTCTTAATTTTATCATAATATCACAAGCCAGCCGACTGATTTGAATACTTGAAATATCTCCTTATAAATGAAGTATTTGAAAGGAACTGGTTAGATCAAAGGCGGCAAATGCAGGACCGACTTTTAATTATTTACTATGTAGATTTATTTAATAAGTGGATGATGATGGTACAGTGGCTTGACTTCCAAAGATTAGTCGTTGTGGCTAAGATTTCGGCAACCGGAATGTAAAACAGGTACGTTTCCGGTAATCTATATACGGGTAATCTATCCTGGGAAATGTTGTGGTTTTTAAATTGGATCAATTTTTCTTCTTCTTTTAAGAAAGTATACCTTGATGAAGTAGGAAAACTTAAAAAAAAATTAAATTTTAGGTAATAATTGAACGAAAATAGAATTTGTGTGTTTTTTTTTCAGAGTAATAACGCCTCAACGGATCAGCTGCATAGATGCTTAGACTACAACAAACAGCATTTATGCTGTTATTAGAATATTTTCTTTTCGGTTTAATGGATTCCTTTTTCAAACGGTGAAACGATCGGAAACCAGGAAACCATTCATTCAGTGGCGTATCTGCGAGATGTTAGTTACTGTTAAGCGTTAATTAGTATTATCTTCCATTCAGACAAACTGGTGCTTGTCATTGTTTCATCGCAACAATTTACTTATGCTAAAATAGATTCGTTTAAAATTTGTGTGAAGAAATTTCATCCCAGTTGGTGTTTGCCTTATTAACAAACAAAAGCAAAGTTTGGCGATCTGTCTCTAGAAGTAACACTATATTTCCTTCTCATGTTTTGAATATCTCATTTCGGAATTTCCTAGCCTATGCCATTGCAGTAAGTAATGAGCCAACTGAACGATTGTGTGAAGATTTTAAAGCCTTGAAATCACGGTGAGGAAATATGCGATGAGGATCCTAGTTTGATCTGAGTAGAACCTCTCCAGTATTTCGCGCACACATACTGTGTGGGGAAACTCTCATCTTCACCACAACGCATTCCAATTGCTAATAGGGAACGTCTTATGGGTATATAGGACAGGTGTAAATAAGATATAACGAAAAATCATCCACGAATCAACTGAGAACACTGCAGCTATGCCAGACGTCATTAACTGTAGGTTTGTTAACTGAACATCCATAAATCCACATGTAGAAATGCTCACCTACACCATGATCAATCGGTAAATCACCAGGCAGTTGCGCTACAGCTGGCTTATCATAAGCTGAAGTTTGTGCTGCTCTACCACTTTGCCCAATTTCTGCATACGTAATGCGATATTGCCCAGGGAATATCGTATTTCTTGGACAATACCGGTGTGGGTACAAAATGGAGACTCTAGCAAAAACAATTGCTAGATGATACAAGCGTAAAATCTTGCAGACTAAACACTACAGAAAAACCAATAATCGAAAATATTTACTTTAATCATCGTCATTAAGACCTTTCGTTCCTGATATAATGTTGTTCGCTCTTACTTAGAGCTCTTTGATTCGCTTATTACGGTAAATCACTCCGCATTCTTCTTGTGTATTTTCAAAGGTTTTTGTATGACTGAGCTTTCATTACAATTTTATTTCGATCTGTGCATAGATCCGATCAGTTCCTCACTTTCAGGATTCTGATATCTCTCATGACCTGGTCTTCCCAACTCTCTCTCGGACTTCCCCTTGGTCTTTCAGTTTCAGGCTTCCATCTGATCACCTTCTTAATCTGTTTTCATCTCTATCTGTGAGTCACATTATCTCAGCTTCGTATGTAACTACTGGTTTGATTGCAACTCTGTGTATTTCTAGTTTTGCATCTCTGGATAAGTTCTTGTCTCTCATTATCATACGGTATCTCCAGTATGTTTTGTTGCCTGCTTTCATTCGCTCCGTTACTTCGCCACTACTCTTATTTTTGCCATTCTTTAGTTGTCTATCTTGATTTCTCAGTATTTTGTTCTGTATCTAGATATTTTGTTTTCTTCCTTCGTTTTCTTGACCTTTTGTTTTCGAAATTTTCACAAAATGTATTATAATTTATTATGACTACAGCTGATTGAACAAAAATAGCCAAACACATAAAAAAGAAAGGAATAACACAAGCTTTTAGAACAAACAACAAGCCAATATATTAATAAAAAGAGCCAAAAGAAAAAGCACCCCCACAGTGGTGTACAAACTTAAATGTGGCGACTGCCCAAAAACTTACATCTGTCAAACCGGTAGACCTTTTAGCAAAACACAAAAGGGCTTTCAATAATAGAAAAACAGAGTTTACGTACGCACTTCACCTTCTAGACCAGGGGTCACCAAATGGCGGACCGCTTGTTTTTTGCGGACCGCCGTTAAATTCAAAATATAGTAATAAAATTATAATCCTATCTAAATATATATATATCTTTACATTTTTAAAATGCAGAGTACTAATACTATATAAAAATATTCGAAATCTAAACTAATGTTGCATAAAATTGTTGAACAGTATAGTTGCAGAAACAAAAAAAAACAGAAACAGTAGCATTAAATGATTACATTACATAAGTTCTACGATACAAATATTTTATATTACACCCCAAATATTTATTAAACAAAGACGGGAAAAAAACAATATAATAGCTTTATAATCATCTTTTTCCTTGAGTTTATTTCATACCCCTCCCCAAACGAGGTGACCTAGTTGCCTGGTTTCAACTACCTAACCAGAATGATCTCCTGAGGGGGGTTTACAACTACTAGAGGGTTTCTGGGTAACACCCCCTTTCCTGGTTTCGCCACTGCCTGGTTAGTGCTAAGTGTCCAGACCGCGGAAGTGTAGTAGGTTTATGAAACGGACCCTCAGGGAATATAATTGGTGACCCCTATTCTAGACCATAATCATTATTTTAATGACCATTTCCAAATTCTTCACATTTAAAATAAAGGCCTTAATCTATCTTTCCTCAGTTCTTTCCTCCTCAACTTATTCAGTTGAAGACTATAAAGTGTAAATGCATACCAAAAATAGATCACTTGAGAAAAGTACTCTGGAAGACAAATTTTTGGAAAGTAACGGTCGAATCCGTCATCTGCATTTATATTTGTATTGACTGTTCCCTCTACTTTTTTTATAAACAGATTGGACGTTTTTCACATTTGGTCCCAGTGAAGATAGCCTCAAATTAGCAGTCAATTAAGTTTCACAGAACGAAATATTGCGTTGGCAATGTTGGCGTATAATATATATGTTATATGCTTCAAATACAAAGAGATAATGCTTTTAAAATGTACATTTTTATTATATTATTTTATGAATTCTGCAATTGTATACCTTATATAAAATATTACTTTTTAAATATTTTATTGCTTTTGATTGTGTTTTGTAATGTAAATTTTAACACTGCCAAACACCAATATTTTTTTCTGTCAAACTCATTTGGGACTATCTTCACTGGGACCAAATGTGAAAAACGTCCAACAGATTTTATTGTGCGAACAATATAATATGTATATTTATTTTTGGATTTAGGGTACAAATGTTACTCAAAAGCTATTTAAAGTTTTAATAAAAGTGCTATTTTCACGTATTATGAAAATTTCTTTTACAAATTATCTTAAATTTATCCGTTTGTTTTATTAAAATGCCACAAGAAAATAGCTTCAGAAGAATATTCTTTTGTTGGTAAATTTTTAAGTTGTTGAGCATCAACTGCATGTTAATAGATTTTACTGAGATTTTTCAAGTACTTCGGCCGACTAGACATAACGTTAACTTAATATACCTGCTCTTTTAGAATGAAATAATAATTGGACGTAATAACAGTGCCCTGAAGAAGATATAAATGTGGCAATACATCAAAGAAACATCTGGTTCATCAGCGGCGTTATTTATTTGGCGTTTAAAGAACGCTCGTTGAATTTGGATCGTTTGATGTGAACAACTATCTGTAGGTAGCTTATAAGAATGCACTGCAAAGGACCATGTAGTCTACTATTTCCTACATCTTTGAACTAACATTTTTACTCTGAATAGCGAGTGTCTAACGCAGGAGCTTGCAATTTGTCATCAAACTTGACAAGAGCGTTCATTACAAGGCAACAAAATCAGAAAAGCATCAAATTGTATAATTTAGTTGGTATACAAAGTAGGTGGAATTTTCTTCTTTTTATTTTGTCGTTAAAATGTAAATGTGGATAGTAGAATAGTAGAGTCATGAACACTTGTGCCTTTTATAGAGCCAATATTAGTAACGTTTGTCTGATTAGTAAACAAAATTACAGATATCGGAGATAATTAATTTATTATTGAGAAAATATTTCGACGAGTAAGTATACTACCACACTCAAAATAAGTCTATGAAACGAATTTCGAGTAAATCAAGTCAGTGAATGGATGAGAAGGCCGGTCAGAGAGTGGGCCTTACCGTTCGGTGATGCTCATCCATTGGTTCCTATCGAAAGGCATTAATTTTTGTATTATTATTTTGTATTAAAGTTTTAACTGAAATAAAATCGGATGCTATCAGTACTTGCCCTAAAGAGACTTTTATTTTAAGTCAATTTTATGCAATTTAATGAACTATCCTCAAATAAAGTCGTCATTAAACCGAATTATTTAGGAAAAGAAATTGCTTAGTTAATAACTGGGAATTTTGAAATACTAGAAATATATGATCTTTTTAATTAGAATATTTGATCTATTCCAGATATTTTCCTTGTGGTTTGGGATGTGTCTAGCCTTCCACGGTGGTCAAGCTGAAGTGACAGTTCAACAACCGATCTATACGAATACCATTCAAAGGTTCGACCATAACACCGATCACAACGGAACACGTGAGAACGAAGTCAAAGCTTTAAAGAAGGTGTTTCTGTCCAACAGATCTATTACATGCAACGATGGATCGCAAGCTGGGTAAGTCTAAAGATTTTATCAATAAGATAAGGGTTTTTTAATAAATATTGTCCTTACTTTGTTCTTACTAAGAAACTACTAGAAGTTTTATATTATTGAAATGTCTGTGAATATGTTTGCTTTCTCTGGTCAATCCTCTTTATCAAAATTTTAAAAATGATTTTTTACATAAGGTATTTTCTTTAAAATTATTAGCTACAGTTATGTTAGAAATATGTTAGATGATGAAAGATATTTTTAGAAATTTTAGAAAAACTGATACGGCTAGTTAGAATGACATTAACTAACATAGTCTCCAATCAATGAGGAATTTAATCGTATCAAAATAACCTGTTTAATATATTGTTGAAAAGTATAATTAGAGTGGTTAATATTATGGTAAGATTTTCAGTAACAGATGCAATACATAAGTTCCGCAGATGATCTGCTATTTCTAAAACCACTAAGAAAAGAGCTTTAAGCAAAATTTTCACAAAATTGTAAGAGAAATCTGGGATATATGGTATGGATGTAAAACAACTGAAAACGAAATATGGAAAATAAAAATAACCTTTTGAGAGCGGTGACCCTTGTTGTACTGTAGTGGCTCTTTACGCTTGATCGCGGTCTTTAATTTTGTGGGCTGTCTCTAATTTCTTGAGCAGAGCTGGTAAGGCCTGTAAATAAAAGAAACTCAAGATCAGGCGCTAAAGCTTGTCCGAAAGCTATAAACATAGATGTAAGACAAGCATAGATCATTCAAGTCGCAACAACCCTTTCATGTAAAATCTGCAATATGGCAATGAGAGGGGAAGTAACAGAAGAAAATAAATAAATAATACTGAAATAATGGGCTAGAATACTGTAAATGGAGCAGAGTAACAGAATCCGTGTATCTAGGAGAAACATATAGAAGAATCGGAGAGAAAAAATAAGTAAAAGGCTAATGAATTGTACCAGAACAGTATCATTAAATAAACTATTGAAGGCAAAAATGTGTCAAGGGTAGCTAACACCAGAACAAATGATAATTCAGCCAACAGTACTATTGACATGGAAAATTAGATCATAAACCAAAGGAGAAAAGAAACGTGAACATCTGGGAGAGGAAAACTCTAAATGAAATCTTCGCAGATATAGTAGTAGTGGAAAGAGAGACGAATTAACCAGGAGTAAAAGATTACATGGGCGATCCGGAGTAACTCAAAAAATTATACTGAATAGACTAAGATAGTTCGGTCACGTGTTATATATGAAAAGAAAAAAATTGCCCAAGAATATTACAGGAGGAAGAAATAAAAAAAGAAAAGAATGGGACAACGACGAAATAAATGGAGATATCTATTTAGAGAGGTATCGAAGCAATTGGAATCTTCTTCATTGAATATCTTGCCCAAATTAGGAGTGGGTAGCTTCCATGACTATTTGCCCATATTGTTCTCGATATTGCGCGCCATTTGCTGATAAGCCAGTCCATTGACGACGATTTTGGAGCCTTACATAGTTCTTCCCACCAATTCTTTGTTTTTCCTTGATCTTTCTGTTGGGTATTAACTGCAGTATCCAGTATCGGCTACTTCTGATTATCTGCTCCAGACATTCAAGTTTAATTGGAATAGCAGACCAAAAAGAACAATCGAATATAACCGAAAATAGCTTCGGAATAAAAAGCTCTCGCTCGCTTTTTGATTAAAAATGTTGTGTAGAATGCATGATACAGCACTGATGCATAATTAATTCGATTTGATACTTCTACGAGTAAAGCACTTTTCCGTTTTCCATCAAATATTGTTCCGATGTATTTTATTACTAGTCCATTTCACGTTAATTAAAAATTTTATTCAATATTGTCTATTAAAATGTTTGATAAAACTAAGCCCAAAAGAAATTACTTCTAATACAATTATTTACTCTTCTAAATTGACAAAAATTAGTGAAAATCATTGTTTTGTTTTATTACAGATTTTACTTGAGGCGGTCGCACTCTAGCACAAAGTGGATCATTTTCCTGGAGGGGGGATGGTATTGTTATGATGTACATACATGTCGAAATCGATGGTTGAAACAAAGACATTACATGACCTCATCGAAGTGGCCGGAGACTAAAGACGGTAAGCATTATTATTGTTATTATTAAAGTGACTTGTGTCCATCGTACAAGATCTAAGTTCTCTATATCATTTTTTCAAAACTACAAAATACTCACAAGAATAAAGAAATTAGTCAACTTACTTATTCTAGCTCCCATGTATTACATATTGTTAATAATATCTTTGGTTTGCTTACAGTTGGTGGTTTACTTTCTCCAAACATGAAGGAGAATCCATTCTGGTGGAACGCAAACCACGTCTTTGTTCCATATTGCTCTAGCGACTCCTGGAGTGGTACGAAGCCACCATCATCGAATGATATGTTCAGCTTTATGGGATCTTTCATCGTAAGACAAGTGGTCCGAGACCTCATTCCTTTGGGACTGGAAAATAGTACGGACCTCATATTGAGCGGTTAGTACCAACAAAAAATTATTTAGGAGATATGATAAATTTTGTACCTATATGTATTTTATTTTAAATCATATCATTCGCTTAAAAAAATCTGGGGTCTATGAAAGATGGTTTTTTCTATGAGAAGACAAAGCCAATCTCTCGCAACCAGATGTGAAATTCAGTAGATCTCTTTTGATACGTTTGGCAGATACCACAGTATGTATCTATTTAAGCATGAGCTTTTAATATTTCCCAACCTATTTTGATCATTTTGTGTGAGTGAAAAAAGATCTTCAAAAGAAACCGTTTGGACATATACTGGATGATAGTGTGGGATTTCTATCTATCATAATATTAATATTGTTTCTTTCCCAAATCCAAGTATTTCCCAAATTAAAAAAATAACTTAAAATTTTTTCTTTCTCTGCTCCTAAGTTCTGCCTGCCGTGATAACTTAACTCATCCTCTTGAAGTTCTCTTCCAAAATGACTAGAATTCCCTTCATAGATAAGAAGGTTCGGTTTCCTTCCACTTCAATGACAAGGGAATCGATTCTATTATAACCTACATCGATATATTAAATTGTATTGTAAGTTGCCTAATCTACGGCGGCCAATTAGTAGCTATTGTAGGGATTCGGTTTCATATTTGACTGTGATTTTGCTAACGTTCGAAATGTTAGATTATTAACGATCGTATCGTTACAACTTCTACCCACTAAAAATCTAATTTAATTTGCTGCATTCGTCTTCTGTTCTAACTACGGCAACAACTTTCAGATCGTCGGCATGGTCACAAGCTAGACGCCCGTCTGTATCTGAAGACACAGATCCCCATCATAGTATACGTTTCACAAGGTGAGTTCCAAGATGTGAAACACCCTGACTAATGTTAAAGCTCTCTCCCTAGTTCACGATTTATTATTATCTTTCGTTTAGATATCACTTAAAACTCGAACACGTATCTCCCGGAGAATTGTCCGCAGGAAGCTGAGCCTAATTACTAATGACTGTTACTAAAACCAAATAGTTCCTGGTACGCCGTACACCGGTGTTTGCTATGCTAGCTATCTCTTTTACCCTCGTCATTTCATCCACTACTGATACATTTTGCCGAAAGCCATACTGTGCTTTGAATAGGTTTTCACTCGCTTTAACTCTCCCAGCAGTATATCGTACAAAGAACCTTTAAGAACATTTACCATCACATTTAGCAAGCATAGTAGTCTATATTTTAGTTATTTTCCCATACACCAGTTTCCCATATACTGTGTAGTCCTAGTGTTGTTCCTATCTTCATCCGGATTGCATTAGCTGAGAGTTACTTTTAGCTGGTTCAGGAATCCCTCCAATGTGCCGTAGTTTCTTTATCTTCATAGGCCCATACGCTTTTCTGTAATTAGTTTTTTCTTCGCTTTTTATAAGGGCCTCATAATTGCGAAAAATGAGGAATTGAGAAAAGTAGTGCAGAATCTTGTGTATATATGTGATATATTTCTCACTCTTTTATTTTTTCAGGTAGTAGTGCTGGGGGGACTGGTGTGATGCTGAATCTAGATTATGTAAAAGAACTTCTACACGAAGAATTAATGTTAACTCAAATTAACGTAAGAGGAGTAACCGACTCTGGTTGGTTCCTCGATAGGACTCCTTATGCTCCTACTAATAAACCAGCTGTAGAAGCTATCAGAAAGGGAATGGAAATGTGGAGAGGAAAGGTACCAAGGCGGTGTAGAGAGGAGTACATGAATGAGCCGTGGAGGTGTTATTTTGGATACAGACTCTATCCTACACTCAAATGTAAGTAACATATTATTGTTGAAGGTTCTGTTTTCAATAAGTTTTACCTTTCTGATCTTAGTCTACTAAGTAGATGTTTTAATTTTTAGGTTTTAGACTTTTAGGTTTGAGTTTTAGGATAATAGGTTTTAAAATGTTTATTATATGTGCATCTTCTAGATAACAAGATCTTATAGAAACTTTTGTGTACCTTATATAACAACACAGTATTTCCTAAGCCCAAACTTTAACAAATTTGGTGAAATATTGCAAAACATGTATCGATGAACTTTAATAAGTTTCTGAACAGTTTCTCTGATAAATCTGATGATTATATTAGAACGGCATACTTCTTGGAAGGTATATAGGCCACTGAAGTTATTTTTTACTCAACGATATTCACAAACAGCGATTTTTTTGTTCATTTTGTAGTAACTTTTTTTATTAATCGATTTTAATTTAGCATATCACATTTTCTGTATTTTTTTTTCTGAGAATGTTGTTTGTTGACATTAAATCTCTAAATAGACAAGTTTTTAAGTTATGAGCAAAATAACACATAACGTTTGAACTATTTGCTAAAATATCATATTTGCATAGGATATGTTTTGTTGTTTATTGACAGACGCACCTGATTTTAGCTATACAAATATTTTTCATTTAGTAATTATGGAAGATTATTCCTATTCATATTATGGGAGAACACATACATTAGAATTGTTTTACGAATTTCGGTGCAAACAATGCCTTTCATCAATCAGCGAACAAACGCCCATCAAATGAACATAGGCCGAAGCAAATGGTGCCAAAACAAACGAAACAAAGCACACAAACATCAACGAAACAGCTTTCATTCGCAATGTGCGGTGGCACTGATGCCGCCGTTTTAGATTTGAATCACTTGTTAACGGCACATAAACGACCGGCAATAACGAGCAAAATGAACTATAAATAAGGTTGGTGTGATCGCTTGATGGGGATTTATACAAATCTATATGACATATTAAAAAGTAGACAATACATTGTATATACAACTTCGATTTATTCGGTATTTTAACTTATGTTCTCATCAAAATAACGGGTATTGAGATATATTGTGTTATACAATGCATAAAATAGTATTTCCCGTCAAGTATGTCAAAATTGGTACTTTTATGTATATCCTGATATACATCTTGATGTATATCCGTTCCAGTCTCTTAGGTTGCACAGTTATAATATTCTACGTCTTCCTTGTCTTGCACTCTCTCTTCCTTGTACTCTTATCATTTTTTTGAAGCGTGCACTAGTAAGCAGGTAATCTAACAAAGTTGATTACTGTGATTACTTGAAGGAAAATGGGCCCCAGAACGAAGAAGAATATCTTGGCTTGCTAACCTAAGAGCATCGTATAGAAAGACCTCAACACAGCTATTCTATATAGCAACCAATCAAGTCATCATAGCCAGAATGATCGCCAACGTTGGGAACGGACAGGCACCCTAAGAAGATTCAGAAAGAATATGCTCCGTCTTTATTTTGACCACCTATTTTCTTGTTTCTATTAATTCATGTACCCATATCAGTAAATGAACTATTTCCTACCAGTTTCTTAAAATAGTGTTTATAAAATCAAGGTGAAAGTTATTTCAAACTCATTAATGTAAATAATTTATACGACCTACATACAAAATAGATCTTTAATATACACATTTTTTTTGCAGCTGAACTCTTTGTTTTCCAATGGCTTTTCGACGAAGTCCAGATGGACGTAGACAACGTCGGCGCCCCAGTCACCAAGCAACAGTGGGACTACATCCACAAGATGGGAGATGCTCTCCGCCACAGCTTCCAGAACGTGTCTGCTGTCTTTGCTCCGGCGTGCATTTCCCATTCAATTCTAACCAAAAGGGACTGGCAAAATGTGAAGATTGACGACATCTCAATAGCCGAAGCGTTACATTGTTGGGAACAGAAAACAACCAGAAGAAGGCTAAAAAGGGTGAATAATGGTAAAATGTTGAGTAATATGCAAGGTAGGATGGGGAAGAGGAAGAGGAATCAAAGAAGGAACAGGGTGTCATATGAAAGTTTGATGGACAATGATGATAGAGTTGGACACATGCAAAATGCTCCCATCAATATGAAGAGAAGAAGGAGAAACAGAAAGAATAAGAGGCCGAATAAAAACAAAAGTAAGCTTTAATTAATAGTTTTCTTACATTCATTACTCTTACTCTTATTCTTACTTTTCGTATTAATCTAAAACATAAAACTTTTTATTATTATTGTATTCAAAAAACATTACGATGGAGTTTCACCTCTGCATAGCGTTTCTTAATTAGGTACCACAATATTTTTTCTTCTATCGTACTTTTTTAGGTGACTGTTCTACCCAAAACAGATTTGGTTTTTTTATTTGTTATCATTGATTTACTTCTTCTGTTCATGTTTGTGCTAAATTAATGATTGTTATTTTTAATATGAGAATTTTCTTTATGTTTAATATTCTTGTTTAAAATGTTTTTGGCATTTTGTTACTTTATAATGTTAGTATCAACTTATGTTTCATCTCTAGACTTTCATATTTCAAATTGGCTAAATCACACATCACATGAATCCTCTTCTTCTTCACTGAGTTTGACATTGGTTAATTAGGTTAGGTTAGGTGTTGGACTTCCCTTGAGTGTCATCCCTTCTGTTTATATGTTGTTTCCATTCTGTTTTGTTTCCATCAAATTCATCAAATCTCATTGATATTCAGTTCTTCTTTATGTCTCCATTTGTCACATTTGAACACACTTAAAAAATTCTTTCCTCTTCCATCTTTTGATTTTTAATTATTATTAGCTCGTTGTCTCTATTGGCTGCGATCCTATGCCATATGGACGGTTTCATGAAGGGATTTTTCCTCTAGAGTCGTCATTTGGTCGGCAAATCGTGTTGGAGATCTTCCTATTGGTATTCGGCCTTCTATCTTTTCTTCTACTACCAATAGTTCCATGGTCCCAGTTCTACTAGCTATGCGGCTGATGTAAATTAGGTTGTGCTCATTTTACTTTTTTTAATAGACTATCGGTTATATGAAGCTCTTCCAGAATTAACCGCTTGGTTCTATGTTCTGTCCAGGAGACGCGTAGAATTCTTCTATAGATCCACATTTCGCAGGCTTCGATGTTACTCCTATCGATTTTTTTAAGAGTCAATGTTTCCGCTGCGTACGTAGCAATGGGAAAAATAAGGGCATTGACCAGCCTGAGCTTAGTATTCCTCGTTATTGTTCGGTCTTTTCATATTTTAATCAATTTAGCTGTTGCTGTTCGGGACATTGCTAGTCTACGCTTGATTTCTGAGGAATAATCGCCACTTAGAAATTCTCCAGTTGGTGTATGTGCGATAGATCTTTCTACGATCATTATTTTTGTTATTCCTGTATTAATCTGAAGTCCTAAATTTCTTCGCTTATCCAGCTTAGACTTTCAATGATGGTAATCATTTACGTTTTAGTGAATTGACCCTGTATATTATGCCCTATATAAATAATTTGTATCCTTAATTTAAAATACGTATTTTTTTTCAGTTCGACCGAGAAAACAACGTAATCAGGTAAACAACGAGAACAAGCCTCTACACAACTCCAACAACTTCTCTCCTTTAGACAAAAGACCGTCCAGGTCGGTCTTACAGAATTCAAGGTGGCCACGAAAAAGGCGATGCGTTCACCGAAGGTTAGAGCGATGTTCTTGGCCACAGTGTAACCATTCTTGCCCCAAATTGCACAATCCCTTCACCGGAGAAGAGATGGACTTCATAGAATTGCTGAAGTCTTTCGGATTAGATATGAACAGCGTGGCTGACGCCCTGGGTATCGATATACAAACTTTAAATAATATGGATCATTCTGAGTTATTGAATCTCTTAACGCAGCAATCAAATTAACAGATTATTTGAATGTATTAGTTTTTTGTTGATTTAAGTAGTTCTTGTTTTGTAATTACTGAATGATCAATTTTTAAAGTAAATCCAATGATTTTATGGATATATTTTACATTTAAAAAGATCTGAAAGCAGTACATATCTGATATTCTCTTCTATTCATTCTATTCATTTTGGCCAATTAAGTCCAAACTCTGATGTATACGTTGCATGTGAACCATAGACGTATATTAACATAGACTGAGCAGTCTCTAGAGACAAGTGACGACACCATCTTTTTTTTTTCAAGTATTCAAGTATTCAAGAATTTTATCATATTTTCCATTTGAAGTAGAGCAAATAAGCAATAAAGACTTCGTTCGGGACTGTGATAAATCATAAAGATATATGCAAATCTTTGGAAGTTCCTATAGGCGTGCATAAAAAAAATCTGTACGTTTTCTGCAGACATTTCGGCGTATTTTTTTAATTATTAACAATTTAGTGAAAGATGTCATTTTTTCGAGGTTTTGCTTACCATTAAAAAGCTTTAAAACGGCGATTGCTAAAAGTGTTAAAAGTAATTTGTTTCTTCGAAAACTGCAAAATAAGGCAAAATCGTTAATTGTTTATTACCAGTGTAAAAATCAACCTAGATATTTGTTATTGCGACCAATGTTGGGTATTGTGATCCATAACAAACCCTCAAAATTTCAGATAGATCCATCAATTAGTTTAACAGTTATTGAGGAAGGTTGCTTAATATTAGGATAGCGCTTAATATTGGATAGCTAAATATTTCAAAAACAAATGGAATAACATGTGCCATCTATCCACGAAAGGCTTCAAAACTAAATGTAGAAGTCGTTGTAGAATCTAAAGATCAACCATCTTAGCATACTTGCAATTTTATTGAATCGCACATTCGTAAAGTTGTGTTTACCTATTTTTTAGTGCTGAAAGTATATTTTAGTATATGAAATTTTGTATCTGTTTATCTTGGAAATATTCTAACCTGCAATTTAGAAATGTGCCTAACATGGGACATAAAGTACCTATTCTCTATATTAGATACCTAATATAAGGAACGTTTTTATATATCTATACTGAAAAATGTTTTTATTACAAATAGTAGCGGTTGAAAAATGTATCCAATATTAGGCGACTCCCCACTTCTATTAATTTATCACATGGACAAATTACATCAGAAGAATATTTATTCTGTAGGCACGTTCAGAAATAACCGAATGGGATTACCAGCTTTTATTACAGCAATGCCTAAGAGGAAAAGAGAAAACCTAAGACCTGTATAGTTCACCTTTCAACATGCTTTCCTTGTGAGCTTAATAATATCGCACGACACCAAAGATGTTTTTGTAATGATGACAGCTTTTGATCCTACAGAAATGAAACTCATCATCATTATCATTGGTGCTACAGCCATATAAAAGAGCCTCGACCTTCCGAAGTCTATTACGCCAGTCAGTTCTATCCATTGCCAACTGTTGCCAGTTTGCTGCGCCTATTTTTCTACCACCTCATCTACATTATCCCTCCATCTGAGTTTTGGCCTACCCCTACTTCTACTTCCCACAGGTTGTGACATAAGGATTCTTCTAGGAGGGTTGTTCTGCTGTGATTTTGCCAGATGTCCTGCCCATCTTAGTCTGCCTATTTTTATAATCTGCCTATGTTTATATCTGTGATATATCTCGTAGTTGTACCTCCTACAAACACCATTTTCACAGATGCCACCAAATATTCTTCTCAGGATCCGTCGTTCAAATATAAGCAGGAGGTTTTCATCTGCCTTGGAAATGGTCCATGTCTCCGATCCATATGTCAACACTGCTTGTATAAGGGTTTTGTATATGGTTATTTTTGTTTTTTGGCTTAAGTTTCTGCTTCTCATATGTCTACTCCAAAATAGCATTTGTTTGCTAGGATTATTCTTCGCTTGATTTCTTCCGTCATGACGTTCTCGTTGGTGATCAGGGAGCCTAAGTATGCGAATTTGTCCACCACTTTAAAGGTAGAGTTATCAACCGTGAATTTTTGGCCGATGTTTCTGGCTCTATTGTTGGGTATTGATGCCATTATCTTAGTTTTCTCCTCATTTACTTGCAGGCCCATATTTTTGAGGCATTTGACAAGGTAATATACATTTCTTCTAGCTTGCGTGTTGTGCGGACAACTAGGTCAACATCATCTGCATATGCCAAAATTTGGGATGATTTATTAAAAATGTTTCCTCTGTTGTCTATTTGGGCATCCCTGACCGCCTTTTCCAGAGCTATGTTGAAAAGAGACACACCAGCGCATCTCCCTGTCGTAGCCCAACATGCGTTTCAAATGCCTGTGATTGTTTGCCCTGTATTTCGACTTTGCAAACAACTTTACGCATTGTAGCCTTAACCAATCTTATCTGGCCTGTTATTGATCGAACAGGAATAAAACCACTTTGATATTCGCTAAGAAGCTCCTCTGAATATGCACTCAGGCGACCATATAAAATACTCGAAAATATTTTGTATGCTGTATATTTTGTATGTAAGGAGGGTTATTCCCCTATAGTTTCTACATTCCAATTGATCACCCTTTTTGTGTAGCGGGCAAACGATCCCAATACACCACTCTTCCCGGATTTCTTCCTCATTCCAGGCTATCAGTATGATTTTATATATGAAATGAAACTCATACAAAGAAATTAAAAGGATGGAAACAAGAAATGTATGAACTGCCCTAACGCAATTTATGAATATACAAAGAACATGTGTGGTGTTGATAAATTTGGCCACTACCGATCGTCATACTCTATTGGAAGAAGTTGAAAAAGATTGGTTCTGCATTTTCTGGTTCCTTTTCGAACCTGCAGTAATAACTGTGCATATCTTGTTTATCAAAACCTATAACATTAAGACTAGGTAGGGCACTAATTGATAATTGTTCTTCGAGACAGCGACGTGCAACTTTTTTCAGAGTAAAAAAGGTGTTTTTGCGGTTCCAAATGAAGTTCGCTTGGCAAACGTTCGTTATGAACAAAATTGTTTTCTTATATGTACTCTAATTAAGCTCGATTAAGAGTTAAACTAATTGATGGATCGATCTGAAATTTTGAGAGTTTGTTAAGGAACACGAAACACAACTTTGGGCACAATAACAAATATCTAGGTTCATTTTTATAATATTTATAACCACCTATTAAACTTTTTAATATAAAAAAAATTTTAAAAAAATTTACACTAAATCATAAATAATTTTAAAAAACGCCTAAATATTTGTAGAAAACATAGATTTTCTTTATATAGGTCTATAATAACTAAAAAAATTCAAATACCTGAATTTATCACAGTACCGAGAGAAATCTTATTTCCCCGAGCTATTGTTCAACGTTTCATTTAAATATATTCTGAATTCTGGAGCAAATTCACATTTTGTTTTCCGGTTGTTTTTCATACTTAAGATAGTGGTATGCTGCCTTATGCTTTTTGAGATCAATAATAATCTAGTGACTTGAATTTACGAATAAAATTAAAAATGCATTTTACTTTTGAAATCAACAATTAAATTTTCGCCCATACAAACTCCAATTAACTTGTAGTGAACTCAAGATTAGGTCTGTACTGCAAAAATTGTAATGTAACCACAAAAATATTGGATGTTACTTGACTAATTAAACAATATATTTAGTAAAATCGCTTAGAGAAGAAAGAATTTGTCATTTAATGTAGATAAACAATGTTTGTGCTCTTGGACTAAGAATCGAGCCATCAAACGACTCATAGTTTAAGAGAGATTGCGCAAATATTTGGTAGTTTCTGAAACATCCGCTAGATAGCAGGCAGAACTTTTGTAATTTAAAAATTTGACTGATTTTGTTCTTATCTTTGTGATTTTATATTTTAAAGTTTTATTTTCCTTTAAATGTATGCGGGTAAGAATATTTGATTGGTGCGTTAGTCAATATTTATCATAAATCTCTATTGTGTGTTCATCATTTTTACTATAATTTAGTAATTAAGTAATTTAGTACTTAGTCTTCAATAATTTAATTATCATTGTATTTCATTAATTTCTTTTGCCACTTCATCTATAATTAGACATGTTCTTCTTACTAGACTAACAAGTTCATTTTAATCATTAAAAATATAGTCTCTATTATTAAAGTATTGATTCTGTTCAGCAGTAGGTGCGAATTATTTGTCAAAACTTGAATTTTATTCGTTTCTTTTTTGCTTTAATTCGATCGAAATAAAAAAAATCGATCTATTTTGTTCAGTCCGTCTGTTGTGGAGGCCTTAGCTTAGTGGTTAAGATACTCTCATCCAAGCCGGAACGCATGAGTTGGATTCTCGGCACCGACAACAAAATTATGAATTTATAAAAATTATTCGAGACCTCACCGTGTTTCGGAGGACAGGAATAAAGATGTAACTGACGCTGGAATCTGTCGAGAAGGATCTCCTTGGCAAAAAAGCCATTCTTTTTAAAGTGCGCTCTTTCCGATGGAGGATGGCTACTACAATTGCATACTCTTCTCTGTCTTTAGCCATACAATATTAATATTAGTCCGTCCGTTTGTTTAGAGATTAGTAGATACAGCTAAAACTGTCACAGAGAGAGAAAATTTAATGAAAGATTTGGATTCAGCAATAAAAGACATGTAATAGGAAATGGTGAAACCGGAATTTTTTTACTTCTGATTCCGAGAAATTACTAAAAACAAGTTTACTCCTAAATTATAACAGATGACCTTGAAATTATTTATTGCTCTCCAGCAGCAAAGGTTCGGATTCTGTCCAGAAGGTATTATTCTTTGTTTTGTCAAAAGAACCAAATGAAAATATTTCCGATATATGCGACACTAGTACTTAAACAACCAAAAAAATAAATTCTGTTACCTATTGTGATCTTTCGAAATTTCTTGAATTTTTTTTTGAATACCATTTTAATGCTTTTCCTTCGATTGTACCTTCAGTGTTTGTTGTGGTATAAGTAGTATTTATAAAGAACTTTATTTTGTTGTACAACCGATTAGACGGTTTTTATTTTCTTTCCATTTTGCTACTTATAAATTACTAAATTTTATGAAAAATGGTGAACGCGCTGGATTTCTTTAACCTTACAAATATCTAGTATTAATATCTGAATGATTCATTGTTTATAGTTTGTGTTTGTAAATAAAAAAATGTATGTATATAAAAAATACAAAAGCTGTCGTACTAAGCGTTAGATGTAATATCGAGCCATCGAGATAAATAATAATTTAAATATGCTGTAAAATTTAATTGTTTAGAATTAATGGTTTACTTACTTCCACATAATGATACTTACTACTAGAGATTTTCATTTTAAATAAAGTTTAAAAACTAATAATTAATAACGATCTACTAACTCGTCCAATCAATGTATTGTTCATTTGTTGTTGCACAGTCGCACAGTTATGTTTTTATTTTTGCACAGCGTTGCCGTCTTATCGGAACAGTAAAGAATATAGGGAATTATCAAATACTAATAGTACAGTAGACTCCCTCTATAACGAGAACTGAAATGACAGACTAATTACCTCGTTATAAGCAGATCTCGTTATATCAGACAATCATAATACTGTGCATACATATGAATCTGTAGTTTTCTAAACCATTAACTTCCTATAGTGAAGCCATTCGGAGCAATATAAGATGCTAATAAATATTGTTTGAATGGCGTTTTTGAAAAAAAGTTATTTACTTTTATTGTCAATGAAATATATTAAAACATAAAAGAGTTGTTTACTTTTATTATCAATGATATACGTTAAAACAAAAAAGCTGTACTTATATTTTTTTCCAACTACATAATGTATAAATCGTATTTTCAAGGATAACATAAACTATTGCTTCTGCAATTTTAAGAACTCTGTTATTTTTAACTGCTTTAAATGATCCAGTATCATTCTATCATATATTTTCTAAAGATGTGAAACAGTTGTATTTATTCATTGTAAAGAAGTTTATTGCGGGCTGCAGTTAAGTTTATTGAGGGGCTGTTTGAAAAGGTATTTATTTATAGCCACGACCGGACTAAAAACGTAAAAAACACGTTTTTGGATCTTATTTTCTCTCGTTATAACCAAATTTGCCTCGCTATAGACGGTTATAGTTCAATAGAAATTTCACGGGACATCTAATGTATCTCGTTATAAGCGAAACCTTGTAATAACCGTGTTCGTTATAGAGGGAGTATACTGTATTACTATTAATCAAGAATTTGTATTATTAAATTTTAAATGTGAATACTACTTGACAAAATATTCACGTTATACAAAAGTATAGATCTTTTATTTTTTATTTTATAATTTTGGCATAGCATTTTGTGTTTAATTTAATTTAATTTTTCTCTTAAAAATTTAGTCGACGCCTTCAATGTCAGTTAAAATGTCATTGTGTGAAAATGATTAACGTAACAGACCAAAACATTTAAATTTGACAGTCTCTTTCGATTGTGATTTTTTCTCAATGGCTCGTTAGCCGTTAGTTGTTAAAATATAATTCTAACGTATTTATTTATAAATTATAGTAAAAATATTTTTGTATTTATTATTTTTGTCTGTTATGTACACAACACAAATACAAGTTTTAGTTTTAGGAATAATATTTTCCATGATTTGATCAATGATTTGTTCACAAATACCAAAAATGTTCCTTGATAGGAAAAAGAGTTTAACATACGTAGCAGTAAGAGCACACATTGCATTTTTGAACAAATACTATAAGTTTAACTTAACACAGTGGAACAGTCATTTCATTGTTTTCTGTAACTTTTGAATGATTTTTTGTCGATCATGTCAAGATTTTAAGTTTTAGCATTCCCTCTCTTTGTCTAAAGCCTAGTTATATTCATACAAAAGTCTTTTACCACACACTAATCATATACGTTGAGGTAAAATTGTCGCTTTTAGAATTTTTAGAGCGTTTAATTTTTACATATTCTTGTTTGATGCTTTACTAACAGTCAGTTATCAAAATGTAGATCCCATCTACTTTGATAATGCCTTCATGATCTGCAAAGCTTTGTGTAATCGTCCATACTCGTCACTCATCACCTTTTTGACTCATGGTCAAAATTTTATGATGGTTTAATGGCCATATTATAATAGAACTTGCAAAAGTTGGTGAATAGTTTCTGATTATTTTTAAAAAAGTACTTTATCATGTTTTTAAATTCCAATTAACTTTTCTTTAAGTTCTGTCATTATCTCCAATATCCAATAGATTGTCAAACGCCGATGAAATGAACTAAAATAACGGTATCTCTCAGAGGTATGTTTGTTATTGGTTTATTCTACATCATACATTAACATATTACATACACGTTTTCGGGAATTGGTCAGATCTATTATAATAAGCTTTTCTTCAACACCCGATAGACCTTATGATCTAACCATGGTATACACAATGCTCTTGTATCAAAAAGACATCCAACTTTCTCATACCAACAGTAAGTTCTGCCGAAGCAACCTTAATGTGCTGAAAGTTAGCCTTTATGACCCTGTTAGAACAGAGAAAGAGTCCTCGATCGGTTTTTTTTATATCCATTTTTGGAACGAAATAGTGCCTCAGAATTGGCCAGCTCTTTGAGGCATCACTTAGGCAATACTTTTTCTCCCTATACCATGCATCCCCTAGACACGATGGTGTTACACCTAGGAATTGACCACACAATAGTCGCAGCATAAATATCACTGTAGGATGAGACAGTTGCTGCGTATGTGTATATATGTGATGATAAGTTCCACACCTAGTTTGTCCGACGTGGAGTACTTGACAGCTTCTATTGTACTGCACAACTCTACTCTTCATTGCAGTCTCAGACTAGCACTGTTATCCATTGACATATTTGATATTACAATTCAATAAATCCCTTTATGTATTTTTAGTCCTACGTATACTCTTCGAAAGCCATTTTATCCATCTGTCAATATCTCGTATTACAGGTTTTGTTCTGCATACGTATTCTTCTAAAGAAAATTTGCAAGATCAGAAAACACGCCTATATTTGCTTTATATATTTTGAAAAGGCATTTGGTTGCATTCAGCACGATCTTTTAAAACATATGGGAGCTGGACCATCTCTTCAGGCTCTTAAAAACAACTTTTCTGACATTAAATCACGACATTAAAGGAAATCGTATCTGTACTAGAAGGATTCAAAGAAAACGAGGAGTGAGGCAGGGGTATTTGCTGTTACTAACAATGTTGAATTCAACAAATTCCTGAGCTGACATGATATTCCTGAGAAACAGGATACAAAAATATTAAATATGTTAGAAGAGCAGCAGATCCTTGTTAACCTGATTTACGAAGAAAGTCACCGCAGAGATGTTAATATCATTATCAAGAAAGCTAAATGGATGACAATGAGGAAAATACATGTAAATCCAAATCAATTTGACGCTGCAGTTATTGCACGGATAGAACATTTTTAAATATATTGGAAACTGACTGGATACTAACCGTGATTCTGACAAGGAAACTCTTTCCAGAATTGAAATATCTCGTAAGCCGTTCATGTCTTGGAAGACGCTGTCATGCAACAAAGATATATCTATGTACCTTCACAAAAAAACTCGACAGTCATGTTATATTTCGCTAGTCTTTCGCTCAATATCGATAAACAGAATTGAAGCATTTGATTACTGTTGGATTTCTAAAGATATCGTGTACAAGGTGCTTAGAAGGATGATGCAGATTTAGCGCAGTAAATTGTTGCAATTGTAAATTGTGTAAAAACACAGTTAAAAATAAAAAGAAAAACATTTGACCATATGGTCAATGACCTAAATAACAACTATTGCGGCTCATAACTCAGGAAAAAGTCACAGCAAGACGACGGATTGAACGTAAAAAGATACCTTGGTAACATAACATAAGACAAAAGACGAATCTTCAGATGGAAGATTTACTTCGAGCTAATGCTGATGCTGATAGACAAATACTCCATCATATTGTTGACTTGTAGATGTATGTAGATAAGAAACTTGACGTGGTAGTACGTACCAGAGTAATACCTACTGTTTTGGAATCAGTATTACTATTTAGCACTCGAACTCAATAGAAATTGCTTTACAAAAGTGTTCCTCTGTGTAATTTAAGAAACAGATTCTATTTTATTCTATATGGTGTCTAAAAAGTGTGAGATAATTAAAAAAAATGATAAAAATTTTAAAACTCTTGTTTTAAAATCAACAGTTATTCCTTGTTAACTTATGCATCATTTTGCCCTTTGAAAATTTTTTTTAATAAAGAATTATAAGTTTAAATTATAGAAATCCCTAAAGTTACTTACTATAACGCTTTTTGCGTTATATTCAAGAAACTTTTTAATACGCTTTAACACCTGATAAACTGACAGGCAGATTTATATCAAAATGGAAACTTACACACACTTTCTAGACATCTAATATAAACTTTCCACAAAACTTTAGAAAATTGTCAGATTATAGTATAGAAAAATTGTGAGAAAATTACGTCACTACCTAATTATAACATATGAGGTATATATAGTACCTTAATATATGAAAAAATATTTAAATTGCGGTCATGACGATAAAAAGGTCAAATTATTTATTACTTAATATTAGTTATAGGACACTCAGATAGTGCGATGTACATAAAAATTATTTATTAGTAATGTAGAAAATATTTATTATAACTCAACAAAATGTCATTAATTACACAAGTTTAGGGCATTCTCAATGTACAAGATTCGTCAAAGAATGGGTTACTGCATTATTACATTTTTCTGTAAATTTTAGTATATAAAAAGTTTTTTTCAATATAATATATTTCTATTGTTTTGGTTCTCTATAATCTCTATTATTATTTAGTTTAATCTACGATGTCTGTAATCGTTACGTAGCTCAATTTGAAACGTGTTCTTCTTGTTAATTTGCCAAGACCTTTTACTCTACAACTCTACAGCCTACAGCCAAATGTGTTGATTATTCTGTTTTTTGTATTCTTTATCAGTTTGTACACTTTGTTGTTTATGATCATAGCTTCAAGTATTGTTTTATTATGCTATTATGCTTATGATAACTATTTTTTCACACAGTACAAACGTCCTTTAAAATTTTATTTATTTTTATATATTTATATCTTATATACGATAATATTCTTCGTCCATGTATTCCAGCATCAATTAATGTCAGATTTGTCCTGATGTATTTTGTGCAATTATTATTTTGTTTTTTCACAATCTTATTCATTCTTGGGTGAACATTCCTTCAAAGACACGGCCTTCGTCTGTGAAACTGATTTCTATTCTCAGCTCTATTAAAATTCTATTACGGTCTGCAAATGTTTATAATTTCATCAGCTTATTGAAGATGTAGCCCTTACGTTTCATTTGTACTTTCAATTTGACCCTTGAATCACTTAACGTAATTTTTGTCAGTACTTAGCCATTATTGACTGTGTTCCGTTAGCTTCTCTAATACACAAACATTTCACAGTCTGTTTCTATTCTATCCTCGTCTTACACAAATTTTTCATTTGATATATCAATAAAATTATTAATTGCATCAATGAAAATCTGCCTTATTCTTAATTACCTACTGTTAAGTAATTCCATTTCTATATTTCAAAAGAATCTAAATTTATGAAGCTATTTAAGGACCAAACTACGACTTTGAAGAAATTGAAAAACGAATAGAGTACTAAAGAACTCGCTTGAAAATCTTCAAATTAAAATCGATAAAATAAAGAAAAATCTAATTATAATAAAGCGTTTTTTTTGCGAATTTTGTACATATTAAATTTATTGTTTCTGCCCACTTTACAAATACCCAAAGAATGTTTGCCCTATCCACTGCAGGACTGATTTTTGTTCTACCTCAGTTGTACAGATTTTCTTTAGTCAGTAGGTTACCTTATTTTTTTTTGTAAAAATGTAAAAGAAAATAAACTAAGTATCAGGAATTTATTTGTGTATTTATTTTTGTTTATACCTTAATGTTAGCTCGCTCACAAGAGGATCTGGTCCAAATATTAAGCCAGTTAGACACTAAGACTATGCAACTATAAAACTATATCAGCATATGGAAAGACTCAGAAATATCCCACAAAATAAACTGAAACGATTATTATTATAATCCAGATTTAGCCAAACTGTTCACACACTGGGAAAATTCATTCAAAAAATCTATAAAACATACGTAAATATTTTTCCTAAACTCAATGCTCTTTTGTAAGAGTATTCGCATGCAAAAAAGAGCTTCTCGAGTACCCATACCGTTTCGGAAACCAAACTGCTTATCACCAGTTATCCCCTCACAAAGTTTATATATGCGACAATGCAATATTTTCATAAAAATTTTGAGCGTGTGACTCATTAAACTGATAAGTCGATAGTCGCTACACTGTCTGGCATTCTTTTTCTTGGGAATAGTTATAAATATCGATTCTAACCAATTGTCTGATAATTTGCCGCTGCTGTATATCTTATTAAAGAAGGATGTGATAATCGCAACACTCTATTTAATAGTTTTAACAATTCTGCAGGTATTTCGTCAGGACCAGAAGCCTTCCTTCATTTCGCTTGGTCGATAGCCTTCTGAACTTCTGAGATTAGAATCGGTGGGCCTGTATCTCGGTTAGATGTTATTTCTTGGTAGATTCTTTGCTCATCGTTAAATAATTCTATTATGTAATTTTCCCATTCGGTACAGCGTTTTTTTTTATCACTTAAAATTCTACCACCAGAGTCTTATAATATATTTTGCCCATAAGTTCTGCTTTTGCCTGTTACTTCTTTTAGTTTTTTATGCAAATGGAAGCTGTCGTGTTGTTGCTCCAGTTTCTCAATTTCTAAACAGGATTCTTGTAGCCATCGGTCTTTTGCTACTTTAATTCTTTTTCGGATTTCTTTATGTATTTCATTGTATTTTTCTCTGTTTATGGATTTATACTGCCTCCGAACGTCCATTAGATCTAAGATGTCTTGTGTCATCTAGTCATTTTTAACTGTTGGTCGTCTTAGAAGATTTTCTCGAGATACAGTGGTTATTGTCATTTTCATTTGTTCCCAGCAATCATCTATGTTGTTGGTATCTTCTAGTCTAATTTCGTGGAACTTGTCGTTAATTTCTTGAGAAACCTTATTTAGAGTGCATGGGTCTTGGAGTGCATCTAGTGATATTTTGGAGGTTTTCTGATTTTTACAGACTTGTGTTCACTTAGAGCCAGCTATTTTATCTTTGCTAGAAGTTTTTCAAGCATTGTGTGAGGGACGTATTGATAATAAGGGAATTATTATTATCAGATTTAGCCATACGGCTCACACTCCATCCAAGGGAAAAATTCACTCATCCCAGATACTTACAGTATCAAAACGATTGAGCTCTAGTGGGACTCTTTTCGTGTTATCGAGCCCTAGGTGACTTGATAAGTCGGAGTATCTCATAAAAATTTTCGTAAGCATCTGGACGTCGAGAGCTTTCTGCACGGTCTTATACAGGTGTTCACTTAGAGCCAGCTATTTTATGTTTGCTGGAAGGTTTTTCAAGCATTGTGTGAGGGACGTATTGATAATAAGGGAATTATTGTTATCAGATTTAGCCATACGGCTCACACTTCATCCAAGGGGAAAATTCACTCATCCCAGATACCTACAGTATCAAAACGATTGAGCTCTGGTGGGACTCTTTTCGTGTTATCGAGACCTAGGTGACTTGGTACGTCGGAGTATCTCCCAAAAATTTTCTTATGCATCTAGATGTTAAGAGCTTTCTGCATAATTGTATAGAGATGCTCATTAAAACCTAGCTGTTTTATTTTCTCTAGGAAGCTCTTTTGAAATAACTCCAGTAGTAGAAAGAATAATAGGTATCGTCTGGGTACTTTTCATTCTCCATTTTCTCCTTATTTGTATTTCCAGATTTCTGTACTTGGCGATTTTTTCGTTGTATTTATCACGCAGATCTTTATTATTTTCAGAAGTGAATATTAAAAACAAGACACATCTGTATAGGAGGAGAACAACAAAATCTAATTTTGGAAGAGCAACAACAACAAATAAATCACTGTAAAATGTATAAACATCCAGACATACACATAGCCAATGAAGGCAATTTGGATAAAGAGATGAAAAACATAAATAAACAGGGAAGACAAGCCATTAGGCATGAACAGCGTACTGTGGGATTAAACAATTTCAAGAGAAAATCAACACAGAATCTATAATGGCATTGTCAAAACTTTGTTACATATGGATGCGATATATGGTCACTGAAGCAGAAAGCCATAAAGACTTTGGAAGCAACAGAAATGGATTATTGGAGAAGAGCGGCCGGTAGATCAAGATTAGACAAAGTAAGAAACCGGAGAGTTCAAAAAATCATGGGCATTAAACATAGAATAACAGAGAACATCAGAATCAACCAACCAAGATGGTACCGACACGTACACAGAATGAATGACAGTAAAATCTCAAAAAAGTATTAAACTGTTTATCGCAGGAAAGACGAAAGAATGGCAGACCGAAATTAAGTTGGAAAAAAGAAGTCGACAAGAGTATAAAAGCGAGAGGAATAGAAGAGTACGTTCTGAATGACCGAGTATGTATGTATTATTATTGTTCGGGTACAACAGGTATCGCTACATCTATTAGTGTTGTCTGTCTAGTAAGTTTATTAAGTAGTATGAGATCCGGTCTATTATATGTCACTAGTTGGTCTGTGAGCACAGTACAGTCCCAGTAAAGCTTGTAGTTGTCGTTTTCAAGCATTCTGTTAGGGACATATTGATAATAAGTGAGATGGTCGGTTTGGAGGAGTCCCAGTTTGCTCGCTAATTCCTGGTAAATAGTCTTTCCTACTGAGTCAAGGCGTTCTTTATAATCGGTACCGGCAAACATCTGGCAGTCCTCAGTAAGATGTTGGATAGTTTCTTGGGCTTGACATCCATATCGGCATTTGCCGTTTTGGACTTAAGGTCCAAAATAACCCGCTCCTGAATGGCAAGCAGGAAACCCTCTATCTCGGGAAACATCTTTTCTGTTGTCAACCAATAGTTCGACGCTGTATTGCCGATATATTCTTGGATGATCTCATTGAAATGTAGCCCATGCATAGGTTTACTTATGCAGGTGCGCATTTTTTTTGTTTAGAAAGGGGATTTATGCGCACTTTTGGTCCCTCAGATTAAGCGGCGTTGTGTCATCTACTGCGCAAATTGCGTGATGTAAAGATGTCTCAGCCTGCGTTTAAAAATAGGTTCTTAAATTAGAAATCTGTTTATCCAGTTGCTCGCTTATGTCCATAAGGCCTTTTCACCTTAGACCCCGCGGCAATAGTGTTGCCTCTACTGCACTGCGTAGATGACGTTTTTTTTAAGAATGCGTAGATTTTAACTTTGTATATCCGTTTTTGACCACTTTATACAGTAATTTCTCGTTTTATAGCGCGAAAAGCATATATAAAAAAAATTGAATAAAAAAAAAAGACATTACTTACCTTAAAAAAGTAGGTATACGTCTCGTAGCCTTCTAAAATTACATAAAACCAAGACAAAAACAAAAAAGTTTCCCGAAATTAAAAGAAATAGGCTGCATAATAAATTACTTCGAATATCTGAAAGAAATTCATACAAAAGCTTAAAAAAACTGATGCACATTTTTATTCGTTTTTGTAACTATTTATATTTATTCATATCGTGTCGATAAACAGAAAAACAAGGGAACCTGTTTATTTTACTAGTGTCGTTGTTGAAAGTAAACCAATTATTTATTAACTTCGTCTGCAGGTGAATGTTTTCCTAAGTTATCTCGTTGTAAAATGTGTTTAAAATACCTTAATTCTTTAATACTCTTTCAGTTTAAATCATAATGTTTTTCTATCAATTTTCTAACATCAACTGATTTTTCTTGTTTTATTTGTATATCTTTGCCTTTTAAAGCACTTGGTCTAAGAGATTTGTTTATTAAGAGCGGTTTCAACATCCTATCCCCTGATGTATTGCTACAAAGTATGTAATAATGTTACTCGATCTTTATTGCTTTATGTCCACTTGCAGTTTTTTCATCCTTTGCGATGTAAGTACGGTTAGGCATTTTTTTCCAATACAGTCCCGTTTCATCAGCGTTAAATACTTGATCGGCACAATAGTCCCCATCTTCAATAATTTTCGCTAGATCCTGTGGAAATATTTTTGCTGCTGCTTTATCTGACCACTCTCTCCTGTGATTTTGATATTATGAAATGCATTTCTTTTTATAAACTCGATTAGCCATCCTTTGCTAGTTGAAAATTTTTTACCAGCTTTGGAAGTGGAAGTTGGTGGCTCTGACTGTTTTATTAACTCATAAAACTGAAGACCATTTTCCTGCATTAAACAACCACTTAGAGGAATTCTTTTTTAAATCAGTTGCTCAATCCAAATTGCGATGAATCTCTCTAATCTTTCTAATAATACATTCCTTGAGTAAGATGAAAATTTGGCGTTTAATTTTGAACCAGAAATTATAAATTTTCTCATAAAGTACATTCGTTTAGCAAATTCCCATCTGTAGACACGCGCACGTGTTGATATTCGCCCTCTCATTCGTCAAGAGGCTATTAAATATATTTGGCTTGATTGCCTTAAGCCAGACGGATTCTCATGTTACAGATCCAAGCTTGCCAGTCTGTTTAAATTCAAATTATAGCGTGTTGGTTTTTAAGTTAATATATTGTGTGTTATATGTTATAGTTATTGTGAAGTTATTTACTGGTCGTGTTATTTTTTAGAGTTTAGTTTAAGTGTGATTTAATGATTAAATTTCAAGAAATTCTTACACTAATAGTTTCAAAAGTAAATATTTTTAAAAATAATATGATACACGTCAGTACGACCCTGTTTGGCTTTTGCCCATGTTTTCCAATTGCCGAAGATCCTTCTCTAGAAGGATTTCCTAAACGCTCTAAAATTACAATTTTCGTTTCCCACGAAATTGATTTTTGATCGTTGATGTTTTTTTTTCTCCATTGGGTCAAATAAAATTTTAAAAAAAGAAATGAAAAAAAATTAGACTTACGATATTGAATTTGTAAAAACCTCTTCTAATGAAAAATAAAATTTTACGACACTCACTTGAAATCTTTCAATCGGAACACCGTGCTGCTTATTATACTGCAGCTTGGAATCAGCACAATATTAAACAACTTATTATAAAACGAAGCACCGCTAAGGAAAAAATTAATTTAAAACAATATCAGGTTATACCTGTCAATGCGAAACTCGTAATGATGTAATAGGGACATCATATAACAAGGGAATCCCCGAATTGCAAAGGCTTACTGTACTGACATCTGGATGTGAGTCGTTAATATTTAATTATAATAGTTAATAATAGAAATTTTTGGATACATTTTTGGATGAAATACAAACCGCAAGGTAGAGAAATAAGGACATGCATTGAAATTGCAAGACAAGCATTTATAAAAATGAAAACAATGTTTGTCAATCGAGACCTTCCTCTGCATCTGAGGATAAGAGCCTTAAGATGCTACGTGTTCTCGACTTTGTTGTATGGAATGGAAAGCTGGACACTAAAAGTGGATAACATAAAGAAGTGGGAATCATTTGAGATGTGGTGCTATAGAAAGATTTTGAAAATACCATTGACCCAACGGTTCATAAAGCACATCAAAACAAGAAAGCTGGAATATTTAGGCCACATTACCAGAGGTGCGAAATATGAGATATTAAGGCTCATAATGTAAGGTAAAATCAAGGGTAAAAGATCCATAGGAAGACAAAGAATTTTCTGGCTGAGAAACCTAAGAGAGTGGTATAGTTGCAGCTCAGTAGATCTTTTTAGAGCAGCCGCCAATAAGGTACGGATAGCTGTGATGATAGCCAACCTCCGATATGAGAAGGAACTACAAGAAGAAGAAGACAAACCGCACAACTTTAAAATCGTATAAAAATAATCCGCTTAAAAAGAGACCTTACTGTAATACCAAATGAGTAGCTAAGCGCGGAACAGGCGTACGTATTTAATTTCTTAAATAGATTTTTCCTATTAATAAGTATAAGATATGACCGATTTAGTTGTCTTACTCTTCGCACAAACTCAGAAGTTATTTCGATTTTTATTAATTTATGGCCAATTACAACAAGACCAGAATAAACGATCTCCATGAAGTTTCGATCTATAAACTAACAAGGAAAGACCCAACCACATAAGAACTATAGACCAAAGAAATAATCTTAGCTAGCTAGCCAAGGAAGTTCAAAAGAGTCTTATCTCACGAGAGAAATCCCAGCAGATATCTGAACCTGTACTGCCTACTCATAGGAGTTGATAAAATGTAGTTCCAAACAATGGTCCAATCAGTTTGAACAACATGGAAGGTTATGCCAATAAATTCCTTTTAAAAGTTTTGTCCTGAGATGTCCAAAACTGGATAGAATAAAACGCCATGGCTAGAAATTTTTATAATCTTACTTACCATTTTTGCACCATTAGAATTAATTTAAATACTAAAATATACAAATAGGTAAACAAATTCATTATTAATGATCTTCGAATACAAGAAATATAATAATGTTAAAATTACTAATTTATTATTTTATGAGGCGTGTTTGATCGATGTAAAAAACGTATACGTTTCATGGAATGGTTTATAATCGTATAAAATTTTTATTATTTAGTACATTCCTACGATTAAAAATAAATTACATTGTTTATTCCTATATACCTGTTTACGTAATGAACTAATTATTAAATTATACAAGGGGAATGCGATATATTCCCCAGAAAGAAAATGTAGGTAATTATTATATGTATTTGTTATGGAATTAAACGGATATTTTATTGCAAGTTGAATTAAAAAATAAAACTTGTGTTTTTACTTACTTTTATATTAAATTGTTTTATTTAAAAAGAAATAATAGTCAATCAAATTGTTGTTACACAGAAAATATCAACAATAACTTTACACCTTAGGATATCATTGGTAGGAGTATTTGCTTTTCAAAGTGAACCAGAATAGACACATCTACAATTTTCCAGTTTGACGGTATACCGATTGAGTATACCTTCATAAATTACGTAGGTTCTTTGCAACCGGTAAAAATGCTAAATAAGCCTGCACCAGAAGAACTCCTTGTGATGATATTTTGTAACTGCAAACAAGGATGCGATACAACATGCACTTGCATCCGCAAAGTTATTGCTGGTTAAGTAGCCGTGCCCACTGGTATCGCCATACCGGCACAGCTATTCTTTATGTCTTTATGTCTTTACTGACATAAAACTCTTTCTAAAAGAGAACTCAACTTAAGTTTGCAAAAAACAGAATATGTAGTGATTCACAATGACGCGGAAGTAACATGTAAAATCGTTTAAATATCTAGGAGTACTTTTGATGGATTGGAACAAGCGGAAATTAGACACCGAATTGAACAAGAAAAAAAAGTAATTGGAAGTTTTAATTCAGTGTGGTGGGACCTGTATATAACAGAGAAAACAAAGAATAAGATTGGAAGAACATTTGTGGACTCTTTAGTAACGTAAGGAAATGAAGTGTGGACTTTAAATACTAAGTCAAAGACAGTTAGAAGGAGTAGATATAGATTATCTGCTAAGGAGCACTAGAATGTCAAGGCGCGATAGAATTACCAACGAGGCAATTAAATATAGATTCAATACCACAGACACGTTAACTAATATAATAAAAAGGAAAAGTCTTAAGAGGTTTGGACGTCCTACGAATGGAAGTAAGTAGATGGCCCAGTGAAGTATTTAGATGGAATTCACCAGAAAGACGTAAAAGAAAAAGACCAAGATTATACTGAAGTGAAAATATCAGAAAGGCATTAGAGTGCAGGAATTTGGAGGAAGAAGATACTCAAGACAGGCAAGACATGGCGATTAGACGTGGGTATGCGGAGTTAGATGTTTAAATCATCTAATATATTATATTTTTAAACAAAAATATATTTATTGTAATTACATTGATGCATTACAAATGAATCATTTAAAAATTTTAAGAAACGTTCGCTCATATTTTTAACTACAAGAGTAAGACAAAATTATTAGCAGCATATACAATAGGAAATGCAGAATGACTGACTAGAGACCGAAGTCGCAAAAAAAGACGCTGTGGTAAAAGCAAACGAAGAAGTGTTCGAATATGAGAACACAATTAGAGAAGAATAACACAACTAAAAGATGCAGTGCGCTGAAAAGACAGTAGGTATAATGAAAGAAAAATCCAATCGAAAAAAATTTCGATACAAAGAAATTAAGTCTTTCTATCAGGACGTATGTATGGACGACAAAAAAGGATTATCAGAACAAGAATACGTATATAACATCGAGTCAAGAAATACTATAAAATAAGACAAATCTTGTAACGTCTTAATAGAAACGAATAGATATATTCTAATCTTTGATGTTCGTGTTTGCTGCCTGAATTCTTCCTTTAATCTCTTCCGCGATATCTTTATCTGCAGTGATTGTTGCTCCGAGATATTTAAAACTCTCCACTCTTTCAAAGTAATATGGGTAAGAGCATATCTGGAGTCATTTTGTATAAAGTGTCAGAAGTAATATAGATTTCAAGATTTGATGGTGTTCAGTTCCTCTAGGTTGTTCATTTTTCTGAGGAACCCTTTATGTTTAATTCGGTTAATCCACAGATCTTGAATATTCTCCGATACAACCACATGTCAAACGCTTCTAATCTATTGCACATACCTTCTTTTAAGACCCACGATTCAACAGCATAAAACAATACAGAAAAGACGTAGTATATCAACAGTCTTACTTTTATACCAAGGGAGAGATTGTGGCTTTTGAAGAAAGCTCTCATCCGGTTTAAGGTGGATCTAGCTTTTCCGATAAGCACTCTTATCTTCTTATTTTTGGCCCATGCTTCAGTTATTATAGTGCCAAGGTAGTTGTAATGCTTCACTCTTTCTAATGGAGTTTGCTTGACTTTTTGCTATCTTTTTTTTGCTAATTATCATGAGATTTGTATTATATCTTTACATTTTATATTGATTCCATATTGTTGACTGTAGTACGTGATTTTGTTTATAAGGACTTATAGGTCTTCTAGGTGGTCTGCAAATATACTTCTGTCATCTGCATGTCTGATGTGGTTTAACCGGTATCCGTTTAGTAGAATATTTTTTTCAATTGAAAGCATAGTCAGACTAAAGTTAAGATGTGCAGAACAAATAACGAGAATAAGAGCTGGTCGAAAAACAAAGGGGCTGTTGAAATGTGAGTCCAAGGGAAAGTAAACAATGGGTCGGACGACCCATTGTTTACTCATGGTCCACCAACATAATGGACTGCTGACTGACCATTTTTTTAACTTAGAGATATAGCTGTCTTTAAAAAATAAATTTATTTAGTGAATAAAAAATAAATAAATAATTATTATGCAGTAGTTAAATAGTTTGAAAATGATTTGATCAAGCAGAGAATAAATCACGCGCTCCTCGTAAAAATACTCAGAACAAAATGGTGGGGACTAAAATACCAAATATGAATGATAAATATGACGTATATAGCAGGTCCACGCTTGATTTACTTTGACTTTGTTTTGTTAGTAGTATTATTAATTTACCAGCAGGAGCGCATACAATTTTTCCTGTTAAGTTTTGATCGTATTTTTGTAGCAGAAGAACACTGTTCGGAAATGAGTCAATGACAGTACAGTTCAACTTAAACAAGGTAGTCTTTATTGGCTTGATTAAGAGGTCAAATGATGTCGAGAGTGTGTTGGGTACTTTTTGTTTTGTTTGTGAAGAGTGTTATCAGTACAGGTATGTTTAGGTATATTTATATATCAAAAACTTGTTAACATTCATACAGACGTAGAATTTTATTAGCAATTATTCACTGGTGCGAATAAAACAAACAATACAATAAACTAATTTGTTTTAACCTCGTGGCAAGTAATTATAAATAATTTTTATCAAAATATAAACAAATTTAAATGTAAACTTTAGGTATTATTGCAAAAAAGTGATTCAATATTGATTCGTCGATATGATTCGTTATACAGCCGTAAGAATGATAGTTTTTGTGTTTATCTAATAGATTTTAACATTTTTTTACTGCCATGCAAACGTGGTTTGTACACTCAACAACACAAATGGGGTGGTACACTCGAAAATAATGACGCATGAAACAAGCTGCTCGAACATGCAACGACAACCACTGACAACCAAAGCTGTTAGGAAGTGTACACTTATTAGAGTTGAAAAACCTCATCTTTACAGACCCTCTACCTTATCCCTTCGTGAAAATATCATAATGTAGATATCGGATAAGATATATATATATATATATATATATATATATATATATATATATATATATATATATATATATATATAATGGCTATACACCCAGCGTAGGGTTAAACCGCGAATGCTTTCTAGATCCTATTTCTTGAGTGGATCAGTCCCTTTTGTTTAAGTTTATCTTCTTGACGATATCTCTCCATTTTTTCTTGTATCTAGTTTTTCCTCTCCATTCTCTAACTCCTGCCCTTTGTAGGTCATCTTCAACTTCTTGCAGCCACTTTGATCTTGGTCTTCCCCTTCTCTTTCTTCCTCCTGGATTCCATTCTATCATTGCGTATGTCACTGCTTCATCTCCTGCTCGCCAAATGTGACCTAACCATCTAACTCTGCATTGCTTTATTTTAGTCACGATGTCGTCCTTAAGTTCATCCTTACTCTCTGCATTTGTTCTGCTTCTATATTCATTTTGCTCTGTTATGATGGTCCCAGTATGGTTCTCATAATCTTCCTCTCCGCTATTCTTAAGTGTTCTTCATCATTTCTTCTTCATTTTTTGACCCTAGTCATTGTTTCTCCTGTATATAATAATATTGGCCTAATTATGGTGTTATAAATGTTCATCTTAGTATTCTTATTCAGTGTTTTGCTTTTAAGTAGTCTTTTGTTTTCTTAAGTAGTCTTTTGTTTCTTGTCTTTTGATCCTTAATGTCAGACAGCTAATCGAAAAAACTCGTGAATTCAATACTCATATGCTTGTGTGCTTTGTGAATTACACAAAGGCCTTCGATAAAGTCAAATGGCAGCAGCTATGGTTCATACTAGCGGAAATGGGAACACCCCACCACTTAATTCAACTAATCAGAAGTCTATATGAAAATAATAAGTGCACAGTAAAAATAAACAACACTCATTCCGATCATTTCAGAACAAAGCCAGGTGTCAGGCAGGGATGCATAATCTCGCCAACTCTGTTTAATATCTACAGCGAACACATTATGCGAAAGGTACTAGACGGATGGAAGGGCGGAATATCAGAAGGAGGTCAAAAAATCAATAACTTGACATATGCAGATGACACCTTAATAATCGCGGCAAATCAAGGAGAAATGGAAGACATAATGAGACGTCTGGAGGAAAAAAGCAAAACATATGGACTACACTGGTTAAATAGGAGTAAGACAAAGATCATGATAGTAGACAGAGCTCGGAATAATCTTCAACACATTAAAGAAATTGGGGGCTTTGAAGTAGTAAATAGTTTCATATACCTGGGGTCCCTAATAACAAATGACGGAGGGTGTGGCAGAGAGATACGTAGATGGTTGACTATTGCTAGAACAGCTATGATGACACTGGTAGCAATTTGGAAAAATTCTAGCATAACATTACACACAAAACTAAGGGTGGTAAGGGCGCTCATTTTTCCCATAGCGACATATGCATCCGAAACGTGGACCTTAAAGAAAGCGGATAAAAATAAACTGGACGCTTTTGAAATGTGGGTATACCGCCGCATGTTGATAATATCCTGGATTGATCATCGCCACAACGTATCGATATTAGAACGACTTAAAGTAAAGGATAGATTGCTCAAACAAATACAACAGAGATATTTGCAGTATTTTGGACACATTTCTAGAAGAACAGGTACGATGTAAAACTGATAGTCAAAGGTAGAGTTGAAGGAAAGAGATCTAGGGGAAGATCTCCAAGCCGTTGGGAGTTCAAACAAAAATACTGATTAACCAAGGGTTACATGAAGCCGAATAACTAGCCCAGGACAGAGAAGGATGGAGAGAAATCATGCAAAAACTGTAAAGGCCTGATGGTGTCACCCAAAAGGGATAAGGACTGAGGAGGAGGAGTCTTTTGTTTGCAAAATAAGACGTCGACTTCCTTTCTCCGGTTTTTCTTATTGTAACTCCTAGGTATTTGAAGTTTTCTACTTCTTTAAACTCAGAACTTCCTATTTTGATTTTTTCTTTCATTTGCTTTTTCCCTAATCTTAATATTTTTGTCTTTTTTTTATTTAATCTTAGTTCCATTACCTCCTCTTTCTCTTTTATTTTTTCTAGCATTTCTTTCATTATTTTCCTGTTCTTTGCAATAATAGCAATATCGTCTGCATATGCAATTATTTGACCAACTTTTGTTCTTAGATTTCCTTTATTTATATTTCGTAGTACATATTCTAATGTTAGATTAAATAGCGTTGTTGATAAGACATATCCTTGTTTCATCTCGTTATTTATACTGAATTCCTCAGTTTCTCCTCTTTGTGTCTTTATACTAATTTTTGTAACTCTCATTGTCATTTCTAATAATTTTCTATGTGAGTTTATGTGGAATTTTTAATTTTTGTGTGTTTTTTAAGTACTATCATTAATCCTTTCATTTTAATTGAATGAAATGCCTGTTTGAAGTCTATGAATAACATTTTGAATTCTAATTTATATTCGTTTGCTTTTTCCATTATTTGTTTTATTGTGTGTATTGCATCTATTGTAGATCTTCCTTCTGTGAATCCACATTGGTACTGTCCCACTATCTTCTTCGTGATCTTTGATAACTTCTTTTTTATTATTGATGTCAATATTTTATATGTTGTATTTAGTAACATTGTTGGTCTTCCTTTTTGTGTATTGTTATGATCTACCCTACCTACCAGTCCTCTGGCATTTTCTCTTCTTTCCATATATTTTTCAATAGGGCCAGTATTTTTCCTCTAAGTTCCATTCCTATAAAGTTATTATAACCAACCATAATACAGCTAATTGGGTTATTGTAGATCATCCAATCATGTAACCTTCTGTCTAAATTTTTTAGTGTTAACTTTTATTTACGTAGCTAAAATCAACGGCTCTATGTATTCTCCAAAGCAAGGTGGTGAACATTTACTGCTCTCTGTACCGAGAATTAAACCCGAGATGTCTTGGTAAGCCATTACGTAGTCACTGTTTTATACTAGAAACTTATATTTTATTATTGTTTATTAAGGGTACCGAATGAATATTTCCCTGTGATCTCGGCAGGGATAGGTATACTTCAAGAACAGCACACCTACCCATGCGAGCTCATAGATTTCTCCAGAATCCCATCCCCGGGGAAACGATGTCCAAATCCCAAGCATTCTCATCCCCTACCGTTCCTCTCTCCACCACCAAATCAAGTCACCAACACTCATGGGCCATGCATGGCGTTTTAATGACATAAAACCCCAAAAGTTATTTTCTATCAAAGACGAAACTACTGAAAGTACAGTTTCCATCGGCACCAACATCTCCAAACAAGATAGCGTTGGAAACAGGGTTGAAGCAGAGGGTGCTAAGAATACCCGGAAAAAATGATGCTACTGCAAAGAGCGACAAATACATATTACTTCATACAATGTGAAAACTATTATATCGGACTAGCAGATGATGAAGCTGGAGAAAGCTGAAAACAATAAAATGGTACATCATCGGTCTCAGCGAAATAAGGCGAAGAAGCGAAGCCCAAATTATTCTTAAAGCAGGACATCTATTATATCATATTAGACGAGAAGAAGATACTTCAAATGATAAAATGCAATTATTATTCATGGAAAACACGCAAAATATAGTTAAAATTTGCAGTATAAGTTCGAGGATTGCATACCTTATCTTCAAACTAAATGCAAGATATAAGCTTAAGGTATATCCTCCAAGGACTACCCACTCGGATGAAGAAATTAAAGAATTTTATAATGACCTAGAAAAAACTTACATACTGCACCAACATCTTCTTCTTCTCGTGCCACTCCTAGCGGAGATTGGAAATCATCATGGCCACTGCGACTTTGTTAGCAGCGCGTCTAAAAAGTTCAATCGAACTACACCCGAACCATTCACGTAGATTACGAAGCCACGATATTTTTCTTCTTCCCACACTTCTTTTGCCCTTAATTTTGCCCTGCATGATATTTCTTAAAAGTTCGTACTTTTCACCTCTCACAATGTGCCCCAAGTATTCCATCTTTCTAGTTTTTATCTCATACTACACAATAATTTATTATGGACGGCTTTAAGGCGAAAATGACAAAATAGCAAAGACCACTTAACTTTTTACAACAGCAAAATTGCTTTTTCAACGTTAGTCAAAATTTAACCTTTACATTAGCATTCACTGTGGTAAAGCTTATTCCAGGTAATATACTGATGATGGACTTTTTAATCTAAAAACGTTCTGCGATGTAGCCCGATAGGGTCTTTTTAATTATATACCTTTTATAAAAGCTTTTTAAATAAAACTGTTTTAATTTATCTTTCAGTTGTTACTAGACTGTGCTTATAGTATTATTTTATTTTCAAAAACCAATACTTGATTTCAGATGCCTCAAAATGTGGAGATGTACATCTCACAGTTTCGCCAAGAGATGCATTTTTGGAAATGAACTGGGTGACGGCGTGTGAAGGTGCGACAAATGTTCCGGATGAAATTATATTGTCTCGAAAAAATATGGTATCAAGTGACGTAAGTTTAAAACGAATAAATGATAATAATGATTTTATTTGTAACGTTTAACAAATTGTGTACCTACTAAACAAAAAAATATTACGTGTTTCCTTTTTCTACATCAGCAAGCTTCCGATACACTGAATGCACATTTTGTTAGAGATCCGTGACTCATTCTAACTACTAATTTTCACTTAAAAATATGCAAAATAGTGTTAACATGTTTGTCAGGTAAAATCACCATTTTTTCCGTTGTGTAATTATAAAATAGAGTTAAACTTTTGATAGAGATCAGTAACTTTATTATGGGGTCTTCGAGGATTTCTCTTGGATCGATACTAGTTGTGCTGGTGTATACGCTCTCCATATTTCTCTTTCTTTGATGAAGCTCTAAAAGTCCTCTTTTAGTTTATTACATTAACGTACGTGAGGTAAGAGAAAAATAAACATCAAATATATACATATATATATATATATATATATATATATATATATATATATATATATATATATATATATATATATATATATTTTAATGTGATATTAAAAGTCAGAGGTGCGCCAAGCAATTAATTAGCTAATTAATTAATTAATTAAACTTATTTAAATGATGCAATTATGATTTTATCACACTATTTAATTCTCTTATCTCAGGGTTACATTCGTGCTTCAATATCTATGCTTTACATATGATAGGTAAGATCCAAGGAATACCGGAATAATAAAAGCATATATGATACAACATTATATATTGAAATAAAATTCACATTCAAATATCTTCAACAAAAAATATCTCATATAATGATTATCAAAATTTTGTTCTACGTACGTGAACCTTCAAAAATTAATGTTATATACAATATAAATTAAAATTTCAAATCTAAATTGTTGTTCTAAATCTCCTGATCAAAATATTTCGATCTTTTCTAAAGCAATTAAAAAAAAAACTTTGTTAATAAAGAAAAACTGACGAATGGTAAAAAACTATCTCTCTGATGATGAGTTATCCAAATCCTTGTTCCTTGTAGCCTACAATATCTATTCTTAGCAGTTCCCTAGGTAATCAGCAATCTTACAACAAATTATTGCGAGCCTCTCGTCTTTAATGATCTCCTTCAAATGCACGTATCGTTCAAAAGATGCTAGCCTCTTCTCCTCTCGATAAACTGAATCTCTTGTTCCGGCCTTAACAGTGACTCTTGGAATATATAAGTAGAAAAGTATAACTTACAATATTTTACTGGATCAGCTTCCGTCAGATACACTTACTCCAAGAAAACTCACAAACATTCACTTCTAATGCTTACTACCACTTGGGAACCACCAGAGAACAACGACGGTTCGCCTTGCACCCTTGAAAAACAACTGATTATCTTTTCTCCCTCAAAAATCTAGCTAAACTCTCATTCCTACATACCAATCGCACTTTTTTCAATCTCCTCCAAGCAAAGCTCGTTATACGTATCCTCATCTCTTCATTTAGATAACAAACAACAATTTTAACTACAATTATAAATTTCCTAAAAACTATTAACATGCTAATCGGTTTCTACAAATTCTTAAGGACTAACGGAGAAATATAATTTCTAAATATTCTATTCTATTGTCTTATTCACTGTACAAGTCCATTTGGAAAACCCGCTTCACTTAAGCTCACTCACGTTACTCGAATATATTTTACAAAGAAAATAATTTATGCATATCTTAAATTTTGTTTACTGCAGGTCATTCAGGATAATGGATTTTCATTTCTTCGAAATATCTTTTATAGTTTATTTGTTGAATTACTTGAATTATTATATTTTGTACTTTGAAATATATTAAGAGCAAACCAGTATTACTTTCAATTTTACATAGCATAACAACTCTCCAGGATATCTTGAAAATTTATTTAAATGGTCTATTTAGTAATTTTTAATTTTATCTTTGGCTGATAAAATGAGTCATAACAATATATATATATATATATATATATATATATATATATATATATATATATATATATATATATATATATATATATATATATATATATATATATATATACCTATATGCTTCTTACTAAAACAATTCTCCTTGTATTTAAATATCAATTAATAATTTGTAACTATCACTACATCGCCTGCGAAACCTTGTGTCCGTATTCACTGGAAGCTAAGTCCATAGATCAAATCATCAACTGTTTCACAGAGCTGATTCCCCACACCTCATCGTTATCCTTAAGTAACTACTAATCTTGTTAATTTATAGGAGGATCATGGTATCATATTGAGGATAAAACCAAGTGATTATCCTGGTGGGTATATAAAAACCACTGTAAAATTCGGCCAACCGTATCTGCCAGGAGGATGGGACTTGGAAGACGAAAAAACATCCAGAGCTCCCGGTCCCCATTGTTTCCCGTACTGGATAGCTTCGTCCAATAATAATGAAGTTATACATTCAAGATGTCTCGCCATTCAGCCAACATGGATGACCGACAATAGGTAAACATTAATGGTGTGTATACGCTGGAAAAAATTATGGAGAGACGTATGAGAGAAATAACTTCTTGCATGTACAATCTTGAGATTTAAGCATCGTCTTTAACATCCCAAATATCCTTGCAAGATGACCTAATTTTCAAATATTTGTGTTCAAAGATGTCAGACTAAAGTTTACCAATGAGAAGTATTACATAATAAAGTCTTCAGTTACCTACTGCTTTGATATCTTTTTACAAATTCGTAACTATCTGTTTTTGTAATTTGATTATCAACTATTGCTTCTTATACTGTTCCTAAAATTACACCTTAATGTTTAAACACTTTTCTTTAATCTTTATCATTATTATCTTCCATTTTTCACTTTTTGCTTTCAAATGTCTCTGTTACTTATTTATACCCTTCTCTTTCTCTCCCTCTTTCTCTTGCTTCCTCTCTCTACTTATCTATCTATCTATCTCTCTTTCTCTGTCGCGTCAGTTAAATATTCCTATTATCTTTAAATTGAAGTTGGTTATTAAATTAAACTTTTATTTCTTTTAGAAACATATTAGGATCTCACCACATAGAAGATTTGATGATACCAGGGACTCATAACTCGGGAGCAAATACTGCCGGAGGGACATTTCAAGAGAAGTTTATTTTGAATCAAGATCGTGACATATGGAGTCAATTAGTTTTTGGAATTAGGTATTTAGATTTCAGGATAGGATACTATGGAGCTGAAGGGTAAGTAGATAGTTAAATCATGTTTTATTGCGTGATAAATTTTTGTAAACCATTGTAAACCAGCTTATAAATACAAGTTATTAGGTACTAGAATAATTTGGAATAGTCCACCTCTATTCTCGATTGTATGAACGCCTCGATCTGTCAGCGTGTCGATACATCAGGAACATTCTCAAACACACATCATCATCTCGAGAGATGCAATCGTTATATGGGGTACTTCGAAATAAGCTTGTTCGTTACACTGCTCACCTCTTAGATCTGAGCGTCCCGATCAGCAACTTTACATGAAGGCCCAGTATAGCGGAATCTACAGGACTCTCCAGCTCTGCATAAACCACTCAGAAAGAAATATGAGTGCACTGTCTTTGAATGGCACGATCTCTTCGGGTTAATGCAACACACAATAATTCGAACGCGAGTTTTTCAGAAGATCACTTGAAGCATGCTTCTGACAATCTTTCAATCCAGATTTTCTAGTGCATGGACTATCTTGGGTAAGGCCAAATTCTTAATGACATAATTGCACACGATTTTCTTCAAATTAGTTAGAGCACGCCATATATCCTCGTAGCTTGCCTTGTCTGTATACGACTTCCTGGTCACTATATACAGCAAAGATCGAGGAACATCTTCTAATCTCAGTACTCTTCCAAGTTTAGGCTGCTGATTTTTTAACTCTTCCAAACGACCGAACTTCTTATTGAATACAGACGAGATTTCCTTAGTCATCTCAAGGTCTTTGGCAATACAGGGCTAGAGAGACATTATGCAGAACACTAAAAAAATCCTGCTGAACTTGTGTGGTTACGCTGAATCAGGCACTATTTCTCTCTGCGTAATTTGACATAAATTCATTAAAGCTTGGTCGCCGGTCATCTTTGATCTCATGTTGAAGGGTTCGTGCTTCTTCTGTTTCATTTGAGCCAGCAGCATAAGGTGCAAGTTGAACTACTTTTGGTTTACCTTTCGGCAACTTCTTAATTCGGTATATTACGTCATTTATTCTCTTTTTAATATCACATAGACCTTCCCATTGTCTTTGCAGTTTGGGAGACAAACCTCGACGACGTTGTGGATTATACCGCCAAACAAGATCACCTACTTCAAAGTTTTCATTCTTGCATCGAGAATCATATCGATCCTTCATTCTGTCACTGGCTAACTGGATGTGATGTCGGGCAAGTTCATGAATGTTGTTCATTCTTAATTTCAGGCGTTCAGCATATTCTTCGCTTGCAACATCGTACTTCGGAAAGTCTGCAGCCAAACTCTATGTCGCAGGGCACACAAACTTCACGACCTAACATCACGCAGGTTGGAGTCTGGCCTGTAGTTTCATTCACTGCCGAGAGGTAGGCCATTAGGAATAAACGAATGTGCTGGTCCCAATCTCTTTGATGTTCCGATACAACTTTGGACAGGTTTTACCCATCATTCGGTTCATCCTCTCGACGATTCCATTTGATTGAGGATGCAGGAGTGTCGTTTTGGTCCTTTTGACACCAATCAATTTACAAACGTTTTGAAAGAGATTTGACTCAAAGTGTCGCCCTTGGTCAGAGTGGATCTCCCAGGGAACAAATGGACCTGCAATGTCGATTGCTAGTCTTTCCATAGGACTACCAATATTGAACTGCTTTAAGGGTGCCCACTTTTTATCAACTGGACCATTACTGGTTGCACACAGTTCACATTTCAGGCACCATCTTCTTTCATCATCTTTACAGTTCACCCAATAGATCGGTGTTCGAACCTTTTGCAGAGTCTTTTTTAAGACTGAACCATATAGCACCACTCTCTCTGTGCAAAAAGGAGGCACAGCAAGGAGTACAATAAAATTATGAACAGTCCTTAAGTGCTTGCCTACCAACAAACAGACATATTCCGAAACGCACTCTGACCAGTGGTTTTGGCTACATATGGAAAACTATAAGCATAAGTCGCAGTTGATAATGTATTTTTGTCGAAAATCTATATAAATATAAATCAATGCATTCGTCACATTATCCAGGAATGTTAGATGAGAGTATACCCTAGCGATCCAATGAAATCCTACGCCCCAACACCTATAGGCCTTAGTAGATAGCTGCAATTAACTTTATTTTCTAGGTACGGCTTACAATTGAGATAATACATCAAAATATGTTCTATAGTCTACAGATAGTTGAATACCATCATTCGGCGATAGAATTTCAGGTCTGATCACATATTTTGTGTTAACTTATAGGTATGGATGATTTTTTGTCCTTTTTTTTTTATTTATGTGAGGAGTTTGAGAACTTTTAATGATTACCTTTCTCTATTCCTCTATTTCTGTTGTATTCATGTCATTTATTCCATGTGCGTATTTTGCAATGCCCTCTTGATTTTAGATTGAACTTTACAACTCATGTTTTTGTATTTCAATCTATATCCGTCCTTAAATTGTTCATCCTAAATTCACAACTGCTAAGTAAATTGTACTTCAACTGGATATTACTTGTTTCCAAGTAGATATGTTCTTGTGGGTTTCCCTGGTAGCTGAATGGGATGTTATATTCCTGGCTCGGCTTTCAGGTAATATTCACCATGTTGTAGAGACCGGATTTGTGTATCGTGGTAGAGACCTAATAACCGAAGTAGGATATAATATGTTCTCCCTCCCCTCTTTTTCTCGTCGAAAGGAGAGATAATGAAGAGAAAAGTTTTAGGTCATTCAAACGGGTAATACAACAATGTAATGTGTTATTAAATAATTATAATGTATAAAATGTATTTCTGTAATAATATAACGTTCACATTGAAAAATGACTATATTTTTTTTATAGATTTTTCCTAAACCACGACAAATTCAAAATCCAAGAAGTCCGACCGCTATTTCGACAGATTCGAAAATTTTTGGAAGCTTCTCCGAATGAAATCGTGATTTTGGATTTCCACAGGTTTCCCCACCCCTCCCAGTTCCCACCACATTTGCATACTCAATTTATCGAAATTGTGAATGAAGATCTGGGAGATTTGGCGGTACCTGTGTATAATGGACGCAAGGGACCGACATTAAACGAAATCTGGGCTACTAATAAGAGTCTGATTATTGCTTATAACAATCAGCAAGTTGTGGAAGCCGCAAGAGATCTTAATTTGGTCGACAGTAAGTATATATTTTGTAGAAGATCAACAGGATATATATAGTGTAAATCATTGAAATTATAAATACAGGTCATTTTCATGACATACTCCAATACTTTTCGAAAATGGCGCAATATTTTTATATTAAAACTTACTATACCACAGTATTCAAACAAGCTTTTGATAGTGTGAAAAGAGATAAAATGCTGAAAGACCTCCGAAATCTAGGTATACCAAAAAAATATATCAGCCTCATAAAAATGACGTTGCAGGGTTCAAAAACCGCAGTTAAAGTAGTTGGAGAACTGTCTCCACTGTTTGATATCAACATGGGGGTGGACTTTCAACCATGCTGTTCAACCTAGTTCTTGAAGCAGTCATCAGAAAAACCAATTTAACCGGCCATATAAACACCAAAACAGTACAAATAACAGTAAGTAGCGAAATTAATGCACGTATTTCCAGTGGAAATCGTACATATTATGTTAATAAAAGATTGATGACATCGAAATTATTAGACAAAAGAACCAAAATGACTATCTACAGAACTTTAATTAGACCCGTAGTAATCTATGGTTCTGAAACCTGGGTAATGACGAAAAAAGAGGAAGCCCAACTCAGGACATTCCAGAGAAAGATACTGAGAAAAGTATTTGGCCCGGGGCATGAGGAAGACGGCACATGGAGAATCGGGAGAAACGACGGGGTTAATGAACTGAATGTAGAGTATGACATTGTAAGATTTGTAAAAAAAACAAAGACTGTCATGGCTGGGACATAGTCAGCGACAAGAAGACATGAAAACGACAAAGATGTTACAGTGGAAGCCGGCAGGAACGCGGAAAAAAGGAAGGCCCAGGACGAGATGTTTGGATAACGTGGAAGACAACCTGAAAACCATGAATATACGACAATGGAGGAGAAGGGCCCAAGAGATACCTGAATGGAAGGACATAACCAGACAGGCAAAGACCCATCCAGGGTTATGATGCCAAAAGAAGAAGAAAAAGAAGAATTCCACAGTATTCAGAGTGCCTTCAAATAACTATTACTAAAACACCCACAAATAACACCATGGTTCAACAAATAGCCTTGGAAACTTTAAAAATCTATTTATATGGGAGATCTAGAATAATCCAAATAATAAGTTCCAAAAATCACTTGATTTTTCCTTTGTTTTTTCGTTCAGCGACAAGAAGACATGAAAACGACAAAGATGTTACAGTGGAAGCCGGCAGGAACGCGGAAAAAAGGAAGGCCCAGGACGAGATGTTTGGATGACGTGGAAGACGACCTGAAAACCATGAATATAAGACAATGGAGGAAAAGTGCCCAAGAGATACCTGAATGGAAGGACATAGCCAGACAGGCAAAGACCCATCCAGGGTTATGATGCCAAAAGAAGAAGAAAAAGAAGAATTCCACAGTATTCAGAGTGCCTTCAAATAACTATTACTAAAACACCCACAGATAACACCATGTATCAACAGATAGCCTTGGAAACTTTAAAAATCTATTTATATGGGAGATTTAGAATAATCCAAATAATAAGTTCCAAAAATCACTTGATTTTTCCTTTGTTTTTTCTATATATCGAATCAGCTAAAGTCTTATATTTTAGTTAAGCTTATTGATTAATCTTTGCTAGAAGTCGTTAATATACAGGAAAGCCGTTATGCTTACTGGTCTAGCAGCTTAGTTATCAAACATCTGTGTAAATAAATCGAAAATATCTTTATATGTAAAAAAGAAAGGTTACTGGCAATAGCTTGATTGTATGGCTATCAATGACATTAAGAACATTAAAAGATATTATTAGATATTCTGTAAAATATTTATAATAAATTTGTTTTTAGGACAACCCTGGCTATGGTATCCACTTTCCCAATTTTGGGCAGATACCAAGTCTCTGCCAAAACTGAAGAAATACATGGAGACGTCCATTGCAGAGCATGCTCAAACTAGACGCACTAATCCTTTGTGGTCACTGATGGCAGAACTGACTCCTCAACCAATCGACATCGTTTTCAACACCTACAATTTAAGAAAACTGGCTCAAGATACCAACAGAGAAATCACTAAATGGTTTAGAGATGAGTTTGGTAAAGATAGTAATATCGTAGCTACAGATTATTTCTTGGGTAATGACATTATTGACGTTGCTATAGAAATAAATACTAAAGGCAATCGAAGCAAAGTTATATCTAGGTAGAAATATTTAAGTTTTCTATCAAATTTTTTTATTATTTGTTGACTGAATGTATATATTTATATTTTCAATAAAAAATGACAATAATATTGTTCACTCATTTTACGTTGTAATAGTTTTTTGTTTTAGTTTTGTTTTAGTTAAAAGCTACATTTCTTATTGTATAGTGAGCAGTGTATGAATATTTCTATAATCTCTTGAGAAACTATTAAAGTTGGTTAACACGCTACGTTAACTCAACCGATTCTCCATGTTGCACTTTTCGAAAAAATACAGATAGTACTTTTGTATTTTATTAAATAACCTAACAATCGCAATTTAACCCAGATCGGGTTGAAACAAAGTTGAGTTCCACATTCGAAAGTTGTCAGCTAAACTAACTAATTCTTTTTTGTCTATTTATAACACCTCGTTTAAATACATACTTTGTGTTGCGTATCTATATAAGATAATTTACGTGTAAATACTCAATATTTTTCTATAACAAATCTACTTTGTGTTTACCAATATTCTATGTTACATCACGTCTTGACATTGAACTAAATTCCAATCGAACTTATCTAATAATTGAATTTAACATGACTATTCAAAATCTCTATGTAGATATGCCACAAAATTATAATATTTTTCTTGGTAGGCGTATAAATTTGTTAGTTTCATTTCTTTCTAGTGTTGTTCCTTCTGTCTAATATAGTTTTCTTATACTGTGGTGTTTCGTGGTTGATAGCAACAGTTGCTATCAACAAGTCCTCACAGACACTTGGTCTAAGAACTAGCAACCCTCAGTAGAGTATTACGTTGCCATGTAATCAAGTCCTTTTTTAAATTAAACATCATATTTTTTAATTTTCAAAAGGTATTCAACCAGCATTTAAAGCGTTTTTACCCATATAATTAGTAGCTTCAAACATATCCAGATAGCACTAATGATGGAATAGTTGTTTCTAAAACGTACTGTGATGTAGCCCAATAGTGTGTTAATAGTTTAAGTTGAAAACTTTTATAGACAGTCCTAGAAAACATCATTTATATTAAGAAAATTATTTAATTTTACCGAATCTCAGAACATATAACTTATTGGTAGAAAAAATTAAAGAAATTGATAAAAGAGGGCCTGAGAGCCTCCAAAAGAGGGATATTATAAAAAGAAGAATACCTTATCATCATTTTCTTTGCCTTTATCCCTATGAGTGATCGGCTATATAGAAAAAGAAGAGGACATATTGCTCCAAATTCAATAGGGTTCTCCTTACACCAAGAGAAATCTATATGTAGTATTTTTATATAAAAATGGGTGCACGTCATTCAAGATTTACGACGTCAGAACCCCACAGCGTTGCCAAAACATCAGAATAGTAATAGAGGAATTTTTAAAATGTCAACTATTTGTCAAACTATTATATTAACAGTTAATATAGTTTTAAGATTACTGCAACACACTAAAATACATAAGAAAACATTTTAATACAAAGCTTTTAGAGAATTAATAGTAAAAACGTCCCGCCATTATTTCTTGTTCAAAATAATCTATCTTATATGAAAGCTTATCAGCTTTCTACAGACTATTTAGATGTTTTAGCATAGCACAATCACAATGCACAACAATAATTATTAGTTTTTAAAGCTATTAATTTAAATTTATTATGTATTTATAAATACAATTTATTAATATATAATATATTATAATCAAGTTGTGTAAGAAATCAAAACATAAACAAAATTCTTACTCTAAAAAATCGGAAACACTTTAAACAATTTTGCCACACGCTGAACTGTCAAAAAAATTGAAGTATTCAGTTGCGTACAATTGTCTAATATATTTAGTTAAACTTATTATTTTGTGGAATATTAGACTTCAAGAGTTATTTATTAAAATTTGTATTATTAATAATAACAAATGTTTTGGTTATTTAATCAATATAATTCTAAAATTCCCAATATAATGATGATTACATTTCTCTGATTATTATACCATGTTGACGCCTATGAAAGATCGAGCAGTTCCGTATGGGTTTCGTATTATTAGCTGTGTTAGGAAAATTTGAACTCTAAGGTTGACGTTCTGGAAATTTTACATATAAGATCAGTGACGTCACTTTACTTTAAATTGTGACGTGCCCGCATTTTTATATGAAAAATACTATACCTCCCAAAGGGCATAAATAATGAGAAAAATACATATATATTGCTTCCAAATAAAGAAGGATATTTTTTTAAGAAGAAGATCCTATGAACGAATTTTAAGACTTTAGGGCTTTAGCAAGGTTAATAAATCAGTAGGCAATCATTTTTATGAATAATTTATCCTTCAGTTGAGTTATATGCGCCAAATATATGCAAATCACACTATATCATGGACCGAATTGAGGCATTGAGGCTTTAAAACCTTTATGACAAAATTGGGGCTTTGCTCTATAAAAAAAATAATATTTTTAAAAGCACGCCTCGTTAAAAATTTCACAGAAAAAGTAAACTAAACTAAACCATCTCAACATATGCTTATATTAATTATTATAAACAACCATCAGAATTTTTGTAATAAGAATACTTATGGTTTAGGTCGATACACCATGTTATAAATTAGGCTTGTGATCAACGTATTTGAAGACGTCTAGAAATACGGGAAAAATTAGGTAACGATGATAGTAATTTTCACTTCAGGTATTTAAAAATAAAAAGAATTTATTCGTAGTACTAGCGACATCTGGTGAAAATTGCTTACACTCCTAGGAATAACAATGAATAATTTATAATTCTTAATTATTGAGAATTTAAACAAAACAATTAACTACATGACCAATTTATAGAATTAATTAGTTTATATTATGTTACACAACAGAAACGTGATTTTCATTTTATATAATTTAATATTTATTTAGTTCAGTATAAAATGTAGGTATAGATGGCGCCATCAATCGTTAATTTTTAAGCAAACGTGTGGTAAATCAAGTAAAGCACTAAAATTTGTATACGTTTATGTACATAGTAAAGATTATAATACAATAGGAAAATATTGTAAATATACACATATTAAAAACGTATGATATTAAAAGCAATATGTGAATTCAGAAAAATAAATATTTTTTTTATATTTACTTAGTCTTTTGCTGGCTTGTGTTGTGACATCTTTCTGTGGCTGCCTACACTATTGGCGTTTACCAAAATTTGTGCTGTCAAAATTGAAAAGTTACCGCTCTCATCAATTTAGCGAGTATCATGGTGGTAGTGTGCTATGGTATCATAATTCACTTATCACAAATTTGGTATAAAAATGGTGTATATCTGGTTTATGGAATAAATAGGTATAAATAAATCAATCGGATAACAAGAACGATCTGTTTAATAAAAGAAAAGTCATACATTGCTAGGCATGTGAAATTAAAATATCAGTCCTTGAAAACAGTTTTCCACATATATAAAAAAAGATAAAATACAAAAAATAATTAGGCTCATTATCATCAAGAAGATACATCATCATATTACAGTGTTTGTTTACCTTTGTACAAAAACTTAACATTAAATATAATATATAAATTAGAGCTTCTGGCTGTATTTTACACGTGACTTGATTCTTTACATAGTAAAGACATACAATATACATCAGTCGGTCAGTTCATAGAGATATTAAAATACCTACACAATGAGCAGAATACCAAAAATTTTAGAAAAAAGAGTGCAGAATTCGTTTATAGGTATGAAATTTTTTATGTAGCTTATGGGATTCGTTATTCTGTTCAATATGTACGTGATAAAATATAAATTTAATACAATTCTTATATTTTAGTTACTACTTTTATCTAAAAATATTATTACTTGTTTTTATATAAAATCACTTAACGAAAAAAGCTAAATTGTGATTTTGATGAAGAGATTGGGAGATATGACTTAACAAAAAAAGTTTAGTGTGAAAATTTGAAATAGTTTCAACCGTAACTGAGAGAGCAGCAAGTATTCAGAAGAGTTTTATATCCTACAACAACCAAAAAGTGGCATAAATATTTAATAGACTCAAAAAAACTTTTAATTCTGTTTATGAAAACATTAATGAAAATTAGCCTGAATGTAGTGACAGTCAAAATGGGAATATGCGACAAATCTCAAACAAAAAACCCAGGTTCAATAATTTATTCACAGTTGCGGCAAAAAATGGGACCACTAATAAAGAAAACAGAAATATCATCAAAAGATTTTAAAACAAATGAAATAGGAGATTTTCGAAGAAGATAAAATTTTAGGCTTACGATGTAAACATAAATAAATGAAATACTTATTTGTATTTTAGCAAGACCTACTGCTTCAAACCCACCAAAATATATGTTAACGTAAATATGCTGACAGAAAAGCCAGAGGAATAATAGCAGTCCTTATTAGTGGGCATATAAATTACGCAGATTCAGTTCGTAAAAGTGATCTAACTGGTATACGCACTGACCAGGTAAACGCTAATACTTTGGACTCTACGAAGAGTATTTCGGGCAAGTCTTTCCGACCTATTGGTGGTGTAAAGTGTTGCAAATCGTTCTACTAATTATTATATTCATGACTAGGAGATCTCTCGAACCTGTGGAACGTTTTACAGCTTATATTTATCCCGAAGAATTAAAACACTCGAACTAAAATAACTTCCTACATATGCGTTAGATATCTCATTCGAAAAAAGTGATTATAATCTGACTGATTCCTCTCTTAGAAGAAATCTATCTAATTCTTGAACACTAATGCTACTTCAAAACGAAATTTAGCATACAGCAACCTTTCAAATAGTTTATAATTGATGTATTCAATTCTTCAGATAAATGTTTATGTGTATTTTCATTTATATAAACATACAATAAACATATACGAGCATCTGACACCTAAACGTTCTTGTCTGATACAAAATGTAAATGGTATTTTTTTAAATTAATTAAATGTATATTCGAGGAAAATCCATTCAGAATTCTCTGTCTCGCGACAGCACGGAGGCGTGCCCTCTTATAGATGAATTACTAACAATTACATAATATTGTTATAAAATTAGATAAGCCCAAATCACTAATTGGTACTCTGCTACCAGAGGGAAGTTTAAACATGAATTTAGGTACTTTAGGAACTTGAAAATAGTCGCTAAAGATAAAAATATGTTTTAAAAGATCGTTACTGGCGACGAGTTTTGAGTTTATGGTTATCATCCTGAAACAAAAAGGGATCTTCACAACGAAAGCTTCCATCCGAGCGTTTATGTTGATTGTTTTTTCATTGTCGTACTCTACACAGAGTTCGTGACGCATGGTATGTGAAAGAGAAAAAAGGTTCTATTTTTAGAACATCATCATCGTCATCATCATCATCACAATAATGCCCCAGCATATTTATCAAATCTTGTGCACCCGTTTTGGCAAAACAAAAGGTTATGCAGCCTCTGCAATTCACCAAATAATCCCGACATAGCACCCTGTGACTTTTTCGTATTTATAAAATTCAAAATGCCGTTTAAACTACAAGGTTGCGAAGGCATAATGACGATTCAAACGAACGCGAAGATACTGCTGAAGGCCATTACAAAAACTGCATTTCCATGCTTTCAGATGGATCATTAATACTAAAGAATTGCAAAGTTTCAATTGCAATTTCTTGATCACGATAATTCCCCTGCATATTTATCGAATCTTGTGTACCCAATTTTGGTAAAACAAAAGGTTATGAAGCCTCTGCAATTCACCATACAATCCCGACATAGTACCCTGTGACTTTTTCGTATTTATAGAAATAAAAAGGCCGTTTAAACTGCAAGGTTTCGACGACATAATAACGATTCAAAAGAATGCGACGATACTACCAAAGAATATAGACGCTTATATTCTTCTATATTCTATATTCTTTGATACTACTGAAGTCCATTACAAAAACTGAATTTCTATGCTTCGAAATGGATCATTAATACTAAAGAATTGCAAAGTTGTGAACGCAGATCGAAGACTTTTGACACAAACCTCTAATAAATAAAAATTTGAAACCGACAAAACCCAACAAATTTTTTTTTAAAATGAATTTTGAGATACTGTAGTTTGATTCGCGATTGGACACGTTCATGATAGCGTCAGGGATACAAAACTTCTAAAAGGGGTCGTGCCTTATCATACTTAAGTGCCACTTAAAATTAAATTAACAATATATGCAACACAGAATACAAAATCGTGTTTCATATGAAACCAAGAGAAAGAACTAAAACTAATAATAAAATAATTAAAGAAAGAAAATGGTAGAAAATGGAAACATAAGACAACGACTGGTGTACTAGACTATAGATATTATTAAAATTGTTTAAAATAGACAAAGAAATCAACATTGACAAAAATTTTAATACATAGCTTAGAAGATTCAGAAACTTTATATATTTTGAAGTATCATTTAAATGAAAAACTAAGCGAATAAATTTGAAAATGATACTTTAGGTCAACATGGTCAATGAATACTTTAGAAAAAATTATCCTTACAACAAGACAGGACAAATATCTAAAAATCTTGGAAAGGATGAAAAATACAACATCAAACGAAGAGGAACGCGAAATCAAATGAGATACCTTGTATACGATCATGTACGAAATTAAAATGAAAAGTGATAAGCAGAGAGAAAAACACAAAGGTTACAAAGAAAACCTCGAAAATGGCTCATCCCACAAAAATAAATATGCGAGTGAAAACTACTACAGCTCTCATGAAACCGTATAAATACGACGATGATGATATGTTACTAGTGAAATAAGTTCGTTGATGGTATTTTAGAACACGCAATTCATTTGTGATGTTCATCTTTCCACGTGTCTTAATTTATACTAAAAAAGCTTCACACAAAATCACAGTTTCAGCTTAAAACTCAGACAGTCCATTAATGTTGTGTTTGAGTTAAACCTATCCTAAAACTGGTACTTTCTCTTAAAATTGCACACAATAATTGTTCTATGAACTAACCCGTTTTTTTTTTCGTAATGTTATCTACAGATAATTTATATCACAGACGAGGTATTATTGTTAGTATGCTTCACTTCGAAGTCGGTACTCGGCAAACGCTCCATCACCAACGACATCTCGCCAATGGGCGCTGCCGAATCTATCAAGTTCTGTGCGCTCAACGACGCCATGTTGTCGCTGAAGTTCGTTATCCTGGAGTTATTCCTGGAGTGAACTGTGCTCCTTCTGAAGCTACTCCTCAGGATCGAAGCAACTTCCGCTGCCGTGAGAGCTGTGGAAGTTGACTCCAGGTTTCTCAGTCTTTCCAGCGTTGACAGACGGGTGCTGCTGGCGGCTCCGTCTGGCATTGAGATCGCGACGTCTGTAGAACGTGAAGGGTTGTTCATCTCGACTAGCACTGCGTTGTAGTCTGGCGGTGGGAGAGGGGTGTTGGCGGACGTTCCGTTGGCGTTCGATATTGGGGTACGTTGTCTAGAAGAACCTTCACCTAAAACAAGAATTAAGTTAAAAAAATGCCGTATATAGTTCTAAAAATTACTAACATCTAAATATTTTTATAATTACTATCATTGTTATTCTATCTATACCATAAATTATATTAGACTTCTTCGAACACATTGAACTGGCGAGCATAATTTATCAGATAATTACTATTTAACTGGGAATAAGCCAGAACAATATAATTTATAAGATGACGTATACAGATGAACAGTATTTAAAAAATCACTAGGAACTAAGTTCCTGTAGCTGGCTGTATACCATGTATCACAAAAATTTTTATTTCAAATCCTTTATAAAAGGTATATAATAAAATACCCAAACGGGCTATATCACAATTACATTACAGAACGTTTTCGGAAAGTTAATTTCCATCATCAGTGTAACGAAGTATACATGCTATGAGCCACCAAAAGTGTGTTGTTATCAACAGGTCCTCGAAGATACTTTGTCTCAGGACCACGTAACCTATGTAGAGCCATACGTCGCCGTGTTACCAATTCCAACGGTAACTTGAACATGCTAATTTGTAATAATATATAATGTAACATAACTATAAATTAACGGGTTTATACCCATATATTTTAGTGGCTCATAGCATGTATACTTCGTTACACTGATGATGAAAATTAACTTTCTGAAAAGGTTCTGTAATGTAATTGTGATATAGCCCGTTTGGGTATTTTATTATATACCTTTTATAAAGGATTTGAAATAAAAAAAAATTTTGAAAAAATTAAAGGCAAAAACCGAGCACAATTTTAATAATCAAATCTTGCCCAAGTACTTTCGCTTTCTACAGCATCATCAGGGGCATCTGAAATAAGCCAAGAAACGTTTTTTTATTTAAATGAAGAAAAATTGATTAACTTCGATAAAAAACTCGAAGTTAATGGATGATAAAAGTTTTTTATAATTAATGTTTTAGACTTACTTCGTCAAATTTGGGCTACCCAGCAAGTGCAGAATGTAATAAACATGAATTTAAACATATATTGTACATAACACTACACTTAAACAAGGACAAACAGTTTAAAATTATTTAAAAATTATTCTACGCTACATTCTTGTCGGCAACAGGAGAGAGAATGGTATTTAACATGATACTATGATTAAGAAGATAAGATATTGCGCATAAGTCGTGACGTAATTGGAGACTTGCACGTTCGTAATGTCAGTTTTTTGTATGTGTCAATAAATAATCTTTATTAAATAGTTTGGAGATATCCTTTTGTGTACGATTATTGTACATATTAAACCTTTATTTAATATTATTATTTTGCTAATTAAATAATTTCATCACAGAATGCATAAAAATCTCATTTAACTTTAACAAGAATTCAAATCTGATCTCCAATGACGGCATGCGCGAACACGACCGATTTTGTGCTACGGGAAGATCCTATCTTGTTAGTCATAGTATCATGGTATTTAACGGATATGTTAAGGTGACATGTGACATATGACAGCTTTGATGGGCAGTCACAATCACGGATATGTGAACTGCACATATTAAAATTCAGTGTAAGTAAGCTGGCATTGACCAAAGGTCCAACTAACACTACTATAGAAAATCAGCTTATATGAAATATGACATATAGAATATTTTAATTTAACTAGATTGCATAATCCAGATCTCACACTTACACCTGTCTGTAATAATAAGGTTGTTAGTTTGGGAGCAAATGAAGTGGACATAAAGTGTGAATGAAAGAAATAGACTAAACAATCTATTAGACAGTGGGTGGTTGACTACGATAAAATGGTCTACCAGGCACTATCAATACTCTAAAAAAGTGTTTTTTTTACTGTTTACAATCCTGTTCGTTTTTGTGCCTGGTAGACCATTTTATCTAAGAGATTGTTTAGTCTATTTCTTTTATTCACACTTTATGTCCACTTCATTTGCTCTCAAACTAACAACCTTATTATTACAGACAGGTGTAAGTGTGAGATCTGGATTATGCAATCTAGTTATCTTAAAATATTCTACAGTCTGTCCCAAACCCTTCTTTCAGTGCGTCACTAATTTTGATGTCATATAGGATTTTAAGAATGTCGAGAATTATTGCATGACATTTTAGTTAAATTTGACAGTTGTAGGATCGTAATCTCTCTTTTTCTAATTGAAAATAATTTAATAATTTTAATATTAGTCTTTGTTCTTTCTCGATATATTTCGGTATATTTAAAATATTTTTATGACAATAAATACAAAATTAAATTTTCACTGTAAAATGTCTGATAATACTAACCTGGAATGACAATTATCAGTTGACATTGTGAAAGTACTGTCACGATCAAGACAATCTGCGTCAAATTATATTTATGCTCATCGTTGATTGGATATCTATTTAGCGTATTCTAAACTCCAACCAATTATACATCCGTAAGCAGAATTAGCTTTACGATAAATAATTTTCTAAGTTCTATGTATAATAATCACAGATACACGTTTTTTTCTGTCACTTCTAGCTTAATGTGTTAGAGAGAATTCGATCAACTATGACACACTGAAAGAAGGGTTTGGGACGAACTATATATGTCATATTTCATAAGCTGATTTTCTATAGTAGTGTTAGTTGGACCTTTGGTCAATGCCAGCTTACTTACACAGAATTTTAATATGTGCAGATCACATATCCATGATTGTGACTGCCCATCAAAGCTGTCATATGTCACATGTCACTTTAACATTTCCGTTAAATATCATTCTCTCTCCTGTTGCCGACACGAATGTAGCGTAGAATAATTTTTAAATAATTTTAAACTGTTTGTCCTTGTTTTAGTGTAGTGTTATGTACAATTTATGTTTAAATTCATGTTTATTACATTCTGCGCTTGCTGGATAGCCCAAATTTGACGAAGTAAGTCTAAAACGTTAATTACAAAAAACTTTTATCATCCATTAACTTCGAGTTTTTTATCGAAATTAATCAATTTTTCTTCATTTAAATAAAAAAAACGTTTCTTGGCTTATTTCAGATGCCCCTGATGATGCCGTAGAAAGCGAAAGTACTTGGGCAAGATTTGATTATTAAAATTGTGCTCGATATTTGCCTTTAATTTTTTAAAAGTTCATTTATTCGAGCAGTCAACCTTATATCAAAAATTTTTTTATTAAAAAATTGGTAATGATTGATTAAAGTAATCAATATTGGGACTTATATCAAACAGAATCCAACGACATAAAATATTGTTAATACCAATTAAACAGACTGACTTTCAAATCCAAGTTGCCAGGTATATTCTCTAAAGCTCCTTAGTTTACTTACTATGGAATTGTTTTTTTTTATTTCAGAATTTAATTATAAAGTTCAGTTAGTCAATGACGCTCTTACAAAGATAATATGGAAATCTTTAAAAACATAAATGTATTAGTATGTATTAGTTAGTATTATAATGAAAACAATTATTACATGTTTATTTTGGTACATAAGAAAAATTGGGATAACTGAAAAACCTAGTCTGATCTTACAAGTTTTAAAATAAAAACGAATGCTACGTTGCCAGATATTGTTCAAGATGTCGAAATTGTGGGTTTCAATTTTACAAAAAAGAAAATAGTAGGGTAGTTGGGGGCAAAAACACGCAATGGCGTTATCTCCTGTCGTCTTCAAAAATTATAATAGTTTAGAACTTTTTGAATGTTATTACGGGAGAGCTTACATATTGTCTTTCCATTTTAAGTATCAACAGTAGTTCCATAAGTTCACTAATAACAAATTGGGAAGTAGTACGCAAGTGCGTATTTTTGCCCCAAAACTAAAATATATAAAACCCCAAATAAAAGAGATGTTAGGCGTTTCAAAGAAAACAATCTTAATTGAAAAAAAAAACAAACGTAAAATACAAAACGTTAATCTAAAAGAGAACTGTATTTGGCGAGGTCGTCAGAGAATCCTACTAAATTTGAGAATCTAAAATAGCTGGTTTTTATTGGCTTTTAAAGCTTTAAAACAATATCGTCCTTTCGAAAAAAGGCATCTTCCGTTGTCTCACGAAAACGAAATGTTGTGGGCAGTCGCCTAAAAAATACGCCTTCATAACCATCATCATTTACTTGGCAGACTTTGGCAACAAATAATTTGTATAGTTTCTTTCCAAAAACCTTCACTACGACAAAGTCATCAGGTAAAATATTTAGTACAACATCAATGTCTTGTTCTTCATCGTTATCGGAAAAATGAATGTCACAATAATCAATACTTTCTTGATAGGAGAGTGCTACTTTCCTCTCCTTCTCTTTTTCTGCTTCCTCCTTTTCTTCTTGTTCTTCTAAAAGTCGATCCTTATTAGGTGTCGATGTTAATAGGGTTGACTTCAAACTTTTCCTGGTTCGTTTCCTTTTTATCTTAATTTTTGGGAAGGGAGTTCTGATTTTAATGACGGCTGGGGCTCTTTCATGTCAGTAACAAGTTCTTCTTCTTGCTGAAACTGGATAAAAAAATGACCTTCATCGTCTGAATCTTCACCTAAATATTGCTCTGTTACTTACGCTGGCATAAAATCTACGTCCGAAAAAATATTTTATCTAGTGGGTAGATTCCTGTAAACCGAAAGCCATCTCTTGTTATATCTGCAGTAGCAGTTTTTGCAAATTCTGTGGAAAAGAGACCAGCCACGTGGTAAATGGAGAGAACCTGTCCTGGATGAGAACTGATCCAGCTGTCAGCGACGCTCTCATAATAAGCTTAATGAGCCTAATGGTTTGAAAAATGCCTGATCGAGTGACTGGGTCTTATCACTGCTATGTTGTGGCAGACTTAATAAATAGATGAAATTATCTTTTGCAAATGTTACTGCTTGAAGACTTGTGTGCGATACATGATTATCTAGAATCAAAAGAACGGGGTTCTCCTCTGTTGTACTTGTATGTTTTTTAGAATGCTCCAGGTTGTTGATAAACGTGGGAGTGTTTATTTAAACACTATCAGTAACAGCCATGTCGCAGGCAGTAGGCTCGTCTTTGATTAGAAGAAAATTCGTTCGTTTTCGAGCAAATAAGAAAAATGGAGGGACATGGTGACCAGTTGCACTCATACAGCAAATAGCCGTAATTGTTTGACCTTGCTCGGCAGATACAGCTTTTGCTACATCTCTCTTTCCAACTGGGGCAACATGTTTGGGCAGATGGTTTGGAATTGTCTGAATGCCCGTTTCATCGACGTTATAGATACGGTTGAGAGGTAACTTATATTTTTTTATATTGTTCTCCAAAATTTCAAAATACTGAGCTAGTTGCACCCTATTGAAGCTCATGGTTCTAGCAATACTTGTTTTTCGTGGAACTCGTAAAGATAGTCGGTAAATTAAAAAACGCAATGACTTCAGCATCATTCCATAAAATCGTTTGTCGAGTTCTTTGCAATGCTGAAATATTTCGTTTTTTTTTTATCTTGATTAGAACTGCTTTAAATCTGCCTAAAGACTGGACACCATTTCTATATTCAACCTTTGCCGTAGTGTCGCTTCATGAAATCCCACAGCCTTTGCTCTCTGACGTATAGAAACGCCATAAATTAAGTTCACAAGTTTCGCACAAAATAACTTTTGTCAAAGGCTTGCGCTCTGATTTTCTTTTGTAGTTTCAGGAAAACAGTAACCAAGATTTAGATGAATTGAATATTTAATTCCGAAATTAGTGAAAACAAAATTAATTTATGATAATGGGGGAAAATACGCATTCGTAGTTTTGCCCCATACTTCTCGCGTATTTTTGCCCCGTTCGGCAACACTGTCAAAACTATCTGATGAGATTTTAAGAACATAACCTCAATCGAAAACTCTTAACATAATAACCCACAATTAAGCCAAGAAAAGACCCGAATAAACTAATTCAACGAAAAATACCAATTTGATTCAGGAATTAATTTTGTTATATACCAATATTACAGTGTAATAGTAAAAAATAATATCTACCTCATAGTTTCTAAACAACGCTCTGAATCAGCTTTAAACTTGGAACAACACATATGGCACACTGTTGCCAAACGGTTGTAACTAAAATTGGTTCAAACTGGACATTAGCGGCAACTTTAAATGAGGTTCTTTTGCACCGTGAGTGTTTTTACCCTCAACTACCTATTACCTTCACTTTTATGTTATATCATATCACCTAGTAGTGTCATATAACATCCAGTATTTGTTTATTGTTTCCCAAATGAAAATGTGGCAACAGACTGGCTGTTTAACATACTGGTTGTACCCACGGTTCGTAGACTTACTACGGTTGCCTCTTCCGACTGGGGTGGGGATGCTTGAGTTACGTCACCAGAGTACACAAGAGTACAAAACCCATTTATTCGCGATTGAAACTGAATGTAGAGGGCAGGTCGATTGCAGTGTTAATTGGTTGAAGCATTGAAGGGGAAGAATTACGTCACGAGAGTACAGTTTAATGTTCATTGGTTAGGCGGAAGAGGCAACCGTAGTAAGTCTACGAACCGTGGGTTGTACCTGGCAAGTACGAATATACCAGTGGCGGCACATAATTTGTATTTTGATTTACTAATAATGGTCTAACTAAATTATGTAAGTTTTATAAATTTATTATTAAATAATTACGATAACTACGATATTTTAGCAATCATTCGAAATGTCAGTTTTACGTATTAAATGCCAGTGACTTTTTTAACTATGTATCTGTGTTTGAAAAAGAAAATACTGCAATTATTGATAACGCTGTTGCTGTAAGTATTCACGAATTAACCAAAATTAGCATTTTAGCCAATATGTATAGTCATTAATAAGGGAGTCACAGAAATTATTTTTTTAAAGTGAAACCGAACAAATGAAAAATTGGTTAAGGTTAAAATCCTATTCGCTCCGTGCGTGACTGACGCGACACCTACCGCCTTCATCTGACAGTTTTGGACCTACCAATTTTCAGGTTAAACATATGACATATGTTTGACATTGTTAAATCCATGCGAAACTGACAATTATTAATAATTAACTTTTTAATTATATTTTTTCAGTTTATGTACAAAATAAATGTATTAAAAACGGGGTTTCTCAAAATTCATCATAATATATCCTTTCAACCATAAACGGAAAAAACAGGGAAAAATCTAGTACTGGCAAATCAAGTTTTTCACGTGAAAGAGCGTATATTTAAAAACAGTAATAGTAAAAGTTATGATATAAAAGCTAAAGTCATCAGGCACTCTACAGTTAGCTTGAAGCCTTATAAAATATCATTTAAGGTAAATTATTTAAATTTTTCCTATTTCAATTGAAATAAAAATGAAGTTATGTGATATTTACTTTTCCATATAAATAGCACGGATCCATCTTTTTCTGTTCTCTAATTTATATGTAATCTTTGGGAACCTGTAAAAAGTACACTTACTATTTTTTGCTATTATTAGCACAATTAAATACGCAATATGTATTTGCACACATTTTTGATAAAATTTATGCGTAAAAAGGTAGGTCCAATTTTGTCACATTTCGCCGCTACGCACGCTGGCATCGTTTTAAAGTACCCCTACCATGGTCACGCACGGAGCGAATAAAGGAGGTTATTTACGAACTGCTAAATATAATTATGAATCTTCTGACTAAAATACTGTGTTAGAAGAAGTTAAATAAAAAAACAAATATGTCAAAAACAACATAAACACTATCAGATGATTTATATAAATGGCTCTAAACAATAAACAGATCTTCCAATCTAAATAAATACAGATTCTTAGTCAGATTTCGTAGAAAAGTATGCGGTACGTCCTTCATGTAATTCTTAATACTCAGAAATTAATACTTATTACCAACCTAGCACATTGGCTATCCGCCTAACACTTCTCCTAATACTCTGCCTCAGAAACTTAGCAATCCTGGCACCAGTAGCGGTCGTGTATGAAGGAGGAGGCGTATATTTCGGTGGGGGATCTTCCACAGCTGCATTGGCGGCGTTGTTCTCATTTCTTATGGCATCAGCTGCCTCTTGGGGCCCTATGTCATCCATGTGCTCACCTATTGGTGGACGGTAAAGTAGTTGAATGCGCTAAAAATAGAATAAGTAATTAGTTTAACCTAATTCTTTTATGTAAGTTACTTAATCGCGGATAGACATCAAGTTTTAAAACTTTTAATTAGGATCATATGGCACGTAATACTTTGAAAGCGCTTGTATCAACCAGTACGTTTCTGAGATTTCTGTCTCTGTATTTGAAAATTGCAACCGGTCACTATCCAATGGCAACTGTAAAAAGTATACGACATCTATAATAATTTCGTACTCATCAGCTTTTATGATAAACGCTGGAGTCAATTTATTTTTCCAGTTTCCCTTCCACTTATAGAATAAATGAGATATGTTTATTTCTTGACGTATGTCGAAACATATGACGTCACTGACATTCTTCGTTGATAACAACATGTGGCATACAACTGATTCCCACTGGTAATTAAGAAAAATGTCGATAACTTCACATTTTTGACAGTTGTTAGTAAAAAAAAACGAATAAATTCTATTCGAATGTGGTAAACTGAAAAATAAATGGCCCTGTTCAAGCGTTTTTAATAACGGCTGAATACTAACAGATTATTATGTAGGTATAGTCCATATTCTTTTTTACACTGTCAACATTGAACATTCAACGCTCGTCATCTTATCAACAGAATCACATAAAATCTAGAAACATTAAATGACACCAGAACTTTAAAACGATGTACCATATGGCATATGCCAATTAGAAAAAATGACGATTACGTCATCTTCTTTACAAATGTCAATAAATTCTATCAGTATGTGGAAAACTGGAAAAATAAATAAAAAAAGTAATGGCATAGAAAGGATCAGAAGATGTTATCAGAAATCAGACGACAACGTACAACGTAGTCACTGACATCTCTGATGTTAGTGAACAAGTGACGTAATGAAATTTGGTTGTTGTCATGTGACTTAAGAGTGTTATAATTTTCGTAAAAATAAAGAAACATATTGTATTTTTAAATATATTTCTGTGATATAAATACTGTGAGACGCCTAAGATGTCTTTAACTATCAAATACAAAAGATAAAATAAAAAAATACTAACGTAGTTTTGGGGTTCTTCAAATTCCTTTGCAAGCAAAACAGAAAAAATATAAATCAGAATACAATATATGTACAAAAGTGATTTAAAATAGTACTGACTTTGGTAAAGCTGAAAAACCGCTGCTGAAACATAAAATATGTGCTTTAAGACCTTTTCTTGTTGTTCCTTGTCTAGTTTCCGTGACGTGTTAGCAATCATTCGGCAATTTTTTTTATCTTAAGTAAATTTAAAGAGTGATCAACCATGCAGATATCAGTCCAGTTTTTAATAACATCTTATGTAATACAACACTACAACTTCTTTTTGTAGAAATAAAAACTTTATCCCGCCTTGCAATAAAGGAGTATAGTGGAGTGATCTGCTATTTCTTGGTTCTATAGTAAGTTTAAAACAAGTATAAGAAAGTTCACCTCCGACAATCATCGGAGACGATTTCACCAACAAATTCCGTAAAACGAGTGCGAAACTTTTTTTAATAGTACCTACCAAAAGTTACAAGACGATCAACTTGTTGCACAGCATCTGTAATGACACACTGTCTTTCATTCATTCTTTGATTGGATTTTTAGTCTCCCTAAAGGGGAGATCCTCTAGGCCTCGCTAATCTCTGGCACTTAGTAGTAAGGCCTTTGTACCATACCTTGTTTTTTTTTCATTAAACTCTAAAGTCCTGTGGCCTCAAACAAGGCCAACAGTTTCCTTATTGGTAGTTTTAGGATATCTTCTGGTTCAATTCTCAGTTAACCAGGGAACTCCTGCCTCATACCGCTTAGCACATTGTAGTTGCATAGGATGTATGTGGCAGTCTCTTATTCCATTTCGCATTTTCATCATCATTCTTCAGTCACCTTACCTGCTGGTGTTTTATTAAACGACAATGTCCCGGCAACATTTCGGTAACCGTTTTGATCTCTCGTTTATTGAGATTCATCAAATTGTCCGAGAGATTTTTATCGATTTACTTAATTATTTGCTTATACTGGATTTGCTTTTTAATGTCTCTTAATTTCTTTTGATAATTCCTTATTAGCCAGTTCTGAATCTCGTTTTTTGCATCTCTAGTGATACCACAGAATGGTTCTGGGCATACAAAGATTTCTCTCGAGCGCTGTTTTGCCAACAAATCTGCTCGTTCATTTCTATGCACCCCTTCATAGCCCAGCACCCATATCAAAGAAACCTTTCTAGTTTTTATTCGTATAACGAGTGTTAAATAATGCTCAAAATGAAGAATGCAAGGCAACTAAAGGTCTTTCATCACAAAAGGATGATGGTTTCAATATATCATAAAGCTTAATACATAATGTCGCAGAAAATCCTTGATGTGATATATCAACTGGTAGAGAACAAGTAGAGACTGTTTTAAAAACTTAATCTCTCCGATATGGTTGTCAGCATACATTTGTCAGCGTACAGTAATTGTTTTAAGAAAGATATCTATCACCGTACCATTTACATTCCAATTTGAAAATGAATATAAAGACATATATCTCTACAAAACTAAAATATATCAAAAATGTGTTAAAAACTCCCATCAACTCCCATCTCAGGACAAATTTTTCAATGACACTTAAAAATAAACAATTCCTCTACCAATAAAATTCAGAAGCAATCATTTAAAATGATAAACAAAGAGATTTTTCTTCTGATACTGAAGAAAAGCAATACTCTATAACCACTGGTCAAAGTGTAGGTATATCATATAAATTTCATAAGGTTTTTATTTACTACTTTGAGAATTGGGTCTTAAAATGTTTATTTGTACTGAATTTTAAAATAAATAATATCTTCAAACAGTAAAATATGCGTGAGAATCGAAATATATTAAAGAAAAATAATTTCTTCTTATATCAATACATCTCATTTAGCGGTGTTCCAATGCCACTTTGCAGCTCCTCTAGTATTTCTCTAGAAGTGCTGCAAAGTGCTCATCTACAGTAGCGACGGTTTGTCAAATCAACAAAAAGCGCCGAAAAGCAAAGAAAATACTTAAGTTTTGAGAATAAATGGATATCCAAGAGAGCCAAATATGGGAAAAAGGATGGACATTCCATCATTTCATAGAGCAAATTCCCCAATTTCCGCATTGCGAAAACACTTTTGTGGGCAGGTTTATTGTCCTGATGGAAAATATATTTCTTTTTATTTTAAACTCGATCTGTTTTCACAAATGCTTCTGTTGAGTTTTATTAGAATTTGAGAAAACCCATATCCTGAACAACTTTCTCGATGATTTCGGGTGTAGTTGCAGTTTTTGGATGTCCTTCACACCTTGTGTAATTTCACAGCCACGTTTAAACTTAATCACCAATTTTTTCATGATGGAAAATGAAGTAAATGGTGTCTATACATATTTGCAAGCTACTATTCCTTTTTTATCGATTTTAAACCTTCTTTAACGAATAATTAATTCTATTACTGCACTATACTCAATTTTTTCCATTTTCTTCAAAACTTGCAACCCAGCTGCTTCAAAAAATTGTCTGAAATGACTTGACAATTAATATAAAGACTATCTCGTGTATCAACACAAGGTGACAAACCATTGGAATATTGTTGCGATAACTATGCAAATCTGAGAACTTGTCAAATCACCTAGAATATCAAGAATTGAAGCCAAAAACCTAAAACAATAATCAACAGACTATAAACGCCCACATTTTCGCTATAAATGAGACAAAACTAGCAGTAAGTATATTTTATATATTATTATACTGTTTACTTTAATACTCACAATGATAATAAAAAAACTTTTAACGATATTATAAATTTCACTGTTTATTGTATAACAAAAGAGGATTATATATGTACTTACTTCTAAAATATCATTAGATCCATTATTCAAATATCTATAACTTTGAATAACCGCCACCAGTGGTATACATAGAATAGGTATGAGTTGGAACATGGATCCAACCTGTCGAGCCCAAAGAGGCCAGTATTCTGCTAACGGAGCATGGTGCCAGATGAACATGTCTCTAAAGTTGCCGTTTTTGAATGTTGATATGCACAAAACCTAAAAATGAGAGAGGATTTAAAAATTGTTGAATAAGTCGATATATTTTAACGAATATAATAAAAAAAAAGACTGGTAGGGTCATAAAATGTAGCTAGAAACGACTATCCTGTATTCTGACACTCACTGACACACAGCCACAAGTACATATGTACAAAATGGAAGAAAAAAGTCCTTATCTTTAACAGAAAAATACTCATTTGTTGTGTACTTATTAAATGAAAAATATTGAGTATATTTGTTATACATAATGTATTTCTCTTCATCGTGTGACATACGGGAAACGCCAATTATGTCAACTGTTTTCTTCGGCGGACTCCCCCTACCAGCGAAACGATTTGAAGTTCAGCATTCGTTCAGCGGCGTATCAGCGAAGTTTTAGCTACTGCCAAGTATTATTAGTACAATCTTTATAAAATGGTCTACATAAATCTGTTCGGTGAAATTTTGCCTTTTGGTTTAATGCATTTTAAGCTATAAAAATCTGTTAAAAACTTAAGACATTTTAAAAAACGTTAAAAATTGTTAAAAGCAAATAAAAATTGTTGTCAAAAGTATTGAAAAATCTTCATAGCTGGTACAAACTTTTAACTTACCATTAAAGCTACAGGAAGGATAACGTTCCAAGTGAACGACAACATTGCCGGTGCCCAACTCATTAGACAGGGATGATTGTTTTGATAGAATAAGGCCGTGACAACGGTATCGCCGCTATAAGGTCTTCCTCGTACCATAAACACTGCCATTATTTGAATTATAATTACTATTACCAACCACCAGATGCCTCCAACAGTGTAGTCGAAAAAATAAACGACATAAATTCCCATCTATAAAAATATTTACGTTAGTTATTTGCAATTTACAATGATAATACTAGTAATATAGGTTTTATTTTTACTATTGACATAATAAATAAGAGGAAGAAGAAAAAGAAGAAGTAATTTTAAAAAGTGCCAGATTATGGCACTTATAAGCAACTTGCACTTGCATTATAAGCAATTCTGCTTGTTCATTGGCGGATTAATACCTCTATGGAAGGTTGTCACTCCATCTTTTGCACGATCGTCCGATACTTCTTCTGCCAATTGGTGATTTATCTCTTGCTATTTTGAGGAAACGGGTCTCCTCCATTCTGCTTATGTGGTTGTTCCATTCTTTTTTTCTATTTTTTGTTCATTCATTTATACATTGTACGTTACATTTTCTTCTAATATCTTCACTCCTCTTTCGACCTCTCACGAGTATTTCCTGTAATTCTTCTCAGTACTCTTCATCTCTGCCGTTTCCAATAGCCTTTGCATTGTGGCTGTGTCGGGTATTGTTTCTGAGGCATATGTCATTATCGGTCTTACACTGGCTTTATAAATTCTTGACTTTATCTGTGTTAATGTGTGTGTTTCGCCATATAGTGTTATTAAGGCATCCTGCCAGTCTATTTGCTTTTTGTACTTGATCTCTCACTTCTTTGTCCAGGTCTCCATAGCTAGACAGTGTAATTTCCAGGTATTTTATTTCCATTACTTGTTCAAGACTGATGCCTCAATTTCTATTTTACATCTGGTTGGTACTTTGCTGACTACTATTGTTTTAGTTTTCTGAGATGAAATTGTCATATTAAATTCTTTTGCTCTTATGTTAAATCTGTGGACCAGTCTTTGTAGACTATCTTCATCTTTCGCGATCAATATTGCGTCGTCTGCGTAACACAGTATTTTTGTTTCTTTGTTTTCCATTCTCCAATTTCCAAAGTTACTTAACTATCAAAAAACAAGAAGGTTCCTAATGAAATGTATGGAATAGGAATACAAATATTTACTCAACTTAATAATATTTGGTTATTGTTTTCTTTAATGATACATCTACTACACAAATTTTAGACCAGAATACATAAAACTAAATACTCTACCTCAGTTGCCATTGGAAGTCCGAGTATGAATCCGCAGGCACAGCTGAAGAACGTGATGGTGGTCTCCCATGATTTGAGAATTTTAGCTTTTATAGCCATTATTCCGGTGATGACGCAGTGCCAAATCGCCAGTTGCTGGGCGATTCCGAACATTATAAGAATAAAATAGAAAAGGACCGCCCAAAACGGGGAAACTTGGTCTGCACCCATGACAGCGAAAGTTGCGGGTACCAATTCAGTCGCCAGTCTCAGGACCTAAAAAATAATGAAAAAAAGGCATTTAAGATGTATTGATATCAATATTTTAATTACCATTTCGTTATAATGAGTGTGGGAGGAATTTTCTGATGATAGATTAATTCTAACTGACTCAAAGTGACTAAAAATAATATTGAAAAACACAAAATAGAAACAAACATAGCAAAGATTAAGAGGCACACATACCAATTTGATAGAAAAAAATTGTTAAAACAAGAAATAAATCACTTTACAGTTAAAGAATAGATAAATAGGTATATATATAACTAAGACCAATGAGAATTATAATTTAAAAAAATCACTTTAAATGTTTAAAATGCTAGCCGTTTACCTCTTGACAATGTGCAAGCCTATTATTAAATTCGTGAGTCACTCTTTCCAAGATTTCTCCACGTATTAGTTCACATTCATCAACAATGCTTTGTTTTAAATCTTGCAAAAATGTTGATCGCCTAATGTAAACATGTGATTTTGGATAAGCCCAAAGAAAAAAGTCTAAAGGATTAAGGTCTGGAGAACGAGCAGTCCATCGATTGTACATATTCCATACAGTTCGTTTAATTGTTTTATTCATTCTCTTGACAAATTTTTCACATACCATTAATCCTTCTAATTACAAATCTGACATATTCTTTGAAAAAATCCACATCTACAAAAATTTACATAATACTGTTGTAACTTACCATGTACCCGCTTTCTTTGGAAAAATCCACATTGGGCCTCAGAACTCTTTCACCAAGATTGAACGAATTATGAGGCATATTTCTCACAGGAGTACTTGATAGACTATGAGGAAGAGCATCCTTTGCAGAACGTAGAAAAGTGTATGAAGCCATACTCTCTGAAAAATATTAAACAATTTATTATTTCTTAATTACACTATGATTTGTATAGGATACTCCCATGATCGGATTGTCCAAGCATCAAAGCTTAAAATATGAAAATAAATATGAACAACAAAAAATAAGTAACTTACCAAAAGAATCAGGTAGATAAGTGTATCCATACGCCTTGAGTATCTGAACACATGTGTTGGCCAAAAAAGCAACTAATAATAAAATAGTAAAAGTTATTACAGCGACAAGACTAGAATCTCTTTGTAACAGATGTTTGTGTCTGTTGTGTGATGCTATCTGCATTACAGCAGCCCCCAGTAAACCCCAAGTCAGGAAAACTTCTTGACTAGCTGCTAACCAACTCTAAAAAAAGAAAAGAGATGACTTAATCAATAAGTACAATAGATAAATTAATTAGTATAGTAGGATCAATTAAGCTGAAGACACTGCTAAATATAAAGTATGTTAATCGTGTATGGCGGCTAATGATGCGCAGCTTAATATCGGAGAAAATATTAACAAGGTACTTGATAATTTAGTAGAATTTAATAAAGCAAGAAGAAGTGGACACACATTTCAAGGATACTAGAGGTGGAGTGTCACAATGGAGCGTTTTAGTAGTTCACTATAATGAAATTTATAATCAGTATATCTATTACTTCAGCTAAAAATTATACATGTTACACCTACCTTGGGGTTTAGAAAAAATTCCCCCCACGAAGTTTCGGGGAATATGACGTTAACATACTCAGGCGGCATTAAACCTAGTATTTTGGCACACAAAATGAAGGTTCCGAATACTGGCATCAACGTAAACACGTAAATGACTTTCCCGTAGGACCGCAGCCCTTTGCTAAGGGATACGAACACAATCATCCATACTACTGCTAGGTTGAAAGCTAGTTGGAATTTGATGGTACCATAAGAGGTTCCCGATGGCAAGTGATGTCGTTGTAGGACCACCCCGTTGAAGTAGTCTGGTAGTGTCTCGCTGAGTTTGAAAGTGGAGTTTTCTGTGTCTATATCTAAAATAACAATTATTTTTGTATTAGTTTTATTTTATATCAAACAATTCTTGTATTAATAGAGTACGAGACCACAGATAAATGAGGAGGTATGATGCAAAAGATGACAGGTCCACTAAAAATAAATTTTTGGTATAGAAGGGTACAAATATCACTAATTTTTCAGTTTTTGGTTATGATAATTAGCATATATTTCTTCTTCAGTGCTTTATACGGTCCGGATGTTGACGATCATCAAAACTATCACTGTTTTATTGACCGCTATTCGAAGTAATTCGGTGGAGGTCATTCCAAAACATCGTCGGAGGGTTTTCAGCCACGAGATACAAGGGCATCCCTCCTTTTGCCAAATACTTTGCCCTGCATGACGAGTTGCAAAATTCAATATCTTTCTTCGTTGCGCAGTACGTGACCGAAGTACCGTTGTTTTGCTAAGTTAAACGCTTCTTGGTCATAATATCTTCAATATCCTCCTGTAGATCCACATTTCGAAATCTTCGATCTTCTTTTCAGTACCGTGCGTCAGTGTCCAGGTTTCAACTCCGTATAGTAGTAAAGAAAGAACTAGCACCTCACTAACTAATGGAACTTTGCTTGATCTCCACCAATTGTTGGGGGAAAGCCTATTAAATTCCTTTCCCCAGCGGGAACAGTACCAAATATATTAGGATCATAAACTGTTAATGAGATTCCTTCGATATAAGTAAGCAGACTTCACGGCGATGATTCCTTATGTGTTTGGTTTAATCGGGTGGTACTTAGCGAGAAATAAAGCGTAGTCAATTGATACTACACATTTAATAACTAGAGCCTATTTACAAAGCATACTGAATATTTACATAGTGTTTTTGGGGCGCGCGAATATAGCGAAAACTAAATGCATCTTTTCACTGCATTTTTAAGAGTCAGAGATCGTTAGAGTACCGAGACCGCACACATCCGCACATTCGGCTTGCAAGTTGAGAACACAAAATCACATCTGCGATTCTTTTGGCTTGAATTTTTATCTAAAAGGGTCGACAGGCAGGCGTCAGTGGTTAAAACCCAACGCCCTTATAAGGTATTAATGACACAAATATTTTGAGTCTGTCAAGAAGTACAGTCTGTCACATAAGGTTCAAGCCAATATTTGCGAAAACGAAAAACAAACTAATATTAACATAACTTGTTGTTTTTACAACACTATCCTTACCTTGGTCTCTAAACTCAAGTCACTGCAGCACAGTAAGGATCTCATCTTGGTAAATGTGGACCGTACAATTTTGACTGTAATTTCTCCAGCATGGTCCCATTAAGAGTTAAGGATAGCTGAATCTGTCGACTCTCTCAATCTCATCATTTGCTGCCATTAGCGCCACGGTATTTATATTCGTCGGCGTAGCGTGAATTGTTCTCCATTAATTCGTATTCCCATCTGTAGATTTGTGTGGCCTTCAGTGAAAATTTCTTCAGAGTATATATTGAAAAGAGCAGGCAAGAGCACACAGCCTTGCCTTATTCCTCGCATGATGTACACCTCAACTTGTCAACTTGCCTTCTACCCTGACTTTAGCATTCTGGTTCCAGTACAAATTCGTAATTATTCTAATGTCTTTCTCATGCATTCCTACTCTTTGGAGGGCAGGGCAACGGTCATATTTTGGTATTGATAACGGTCAAACGCTTTGGCGTAGTCAATAAAGCAAATGTAGACGTCACAGCTGACGTCATGGTATCTCTGGAGCAGGACTTGTAATGTGAAAAGTGCCTCTCATGTACCCCTGAAATTGCTAAATCCAACCTGCATTTCTCAGACGGTTTTTTCGCATTCCTTGTAAATCCTGACATGTATGATTTGAAGAAAAATCTTAAGTGCTAGATTCATGAGGACTATGGTTCGAAACTCCTCGCACATTTACGCAAATAGTCTTTTTGGCAGTGTTACAAATGTTGATACCAGCCATTCCTCCGGAACGTTACATGTATCATAAGTGGCGTTGAAACTTCACTTTGTGTTCCCTTCACTCATCACCTTCATAAATTCGACTGGTATTTCGTCCGAACCTGTGGCTTTACCATCCTTAGACTGTTCTAAGCCGCTCTTATCTGCTTTCTAGTATTGACGGGACAGAAGGGTTGCCTTAGAAGTACCGAAAAAGTTTTTGATGTACATTTTTCAGGTGACCATCTTCTCTTCAACGGTCGTCGCAAAGTTCCCGTCTTAAAATCAAAAAACTTGCTACACTAATTGGGTAAAATATGGAATTTTTTACAAATCGCCAGCTACGACAAAGAACACGAGTGGCTGATGCAGTAGAGAGAGTAGCAACACTAAAATGGAACTGGGCAGGTCACGTGGCTCGAATGACAGACAACAGATGGACAAAGCGGAATCTGGAATGGAGACCAAGAGATGATGCCTACCGAAGTAGAGGTCGTCCACCAACACGTTGGACTGACGATCTAAAACGTTGTCATAGGAATTGGATGCAAGAGGCACAAGATCGAAATAGATGGAAAATTATGAGGGAGATCTATGTCCAGCAGTGGATAAGCGAAGATTGAATGATGATGATAGTGCTTGGTTAATATAAGCATAAGCGTATGAAGTACGTGGTTGTACTTATTTTGCACAGAGCAACTGTGCAACTGTTAAAAATAAGTTTCAAATATTTTTTCCAGGAAAATCACAAGTAGATAAGTAACTTAGGAGTGAAGTAATTTCTGTAGAATCCCTTCCAGCCTGCTCTTTAGTCCAAATAAATGTACCGGAAATTGGGTCTGAATATTCATTATACAGACATTGTACATTCCTATCTGGCGGAAATAAAATGCTTGTATCGGGATTGCAACAGAGGATGCATATGAAAATCGGGCACCTATTTCGTCATCTTCAATTTCACGCAAAAGTTCGTAAAATCATTTGGCTCTTTGTTATGGACACTTTTGATGCTCTTTTAGATGATCTTTTTTATGGACACTCGCTATGAGGGCTTGTTTCTCTTTACCTGTGCAATGCTCTTGGGCAGAGAACAACCCAACAGAGAACAACCCAACACATTGTCTCTGTTATTCTAGGTCTTGGGCTTATTGTCGAGCATGGTACAATACCCAAAAATATCAGAAAACTGCAAGAGAAAGCCAATGTTAAATTCTCTAGAAAAAATCACGCGAAACAGTGACAATTACCCTTTCAATGTATGCATATATATTACTTAAAGTTTCATAAATTCTTTTGGATTATAGTGGCTCTCAATACTACGAAGAACTTCCCTTACAGCATTTTTTTCAATGCCAATTTTCTGCTGACTCAATTGCTACCTCTGTTCTTCACGAAATCTTTTCCTAATTTCAGTTTTTTCAAAATTCGATTTACACGGACCTTAGTTACATCTGAAAAATTTTTTTGTGTACTGTATCCACGAACTGTAGGGAATCTGTAACTTGCAGCAACAGTATGCGGCTTCTTTTTAGTTGTCAGTGGTTAGTAGCCTAGTCCCAAATAAGCAGGTTGATGAGTGCGCCGACATTTTACTTAAGAGAACTGGATGTTACATGTATTGAATGGTTCGTTAAAAAACTATGAAGTTTCTTATTTTACATGGAGTGAACGTATTATCACCATGTGAATTAATATATCTTGATTTCTTGCCTACATCACGTCCTGACATGTTTTTATGCCGCCTCCTAGTTCCTTGATTAGAAACATTAACTAATACTGAATCATCATGCTCACTTTGTTGTATTATTAAAATAAAACGATAATAGACCTCGATAAAAACACTGCAATACATTCACTCACTACAAGGTAATACTTTAAACCAGTACTTTTTGTAATACTATTTTAAAAGATTTTGTGTTTTGCTCAATTTGACATCTTTTCTTATGATGAACACAAAACCAATGTTACATATATAAAAAAAATTGTGACTTGTTAACTTTTGCACCTTCCTCAAGTGTTGATAGCATTAAAATCACTTACCTCTTCTATAATAAATAAATGGCTCAGCCCATCGGTATCTGTCCATTTTCGTTATGAACGAATCTCGAAAAAACACAAACATCCACGAAACCCCGATGATACTGTACAGTCCCATCAAAGCCTGGGCCAAAAGCAGCGACACTCCAACCCCTTGAAAAAGCGGCGAAATCCTCCACATATCAATGACTCCTGCCCCCAGCTGCTGGCCCAGGCACAATTGGAGCGTGAACAAGGGAAGTCCGAAAACCAGCGAAAGGAAACAAAACTGGAAGATGAAGTTGGCACCGAAATGGACTGTCAGAATGGAGAATCGTGAGATGTTGAAGAGACCTAAGGTACAACCCAGACATGCCATCATGGAACTGAGGCTGTGAGGCCAGTGTCCTAGCGGACTGTCTGCCTCAGGCATGTCCGATTGGCGGTTTCTGTCACATGATCTGAAACAAAAGTAATAGGTTAATATATTTATATACACAGTATAAGCAATATCTAACACAAACCAGATATAGTGTCGTTCTATAATATAACAAAAGTAGGCGTTGATTTTGTTGATCAACTTTGTGCAAAAAATAATGTCGCAATACCAGAAGATGGCCTATGGTCAAACGGTTTGTTTAGATAAACAATTTTAATACAATTTTAAATTTTTTTAATATATCTTAAAATCCAAGCCTAAAAGAATCGATTGAACTATGCTAAACACTTCTACAGTCACTGTTTGGGCAAGTACAATTGTTTAAATAATCGTTTTCCACGATAAACAAATTGAATAACTTACAAACTATTTGATCGATCTGATGGAGATTTAGCACACTTCAGTAATTCATTAATTGACTAAATTTCAAGTAGTTATTTTACATGTAATTGTGCAAAAACAAAGTAATTAACATTTTTATAAATTACTGCAAAAATAATGGTTTTTGTAATTATCTCTGCCAATTGTTGTTGTATTTTAATTTTGAAACTCGCAAATTAAAGAACTTTTTACGACCTACAACTTACATTTACACGATTTGTCTCTAAAATGTATAAGAAACGTTTTATAGTAAAAAAAATTATTATTATATTATTTTTTTACTTTTTATGATTGTTTAAAGAAAAACAAAGAAAAAGCAGCAGAGGGTCCTTATGAATTTGTCATTAGTTATCCATCATAATCCTTTTAGAACCTTCAAAAACCTGTATAAAATTTTATCAGCTTTTTTTTTTACTAGCTTAACTGAAAATAACAGTTATAAGATCAAACGTTGTAAAATACTAAAAATTATTCATGTCGCTTCAACGTCAATGTTATCAAATGCAATATCTAACGGAACAATCATCGCAGAGTTCCATATCAAAAGAGCAGCGAACCAGAGTATAATTGAATCTGAGATTAAAAAAAAACTTATGAATATAAAAACTAACGGATTATGAATCACTGACTAAGATTTCCAGAATAACGCTAAAGTAATTACGTAAAGTGGAATCATTTAACAGAAAATTTAGTTGTTTCGCTTATGAACAATGCCGAGAATAACAATAGAATAAGCGAATTCGAGAGAACTTTACGGTTGTTTCATTCATAATCGGTTATGTGGTGAATATAAAGATCATAGAAATTACCAAATAGAAAAAGTCGACCTAGATTGTAAAAATTATAAGATTTATTATTGTTCTTTAATATTTGTTGTTGAAAATCTCCGCCAACTTAACTGCCTTTTTTAAGATACCCTGCCATCGACTCCATTTTTATTTCATCTCTTATAACATTGTTTCTTACGCGATATCTTCTAGTTACACCCTGTACCCTTCGTAAATATTCCATTGCTGCCAACTGTATCTTACTTTGCTGTTGCTTACTTAGTATCCAGGACTCACACTGATACGTAAAAATTGGTCTAAATATAGCCTTAAAAATCTTTTTTTTTTAGTTTGTTTCAGTTCTTTGCGTTTTCCTATTACTGATACTTATACATACAATATTTTCGTTCTGTTTTTTCCATTAAGTATATTCATTCTAAATTTTATCCTTTTTTTGGTACTCCACTCATCCAAGGATTTTCTTATTGAGTGCCCAGCACAGAACCCTTTCGAGGAACGGTATCATATGCTTTTTCAAGATCAATAGGACTTTTCATCACAAAATAGTAAAAAATACAAAAGAAAGTCGAGTTATTGAAAAAAAAAAGAAATACGAAAATAACGAAAAAAGTGAATTAGCAAATCAATTTTTTTAATCGATTATTTTTATGATACTGTACGAAAAGAAACAACGAAGCAATATCGTTATGGAGTTTGTAAGAGTAATAGACGTTCTAAATCATTTAAAAACAATACATATTATTTTATAAATTTTCCAAAGTCTTTATTTGTTTGTAAACAATGTTATTTCTTTATTAAATAAAAATTTAATATTTTTTGTTTTATTTAAGAGCGTAGGCGCAAAATTTCGGGCGAATGCTTTTTAAATGCATTCATTTTTTTCGAATCCTGAGAAAACTAACAAATATTTTAATATTTATTTAACCAACAAGTGTATTAATAAGGGCGATTAACAATTGAGATATTTTAACGAGTGAGCGAAGCGAGCGCGTTCGAGATTGTTAATCGCCATTTTAATTCACGAGTTCGTTACAAAACTTTTCCGTCAACCGTACTTTTCAGAAATAAAGATATCTTAGTTTAAATATTTATTTACTTAACGATAAACAACAATTTTTTCAGCTTTCATTGACTTTATTCAAAGTTTCCTTAGTGGTAGTTTTATTATAAGTAGTAAACATTAATATTCGAAATAGTACAATTACTGAAATTAAAGGAAGGTATTGATAAATGATTATCTGCTGTATAGCATTTTGACAAATTTATATTTAAGTCTTCTTGGACCTCTGTAAATTCTGTGATAGAAGAAGTTAAATTCTGGTGGAGTTAAATTAAACTCTTCGTCAATATCCATCCTTTGATTTTTCAAATACACAGAATTTTAAACAATAAAGTACATAATGACATACAATGACAGATAGTACTAACAGCGGCTACTTCATTTTAAATAAATTTTTTAGTGGGAATATAAATAAATATGATAAGTCTAATTAACCACATTTCGAAGGCATACACCAAGGTTATTTACAACAGAATAAGCAAAAAATGCGAGGATAACATTGGAGATTCGCAGTTTGGGTTTCGGAATTCTCTTGGGACAAGAGAAGCACTTTTTAGTCTACAGGTACTCATCCAGCGCTGCAGAGATATGAACAAAGACGTGTACATATGCTTTATAGACTACGCAAAAGCATTCGATAACGTAAGGCACGAAAAGATAATTGAAGTTCTCCATAAGATCGGAGTCGACTACAGAGACATTCGAACAATAGCGAGTCTCTATTGGGGCCAAACAGCTAAAGTAAAAGTAGGATCTACATTGACCAATAAAATTGAGATCAAGAAAGGTGTACGACAGGGCTGTATCTTGTCTCCCATTATCTTTAATATATACTCAGAAGAAGTATTTAAGACAGCGCTGGAGGAAAGCACAGAAGGCATTAAGATAAATGGAGAAATAATTAATAACATAAGGTATGCTGATGACACTGTGATTCTAGCAAGTAGCATGGAGGAACTGAGTTGCCTAATGAGTAAGATACAAAAAACAAGTGCACAATACGGACTCAGACTAAATATCACAAAAACCAAATGGATGTTAGTAAGCAAAACCCAACAACCACCACAGCAACTGATATTAGACAATGAAAGAATTGAACACGTGGATTCGTACATCTACTTGGGAACAACAGTTAACTCAAATTGGGATCAAGCAAAGGAAATACGTATAAGAGTAGAAAAGGCAAGAGCATCGTTCACTAGCATGAAGCAAATTTTCACCTCTAAAAGCCTCACCCTACCTCTCAAAATTCGACTTCTGAAATGTTATGTATTCCCGGTTTTGTTATATGGAATGGAGGCGTGGACAATGACCGCAACAATGATGAAAAAAGTAGAGGCCTTCGAAATGTGGGCTTACCGACGTATATTACGTATATCCTGGACTGAGCACGTGACCAACGAAGAGGTACTACGCCGGATAGGTAAAGAGAGAGAGGTAGGAATAAGTATAAAGAAAAGAAAGTTGGAATACTTGGGTCACGTTATGAGACATAATAAATATAGAGTACTACAACTGATCATTCAAGGGAAAATAGACAGCAGAAGGGGTCCAGGGAGGAGAAGACACTCGTGGCTCCAAAACTTGCGGCAATGGTTCGGATTGTCATCTGCTGAACTATTCAGATCTGCCGTAAACAAAGTCAGAATAGCCATGTTGATTGCCAACGTTCGGAACGGACAAGGCACATGAAGAAGAAGAAGAATGTTTGGTTGCCTACACCACAGATCACTGCCAATCACAGAGCGTTTATAATTAATTTATGCAAGCAATGTATGTTGTGTTGCCTATAATGAAATCGTTCATTAATAGAAAATCATTCATTAATAGGGGTCATTAATCAATGATTTTGAGGGTGTTAAAATTGATCAGAAATGGACGGTCGACGGAAAAAAAAATTTAAACGCAGAATGAAAGATTATATTATTACCGAGGGCCGAAAGTCCCTTAGAATAAACAAAAAGTTTTTTTTAATGAGATATTTGAAATTAAAAATCACACTAAATTTTCTCTTTTTTTCACCCCTGTAACTTATTAAAATAAACATTATAGAAGTTTTCAGAGACTTTCGGCCCTCGGTAATAATGTATTCTTTCATTCTGCGTTTAAATTCTTTAAAAATATTTATTAGTTTTCTCAGGATTCGAAAAAACCGAATGCATTTAAAAAGCATTGGCCCGAAATTTTGCGCCTACGCTCTTAATAAATACTTTTACGGTTTAAGAAATGGAAGATCTACGATAGAAGCTATACCTACGCTAAAAGAAGTGATAGAGAAAACATACGAGTACCACTAAGAAACACATATACTTTTACTAGACGTAAATAGGCGTTTGACAGACTAAACAGAAGAAAAATGATCTAAGACTTAAAATAGAGTAAGTAATATGCCAAATAAAATTATAAGAATGCTAGAAATAACAATGTAAGATTCCCAAGCAATAATAGGTACCGGAAGAGAAAGAACAAAAATAATAAAAATAAAAAATGGAGTAAGACAAGGAGATGCGTTCTCAACGTTACTATTTAATCTATCACTCGACAAGATAATAAAAAAGCTGTCAGTACAAATAATAGGATATGCGGGCGATATAACCATATTAGCAACAGATAAAAAGCCTGACTGACTGAATGTTTTAACCTTGTTTAAGCTATGGACTTCTTCAAGGACGGTTTTATATATTTATTATTTGGTGAATAGAGCTTGGTTGGTTCGTGTGAGGACTAAGACCGGGTATCGCCGCTGTAGGCAGGAGTGTCAGAAGAACAATATCCGTGACCAGTGAGCAGCTGGGAGCCGCGTGAGCCAAGCAAGCTACTAAGTACAAGTTCCTTGGAAAACGGTTCCTTTCAGATTGTTGGCCATTATTTGTTTGTTTGGAAATCGCGTGGAGGATAGCTGTGGCTGTGTCCTCACCTAGGATCAGGTATCATTGTGCAGTGAGGTTGGGAAACCCAATGGGAAACTGCAGTGAGGTGTATTCGAGTTTGTGTGTGTGTTGTGTTGACTTTACCTGGGTGTACACTTGCGTATTCGGTGGGGCTCTACGGCCATGAGCTCCAAATCAGCACCAGTGTCAATATCTCCTTGCCCCCTTATTTTTCAATAACCAGTTTATAAGAATTTATCGACCGGCTGGCGCCAAGCCCGTTCGGTTTGATGCTAGATTGCCAGTTTTGGTACCTTACATGTACTATTTTATACCTCCACGTGGCAATTTCGCATTTATTGTTTTTTTTCTGGTGGCCCAAGCTACAAGAACGCGTCCCGTCGGCACCGTGGTTCCGTTCGCGGGTTCACTAGGATAACGCGACCGTTGGCACACGCAGTTGCCGTTTTTCGCGCTCTTTTTAAATGCTGGACCTTTGTTTCGCGGTTTTTCTGGAACTTCACTTCACTGGTGTACGTTCACGTTGCAAGATTACGCGCGACTGAGGATAAAAAGTCATTAAAGAAAACCTTCCAAGAAATAGAAAACGAAGCCAAACTGAGGGAACTAGAAATAAATGAAAATAACACAAAATGCATGAACGTAAGCAAGAAAAGGAAGACACAAATGACAGAACTGACAATCGATGCACACAGTTTCGAAGAGGTCGACACATTCAAATCTAGTCAGCAGAAAAAATAAAAGTGTAGATATAAAAAAAAGAATTCAAGCGTGCAATACAGCGTTTTATAGAAATGTTTAGAGATAAGAAGATAAGCCGAAACACAAAAATGAAAATCTACAAAACGACCATAAGACTAATAGTAGTGCAGAAACATTTACATTAAGGGCAAGAGAAAAAGAGAAATTGAAAGTTGTTGAGAGGAAGATTATCAACAAAATACTGGGACCAAAAAGGGAAAACGAAGAGGATGCAAGACAATGGATGAATCACGAAATACAAGAATGGATGCGTTAAGACAACATATGTAATTAGAGCAATAAAAGCACAAAGCATTAGATGGTATGGATACATAATGAGAAGAGAGAAGAGCAATCCGTTAAGAGTTAACGGAATGGATACCACCAGGTAAAAGAACCAGAGGCAGACCTTAACTGAGATGGGGACAACAAGTGGAAGAGGACTTGAGGAGTATGGAAATTACAAATATAGAAAAGACAATCAAAGAGAGAGAAAAGTCACACCAGAAACTGTAAAATTAAACCCACAATGACATGATCCCCCACACAAAAAGGATCGGAACAGCTTCAGCTTCTTCGGGAGCTTATAGGTTGTATATATTATTTAATAAATATTTCTTTATGCATTTATAAACCACTATGACGTATAATATATCTCAACATTGTACGAAAAACATGGCGACTGAAGAAAAGGCCTACGAATACCATATGAACATTGCTTGATATTTTTTGTTTGGTAATAGCCCGTACCTAAGAACACTACAGCGTTGAAATAATTAAATCTAGAAAAGAACGTGGTTGAGTTTTTTGGTGTCGAGTTAATGCCATTTGTTTATTACGTCATTGAATGTATTGACGTACAACGAAAATTGGTTTACTATTTTTTACCTCTGATTACTATTTTTACCAAAACGGATGTTGGAGTAGTATTCAATAGTACGGAACTAATTTTAAGATTTATTGCAACTGGAAATTCTACAAGGTTAGTAAGAGCTTATAATTAAAGCTCCCTCTTACACTAAAACAACCAAAATACTAAATTGATTGATGGATCACTTGCAATGATACCTTAACACGTCATGTATTAGAACTAATAAAATCAATGTTGAAGGAAATATTCCAAATTTAAATAGATCTTGAATACAAGTACAATTACCAAATGAGTAAATGCCAAACAGTAGGAAATGTTTTAAAATAAACTGCTTGTAGGTGGTTTTACCGGATTTGTTTTTGGATTTAAGTTGTTTTGTCCAGGAACGGCTTTGCTAAATTTGTATTATTGATTTATTATCGCAGTTACTCTTGTTATTTTTATTTTTTCCAATTTTAAACTTCATTTTGTTGCTGCTCACCCGAGCAGATAGGAAGAGAGTCTATTGCGGGTGGCATGTGCATACAAAACAGTCTCTGCCGAGGCGTTGGGAGTTATCACGAGGAAGAATATACTAGAGAAGAAATGAAGACATAGCAACAGAACGTTTTAAAAAAGAAGAAAGGGAGAGGTCCATTATGGTGTGGCAAGAGGAATGGGACGAGATGGGAAGGTTGGCGTAGTGGACGAAGTCGCTGATTGCTAATCTGAGAAGATGGATGGACTGCGGGCACCGGCGTTTAGATTACTTCCTGGCGCAGATGCTCACAGGATATGGTTGCTTCAGGGCATACCTTTACAGATTTGGAAAGGCAAAAAATGACAAATGCCTATACTGTGATATATCGGACACTGTCTCACACACTCTATTAGTATGCGATAGATGGTAGTTGGGAGAAACTTGCTTGGGAGAGAGCTAGGAATTAGCGTGCAATCAGTCACGGAACTGGTGGAGGAGATGCTTAGGTCGGCAGATCGGTGGAGAGTACTTCAGAGATATGTGAGGAGAACGTTGGAGAGAAAGGAACAAGAAGAAAGGCGACCGAAGCGAGGCAGAGTGCCCAGGAACAAGCAAGAAGATAAGGCAGAATGAGAAGGGGCGAGATTGCACATACACAGAGAGGAAAAGAGGGAGAGAAGAATTAAATCGTAGAAGAAAGTGCTAGAATGAGTGAGAATTGTGCGTGAATGAGAGATCGGGTGAATGCCGTGCCGATACTGCGTCCCAATCAGGACGATCGTGCCGGTAATTCACCGCTGAGGAGGATGTTTTTTTAGCAGGTAGGTTTCTGGCATTGACGGCGATGATCTTTGAATAAACATTGCGCGCGGTCACGGATATCGTCCTGGAAACGGTGGAAACATCCCGCATAACCGAGGCTGGAAGGGGGTTCTGCCCATCTTCTAGGACCGAGGTATGTTTCGAACATTTAGACCCCCCTCATAAAAGACGGAAAAAAAGGTCTGTAAAGTCTACTTTACTTCTAATAAAAGCACAACATAAAGTAATTACAAATAAACATTTATATCATTTATATATTAAAGCGACTCATCTTTTGCCGCCAAGAAATCACTTAATTCCCCTGGGTGTAAGACCTCCAAGGCTATGACTCGATGATGTGGTGGATAGTTTGTTTATTCGCAAACGCAACAAAGACAAGGCTTTCCCACTTAAAGAGGACATGTGCATACATTCTGTATTTTGTACAGATTGTGTATAAGGTAAGTAGATCACTCGTCTATCGAATAGATCGAAACCATTTAACTCATTTATAAATTTTAGACCTTGGCAGCCAATGAGTGCATTGCTCCCCCATTCTGTTCTTCACTGAGCAGTCGGTTGGATATCAAAGTTGAACAGGTCTGTTGCTAGTAAGGGTGGGTGTCATAATCAGATCCTGATTGACTGTTTTGTCACTAACTTGTAAAAAATCAATAAAACTTTCTCCCTACAGCCTATTTATTTATTTTGACGCAATGAACTCCTTGACTCATTTGTTCATCGCCGCTGATATCCGGAGTCTAGCCAAATATTAGGAAAAATATTTCTCATCCAAAATGTCTCGTATTATCTTTTGCCTTACGTTATTTGCTATAATTTCGCGGAACTCATATTGTATTTTATCTAAGAAATACAATATCTGCCATTTCTTATGCCGCTCAGTATGTTGTTGAAGAGGGATATTTTAATGCATTGTACTATTCAAGAACTTTCCACTGGATGGATCGCTGAAATCAGTCTTCTTTAGTTCCCCGGAATGAGACTTCCTTGCTTTGCTAGAAATATAACAGCATCGATAATGCATCGCCAAAACGTCTTCGACACTGATGCTGAGCGCTTACGTTACTAATTTTTATCAGTAGTAGGCACATAACAGTAAAACACCACATTTCAGACACATGACTTAATTCTTGTGTCTCATATTCTTCTTCTTCTTCATCTTTTTATATAGACATACTCTGTCTGTTTTTCAATGTGCCTCCAGTAAGTTGTCGTTCCATCGTTTTCGTGGTTTTCCTACTGATCGTCTTCCTATTGGGGAACCATCTCTTGCAGTCTTTACTACTCTATTTGTTGTCATTCGGCTTATATATTGGTTCCATTCTACACTTCTATTTCTTACCCAGTTCTTGATGTTCTCCACCTTGCATCTACGTCGTATATCTGCACTTCTAGCTCTGATCCAGTGTCTTGCCATCAAGTTTCTAAGTGGTTTTATCTCTGCTGTTTCTAACATCCTTTTTGCTCTTTCTATGTCAGGTCGTGTTTCTGCCTTGTATGTCATTATTGGTCTGATGACTGTTTTGTAAATTCAGCATTTCATTTCTTTTTTTTTATTTCTCCATATTTTTTCATTCAAGAAGCCTGCGACTCTGTTTGCTCTATTCACTTGATCTTCCACTTCAGTTTCGAGCTTTCCGTAGCTTTATAATGTGATGCCTAGATATTTAAACTCTATCACTTAGTAAATTTGCTGTTGTAACCATTCATTTTGTCTTTTTTGGGGAAACATGTTAAATTTTCTGGCGATTATAATAAATTGGTGCAGCGTACGTTGTAAATCATCTTCACTTTGGGAGAGTAAGTAGTATTGCGTCGTCTGCATAGCAGATTATTTTAAATTGTTTTTTCCTATTTGGTATCCTTTTTTAGTTTTTACTTTTTTATTATTTTATCCATAATCAGGTTGAACAATAGAGGACTCAGGGATTCTCCCTGTCTTATCCCATTGCCAGCTTCAATAGTATCGGTTAGTTCGTTTTCTACTTTTACTTTTATTGTGTTGTTTTGGTAGATAGGTGTCTCATATTGTAGATAATAATTTGGTATATAGTGTTAGTGTAATAAAGTTCATAAATTGTGCACCAAAATCAACAAAATTGATTGTGATATTATTATTTTGAAAAATTTAAATAACTTTTTAAATTTTGCCACCTCCTAAAATCTGCCGCCCTGAACTTGTGACCCACTGCCCTTCTCTAGTTCCGTGATCGCATTCACGTCAGATAATTCTGATACTGCACGTATAGAAGAAGAATAAGAAGAAACTCTTTTTGAAAAGAGTAAAATAAAAAGGCCAAAGAAAACATAGTGGATAAGATTACGAAAGATAACAAATTTATCTTTGGACACGTAGAACGGTATAGGCAGCATTATTTAGTATTTCTTTAGATGTTTCATCATGTGTTCTGAAAAAAAAATATTGTTAATTATTAAGCGTGATGTGAACGATATAAAAGTATATTATTTGTTGATTGTCAACAAGCACATTCAGCTAAATCCTCCTCTGCAGTTTCGTTTTCTATGTCAAGTTCAAGTGGTTTCGCAACACAGTTCCTAGTGTCAGAGCTGACCTTGTTCTTAGATCGCCTTATATATTAACATGCATAACAATCATCAACATCGAAATTATAATCCATTACTTTTTTTCTTATGATCGCCGCGAGCCATTACCATCTGGAACATTAACTTTTTCTTCACTTGTCAAGAGTAGTTACTTTATCGGTAAAAGATTGTAGTTTTCAATACACGAATGTTATGGTTTTGTAGAGGATCAGTTATTTGACAAAACATGGGAATTGCGTTTATAAAATAATAAACTAGGTATTCAAACTTTTCTTTGAATGTAAAAAGAGCTCAAAATTTGGTGATCCACTAATATGTATCAGCGAACAAAAAAAAGGTATAAAAATTTATTTTGTAAATGGACAAAACAATGGAATTATGCACTTGCACTCTTTCGCGTATTTGGCTTATGTTACATTCCGCAGGGAAGCGGAACGGTGGGATATTTCGCCAAATTTATATATTTTTAAAAAATCTATCGAATGCCACCAAACAACCATCCAAACATCACTCCCTGGGGGTGGAGTGGAGTGCAACTTTAAAATGTTAAATAGAACCCCCAATTTTTTATTACATATTTGGTTCCTTTTATTCGGAACAGTTTTTAGAATTATTGATGGATGGCGCTATAATCGGAATAATACAATTTATCCTGAAATCCTAGATAAATTATGGAAACGGTCTAATATCTAGTGAAATACACTGCTAAATGAAAAACTCAAAAAATACGTGTTATATAATATTTTTCAAAAATCTATCGAATGATATCACACACGACCCCACACCTCTACCCTCTGAGGACAGGGCGGACGACAACTTTGAAATCATAAATAGAAACTCCCATTTTTTATTGCAGATTCTGATTCTACCTAAAAAAACTGTATCCAGTAACAGTACCATAAAAATTAGTTTTGAGACTTCTGATCTCTATGAAGTCTAAGATATCTCTATCAGATATCTATAGCAAATGGAATATGGAAAATGGAATATTCAATACTTTTGTTTTGTATAAATATAACGAAAGGTATATTTGTACAACACAAAATGTCGAGTGTGTCAGTGGCGCACCCAGAATTTGCCTTAGGGGGGGGTTTTGAAATTTTTTTATGCTACCTTTATCTGCTATCTATTATCCTGCCTACCAACTAAAACCACCCTCTCTTACTTGTGCGCAGTTGACTGTTGCACGTACCGTACTCTGGTAAAAGTGGGGTGGCCACTGTAAGGCTGACGACATTTTTGGAACACTCCCTTCTCGTATCTAAATCGTATCTATTGTTCTGAAGCTATTTTCTTGTGGGATTGTAAAGTAATCACTATTTTAATGGGAATAAGCCACAATTGAAGGTTAAAATAAGGTTATTGACGTTTGACATTAATCCAACTTGTAAATACAATACATTTTGGAGACGGCTATTGCCGTACTCCCGTTCTCCTCCGCCAATCCTCCCGGTCCAAAGCATGCTTCTCCTCCAAACCTCTCGATTCCATCGCTCTTCTAATTCTTTCATTCCATGAGCCTCGAGGTCTCCCTCTTTTTCTTCTTCCAGGGGGCTTCCATTTGTAAAGTTTTTGGGGCCAACTTCGTTAGTCATTCTCAATAGATGTCCAAACCATTTTGAACCTCTTCTTTCTATTCTGTCAATGACCGTTTCTGTAGCATTCATGTTATTTCTTATAGATTCGTTGGTCTTCCTTTCCTGCCTTGATGTTCTAGCACTTCTTCTCAAATAATCCATTTCAACTGCCAACAATCTTCTCTTCAGGTCTGCATTAATTGTCCATACTTCAGAGCCATAACAAAGAACTGATTCAACCATGGTTTGCCATAATTCTTTTTTTATTCCTTTTGGAAATGTTATGATCCCACCATAAGAAGTTCAGACATCCTAAAATTTTACGTCCCTGATTAATTCGTGTTTAATTTCGGTTTCTTCCAAGCCGTTCTTAGCAATGAGTGGACCTTAATATTTAAAATTTTCCACTTGTTTGATTTCCACATCTTCGTCTATCCTTCGCTTCAAACCTTGCATCTGAATTGATAACTAAGTAAATATTCTGTTTTCTTCATGCTGACTTGTAACCCCCATTTTAAATATTCTCTCTATAGACGCTTTATCATAAATTCTAGATCATAAGAATCTTGAGCTAGGATGACTTGGTCATACGCAAAGTTCAGGGAGAACAGTATGTAATTTTCTATGGGGATTCCCATTCCCTGGCAGGGGTTTCTCCAATTTTGGAGGGCTGCCTTAATATATAAATTAAACAGTAAGGGTGACATACTGCATCCTTGTTTTAGTTCTTTAGTTATTTTTATTGGCTCTGATAGTCTATTTTCGATTTTTAGGTAAGTAGGGCTATCCCTGTAGACTTCTGTGATTATTCCTAAAAGGTATGGACTACACTCGAGTTGTCGTAAAGCTTGCCACAATTTAAGTCTTGGAACTATATCATACGCCTTTTTTAGGTCGGTAAAGGCTAGATGTACTTCGGTACTAACCGCTATTCCTTTTTCTATTAATTGTTGGAGTATAAACAAATTATCAGTGCAAGATCAAAGATCAAAAATTCAAACGTCAATAAACTTATTTTAACCTTCAATTGCGACTTATTCCCATTAAAATAGTAATTAGATCTTATCTCTGCCGTTAGCTCGGTTGGTGTTTCTCTTCTTCTTCTTTCTTTTTAATGACTGCTCGGATGTAATTGTGAACACTATTACATCCCTCTGTATTTCCCGTCATCTTCACGATCATCTCTCTTACAGTCACAGGGTTCATACCTATTTCTTTAAACATTCTGTTTCTCTCCACTGTACATCTATTACACTCCAGCATTGTGTGAGTAACAATGTCGGAATATTTGCAGTATAGGCATTTATCTGTATCTGTCTTTCTGAACCTATGAAGATACGCCCTAAAACAGACAATCTACCCAGTTCCTAAGGCTCGGGATGAGCATCTTTGTCCACTGAGCAACATCTTCCTTGTTGTTCCACTCTTCTTGCCATCCTTCCATTGATCTTTCCCTTTCTTCTTTTTTTTATAGCTGTTGTCAAATGCTTTCTTCTTCCATAGAGATGTCTCTTTTCTACTGCTAACACATGCAGAGGAACACAACCCGTGATAGTCCACAAGGCCGCCGCAGATACAGTCCTGTAGGCGCATGCTACTCGTAACAGACTCGTTCTGTCTACTTTCTCATAAGCCTAATAGTAGGTATCGATATCTAAATATAATGAAAAATTTTATTAATTATTGTGTATTTATACAGTAATGCAATAATTATTGTGTTCTACATATTTAAAGTGGTAATTTAATTATTCAATCAGCAGTTTTGGATTTTTTCTATTATGTGTGAAATACAAGTTACATTTTCCTACTATTCTTTATATATTGTTTACTTCATATGTCCTGGGGGGGGGGGGGTTTAAGCCCCAAAACCCCCCCGGGTGCGCCACAGCCGTAGGCGCATGCTACTCGCAACAGACTCGTTCTGTCTACTTTTTCGTAAGCCTAATATTAGGTATCTATATCTAAATATAATGAAAAATATTATTATTTATTGTGTATTTATACAATAATTGTTGTGTTCTACATATTAAAGTGGTAATTTAATTATTCAATTAGCGATTTGGATTTTTTGTATTGTGTGTGAAAGACAAGTTACATTTTCCTACTATTCTTTATATATTGTTTACTTTATATGGCCTGGGGGGGGGGGGGTTTTAACCCCCAAAACCCCCCCCCCCCTGGGTGCGCCACAGGAGTGTGTCACATTCGTTAGTTTCAGTACTGTAATTTATGCAGTTATTCAATTATAATCTGCAAAATGTCAAAAATACTAACCATTTTTGAGAAGAACAAAATAAACGTGTTCATGATTGTATTAATTGTGTCACATTATTGTCGGAAAAAATCTAATTTTATATATGTATAGAATTAAACATAAAAACTATGTATGAATTGTGCAAGGAAGAATTAAAGGTAAAGAGAAAAAAGAAAAATGCTACGAAACCTACAAGAAAATATTTTTAAGTTAAAATTTCACAAGCCGAAAAAACAGCTTTGCAAAGTTTTTGTCACTTATGAGGGTAGTCCAGATGACGAAAAGTCTTTAAACCGCAAAGCCCATCATAAACAACTTGAAAGAAAAGATGCAGCAAGAAAAAAAGGGATGAAGATAAGCAGTCGGCTTTGGAGAATAGGACAATACTAGCATTTTATTTATACTTGCAATCTGTTTTGTACTAGCTACATCGAAGAAAAACGTTTAATTTGGTATGGACATGTGAGAAGAACAGATCATACAAGGTGGATAGCAAAGATTTCGGATTGGAACCCAATAGGAAGGAGGAAAAGAGGTAGACCCCGAAGATCATGGAGGGATGAAGTGGACGAGGCCTTGGAAAGACGAGACCTTAGAGATGGAGAATGGCAGAACAGAAAGGACTGGAGACGTTGGCTGAAAGAAGGAAGGTGTCAGCGACAGCTGTAAAAATCCTTATATAGATAGATAGAATCTGTTTTGTTAATGCCTAAACGAGCTGCAGGACCTTTTATTATGTGAGAAAACTTATGTGAGTCATATATAATTTGACCATTTATAATTTAGGAGACCCATTTATCCCATTTCATATGGGATGAAACCGAGAAAAAATGGGAACATGTCATGTCAATTGCGGTGGACAACAGAAAAACTTTGCTTTTTCTGCCATGTGCCATTATGTTGTTAATTGTCAACCAAATGTAAAAATAATTGACCATGTGTTTTTTGTACCTTGTCACACAGAGATGGAATGCGATTCTGTTCACTCAAAAATTTAATTAAAGTCAAAAAATTCTTCTGTATACAGCCTTAAAGGATGGGCACAAATCATAAGAGTCGTAACTAAGTCACTAAGCCATGCCAGTTTGAAGTGACATTATCTACTTCATGATGACTTCTTAGATTTTAGCCAAAGAAAGGTATCATTTGCAATATAAAATAAAATAAAATCAAAGAACAAAAAAAACCAAAATGACAAAGACGAAGAGCAAAAGTAAAAGATGAAGAGCAAAAAAGGAATGAAAATACTAATTTAAAATATAGTGATGGTATATGGTACCAGTATCGGAAAAATGAGAATAACAAACTTTTCATGACGACTACCATGACGCAAACTTTTTATTTATTGAAACCGAACAAAAGGGAGTCTAACAAAATAGTATAAACCCCAGAAAGGCTCGAAATCACATATTCTTCTTCTTCTTCTTCAGTGCCTTATCCGGTCCGGATGTTGGTGATCATCAAGGCTATCATGGTTTTGTTGACTGCTCTGCGAAACAGCTCCGCTGAGGTCATCCCAAACCTCTTCTGCCAAATACTTTACCCTGCATAACGAGTTGAAGAATTCGATATTTTTCTTCGTTCCGCATCACATGGCCGAGGTACTCAAGCTTACGTTGTTTAATTAAATTAAGCACTTCTTTTTCTTTTGTCATGCGCTGTAGGACCTCAACGTTGGTGACATGGTCCACATATATATATATGTGGCTAAACACCCCTTTAGGGGTTACGCCGCTTACGCTCTCTAGATCTATGTTTTGAGGTAGATCAGTCCTCATGTTCCTTATTTAATTTTCTCAGTTATTTTTCTCCATTGTGTCCTATCTCTGGTTTTTCCTTTCCACTGTCGTATGCCCGCCTTGTTGAGATCATTTACAACTTCTTGTAACCATGTAGATCTTGGTCTTCCACGTCTTCTTTTGCCAGCTGGTGTCCATTCCAATATTGAGAATATCGTCGTAGTTGATCCTGATCTCCATACGTGTCCTAGCCATTTTGCTCTTTGTTGTTTTATTTTACACACTATATCTTCCTTAATTTCTTCCAGTAGCTCAAGGTTCGTTCTTTGTCTAAATTCATTTTCATTTATTTTTATTGGTCCTAGTATTGCTCTTAGTATTTTTCTTTCTTGTATTCTAAGGCTTTCCTCTTGTTTTTTTGTCATGCTGAGGGTTTCGGCTGCATACATCATCGTCGGTCGAATTATTGTTTTGTATACCTTCATTTTCGATTTCTTACTCAATAGTTTATTTTTTAGTAATTTCTTATTTGCATGGAAGGTCTTATTTGCTGTAATAATCCTTTCTTTGATTTCTGTTTCTCTTTCTCCATTGTTTGTTATTAATATTCCCAAGTACTTAAATTTTTCGACTTCTTCAAAAATGTATTCGCCTAGTCTAACCTTTTTGTTTTCGAAGTTTTTATCAAATCTCATTATTTTTGTTTTTTCTTGGTTTATTTTTAATCCCATTACTTTTCCTTCTGTTACCATTTCATTTAACATTTTTTCCATTGTTTTTCTATTTTTTGTTATTAGCACAATATCGTCAGCGTATGCTATTATTTGTCCTTCTCTAGTTCTAAGGGTACCTTTGTTTATTTTCCTGACGATGTATTCCAGGGCAAGATTAAACAGGGTTGCTGATAACGAATCTCCTTGTCTAACCCCTTTATTTATGACAAATTCTTCTGTGTCTCCTACTTGAGTTTTTATACTCACTACAGTTCTACTCATTGTCATTTTTATTAATCGTCTTAATTTGTTTTGTATTCCCATTTCTTTCAGAGCTACCATTAATTTTGATCTTTTTATTGTATCAAATGCTTGCTGAAAATCTATAAAAAGCAGTTCAATTTCTATTTTATATCCATGAGCTTTTTCCATAATTTGTTTAACTGTATGTATGGCATCTGTTGTAGACTTTCCCTTAATAAATCCGCATTGATAGTGTCCTATAATATTCGTCATAGCGTTGGTCAGTCTTCGATGTATTAAGGTCGACATAATTTTATATGCTGTGTTTAATAGCGTCAGTCCTCTGTAGTTATTACACATTTGTTGGTCTCCTTTTTTATGAATCGTGATAATTTGTCCTTTGTTCCATTCTTCCGGCATTTTTTCTTCGTCCCATATGTCTTTTATTAAATTGTACAGTTTTTCTTTTAATTCTTCACCACCATATTTTATAAGTTCCATATTGATCCCGTCTGATCCTGAAGATTTACCATTACGGCTGCTATTTATAATTTCCTCAACTTCCTCTTTTGTTGGTCTTTCTAGCTGGTTTCCTAACATCATTGTCTCTTCTTCTACGTTTTCATTTAGGTCTTGATCTTCTTGCTCTGTTAATAATTCTTTAAAATAGTGAGTCCAAATTTCTTTATACTCTTCATCATTTTCTGATACTTTTCCATTTTTATCTTTTATGCCTTTTATCTTTCCTTTAAAAGTTTTGTTTTGCTCGCTAATTTTCTTATAAAATGCTTTTGTGTTTCTGTTCTTACTTTCTTTTTCTATTTCTTTTATCTTATCATCTAACCAGGCACGTTTAATTTTCCTTATTTTTTTCTTACATTCATTCCTTATTCTATTGTATTCTTCCCTATAATCCTGTCTATTTGTTCTTATCCACATTTGTCTAATTTCTATCTTCTTTTTTAGCATGTTATGGCATTCTTCATTATACCATTCTTGTTTTTTTTTGTTTCTTTTTATTCCTATGTGTACATCCGCTGTTTCATTTATACATTTTTTTAAATTTCTCCATTCTGTTTCTATATCCTTTGTATATTTACACTGTTCCTTTAGTTTTTTGTTCATGTCATCAGCATACTTAATCCTTATGTCTGGAGCATTCAGTTTTTCTACGTACCATTTGTCTTTCATTGTCGTGTTTTTTAGAGTTCTTTTGACTTTTTGTTTTACCTTTGCAGTCACCATAAAATGATCTGTGTCTGCATGCGCACCTCTGTAAGTTCTCACGTCCGTAACCGATGTTTGTTTCCTTCTTGTAATCAGAATATGGTCTATTTGGGACCATGTCTTTTGGTCTGGGGAAATCCATGTTACTTTATGGTATTTAGGATGTTCGAAATTTGTACTAATGATAATCATATTGGTACTAGCTGCTAGGTTACATAATCTTTGACCATTGTCATTTGTTTTTTCGTGTAATGTGTGTTTACCTGCTACTTGGTTAATGTAGTCTTCCTTACCTACTTGGGCGTTAAAATCTCCCATTACCAGTATTGTGTCTTCTCTAGGTAAATTCTCCATTTCTCGTTCAAGTTCCTCATACATTTTGTCTTTTTCCTCCGCAGCAGCACTTTCAGTTGGAGCATATACGTTTATGATTGATATATTAAATGGTTTGGCGTTAATTCTCAGGTAAGCCATACGTTCATTTATTGGTTTAAATTGCATAATGTTATTTTTTATTTTTCCCATAATTTCCCATGGTCCACATAAGATATTTTTATTATCCTTCTGTATATCCACATCTCGAAGGCTTCGATTCGTTTTTCAGTGGCTTGCGTCAGTGTCCAGGCTTCAACTCCATATAGTAACACTGGAAGAACGTAGCACCTCACTATCAGCATCTTGGTTCCCAAACTGAGATCACTGCAGCACAGCAAGGATTTCAACTTAATAAATGTAGACCGTGCCATTTCAATTCTGGATCTAATCTCTTGAGCGTAGTCGACCGTAATCTCGACTCTCTCATATCACATATGCGAAGAAAAAAACATCTTGTCATTATGTGAACCAAATTTAATACCTAGGCCATATCACCAATATTACCAATATTTACCAACATCTGGTACTACCAGAAATTGTCTTCCAGAAAATGACGCAACTGAAGACAATGATAACGTTTAATTCAAAATTTTAAACTTTTAATTTACCATTATTTTCCAACAATTGAGGATCATGACTAAGTACTTGAGGTATCTGCATGACGTGAAGTTCCATAATTAATGTATTGTGACTATTTTTAATTTTTGTGTTTTTTTCGTTTCTAGTTACATTATTTTCTAAAAATTCCTACTTTCAAAAAAATACCTTTAATAATTTCTTTAAATATTTTATCTTAATAAAAATTTTCCCATTTAATCTTAGAACTTCAATTTTTAATTAAATAATTTGTAATAAACTTTTGTAAGAACATTACAATTATTTTAATCTTCCTTATTTTCAATTACGAATATGAATGTGTTAAAATTGTAACAATATAAACTATCCAAAATGCCATATCAGCAATTTTGAAAAATTAGAAAAAACAAATCGTTGATTAAAAAAAAAAACAAAGTACCTAACGAATGTGATTTTTTGGAAAGAAAAAAACAATAAGCAGTCCAATCTTGTTATCAACCTAACAAGGATTAAGTATTACAAACAAAAAATTTAAAAAAATTTCCCATTTGTCAAGGTGCTGATTTTGGATTATCTAAAAAAGAGTTATTTTGCTCTCCTGATAAGTACCAATTTTCACATTCGATAGTTGGAAATGGTAGAGAAGATAATATGTATAAGTAATTTTGCTTTGATAAAAGTAGTACTTACATAAGTTAAAATACAAAAATTCTGTAACATATTACAAAATTAGATCCATATTTCACCGCCACGATATAACACGACCACGACACTGAATAAACCAACTGCAACAGCAACATACCGCGAAATGGTAAACTTTTAATGCAAAATGAACGAATTCTACCTACCGTAACAATTTTCGACTTCATTCACATTTCACTGTTCTAGTTATGGTATGGTGGCGTTGCAGATTTGTAAAGTTCGCATACAGATTTTACACAGTCAACCGCTTGAGTTAGTGTTGTTTTACACACTTTTCAACTACTTTTAAAACCTGCAGAGAAACCTTGAGAATTTCCGGATATGAAGAAAAATATACGACTTTGTGGCTGTCTTAGTGCAAGGAGGAAGTAGGAACTAAAGATTTCTTGTACGGTTTCCCATAGGTATTAAATTCAAAAGCGTATTATGATACTTCGCTGAAAGTAAAGTCGTTAAATGATATTTAAAACATACAAACAAGTTAGTGATTTTGTTCGACATAATCTAAAGATTTACAGCTTTATAGGTTTACAGATTTACAATTACGAGATTTGCAATCACAATCAATTAAAATTAGTAAAGAAATAAAATAAAGGTATATAATCTCCTACATACTTATACTGGAGTATAATAGACCAGCATTTCTTTGTCTGATTGACTTAAAGAAACAATTTGACAGAGTAAGGCTCATGTAATCCATCTTCTGTATAATATAGAATTTCTCCTAAATATTATAAAAACTATTGAAAACATCTACCAAAACAACAAAATGGAAGTCAGAATAGATGGACAACTTACAGAACCTATATGGCAGCGGAATAAGACAAGAGGGACTCATTGAGACCTACGCTCTTCAATTTAATCATGGATGAAATCATCAAAAACGTTAACAAAAGAAGAGGATACAGAATGGGGAACACAGATATATTATACATGTTTATGGTTGACTAGGCAAATAAATAGAATAATTACTTGACCAAATGTTAATTCTTTACGTGAAAATTTCAAGTATATTTCTAGTCCACTAATTTTTCGCAAATAAAAACATACCGGTCACGGTTAGATCATTAAATTTGTTCTTAAACTGATTTAGTTTTTTAAGAAACGGTTGCTGGTTTATTTAAAAACCAAATCTACTATTAAATATCACAAAAAATAGAAATACTTCATATTGTCCTTTCAGCCATGCATGACCACAGTCGGTTAAGTAATAATTTATATCGAATCTCAAATGCCGCTTAAGTGTAGAGATGTAAAGAAGTAATTTTTAATGAACAAGTACTACTGTTACTGAAAATACTTTTAGAAAGATTAGAGAGGAATAGGGTCATGTGGTGGAAATGTGAGACATTGAAAAAAGTGGTGCAAAAACGAGACAGTTAATATTTTTAAAGAAAAAATAAACAGAAAACAGTCTTGAAGCATAATTAAGTTACGGCGAATTATTTAGCACGTGCAAAAGTGAGACATTATTTAGGGTAAATATGAGACAGGGATAGGTAAACAATGAAACCAATAATTGTATATTTTTTAGCAAAATGCCAAGAAAACATGTGAAAAAGTTAAAATCATATCCACTCATTTGTAAATGAGAATAACATCACAACTCAATTTACCAACACACCTGGGCACGACCAGTTTCGTGCTTTTTGTAAAAGGTAAAAGTTAAGCCAGAAGAAGATGAAGCAATCAGAATTAAATAGACGAACGGCAACCAGTCATCCATTTTTGGTTTATGGATTTTACTACTGCGTATAAGAAACCATCAATTTAACCTAAGTAACTCATCTGAGCTTATTTGGAACATAGATGAAACCATTTTTTCTTCCGATACTTCTCGTATTAAGGGTGTGCCTGGAAAGGGGCAAAAAGTTTCTAGAAATATACAGGGCTCAGGAAAAGAAAATACATGTGTCATGGCATGTATTTCAGCTTCTGGCAGATTACTACAACCACTAATTATTTTCATTCCGAGGCCTATCTGAAGGTTTTCGCAGATGTACCAGCTAATACGAGAGATATGGATAGAAGAAGAAATTCCCCAACAATGGAAGAAAAGTATAATCTGCCCTATTCATAAAAAAGGAGACAAACTGTTGTGTCAGAATTATAGAGGCATCTCTTTACTTTGTTCGGGATACAAAATACTCACAAACATCATTAATCGAAGACTACAACCTCTCACGGAAAAAAATCATCGGGGAATATCAAGCAGGGTTTAGGCAAAATAGATCTACCATTGACCAACTATTTACAGTTAAACAAATACTAGCCAAAGCATGGGAATATGACATGGACGTTTACAATCTCTTTGTAGATTTTAAACAAGCCTATGATTCAATAGATAGAACAATTCTACCTAATATACTGAAAGAATTTGGCATACCATCAAAATTAATACGACTAGTGCAAATGACAATGACAGAAACAGAAGCACAGGTATGTATTCAGGGACAGATCACTGATGCGTTTACGATAACGCAAGGACTGAAACAAGGCGACGGACTAGCTCCAACGCTCTTTAATCTTGTTCTGGAATATGTAATTAGACGGTTGACGGTGAGCGGAAATAACATACTTACAAACAAGTCTACCCAATTAGCAGCATACGCAGATGACATAAACATAATGAGCAGAACAATGAATGCAGCGGAAGAAACCTACGTTGAGTTGAAACAGAGTGCAGAAGCAGTAGGGCTAGCAATAAATACAAATAAAACAAAACTACTCATACAAACCAGATCAAATAGACCGGTGCAACAACACTTTATTGACGATATAGAACATGTAAATAGATTCACATACCTAGGAATGGATCTGGTCGCAAGCAATGAAGAAGAACCGGAAATAAATAGAAGGCTTGTGCTGGCAAATAAAGCCTATTTCGCGATGGGCCACATATTCAAATCGCGAGACGTACACCGGAAAACAAAACTCCGGGTCTATAAAACAATAATCAGGCCCATAGTAAGTTATGGTTGCGAAACATGGGTGGTGACACAGAAATCTGCCAATGCATTAGATGTGTTTGAAAGAAAAATATTACGTAGGATCCTGGGCCCAATAAGTGAAAACAACAACTGGCGAATTAGGTACAATAGAGAAATATACGAGCAATATAGCGAACCACCTCTAGCACAACATACTAAACTGCAGAGATTACGATGGGCAGGGCACGTGGTCCGCATGCATGAGAATAGAATCCCCAGAAAATTATTAAATGCAAGAATGCAGGGAAAAAGACCTGTTGGAAGACCTAAAAAGAGATGGGAAGATGAAGTCGATGAGGATGCCAGGAACTGCCTGGGAACGCGTTCATGGAAAAGAACAGCGGTAAATAGAGATGGTTGGAGAAGCCTGTTGAAGGAGGCCAAGGCCCGATTTGGGCTGTAGCGCCATTGGATGGATGGATGGATGGACTAATTATTTTCAAGGAGCTAACTTATGGTCTAGCTTTACCAAACACTTTATATGCACACTCGGAAAAAAGTTGGATGACTACCAATATTTTCCAGCAGTGGTTTATAGCAGTGAACGTGAACTAGAGAAGAACGCCATTCCACGAGCTGTCTGATTCCGGCTTTAGTGTTTTATGGATGACGGCACTGATTTTTGGTTGTTGATTCTGGTAGTGTTTTGATGGTGGTTTGTTGGTATCTTGCGGAGAAGGGCGTCTTCAGAGAAGAAAGGGCTTAATAACGGTTCTTTTCAGAATTTTGTTGATTATTATGTTGGTGACTGAATTAAATGATTATGCTTCAATGAATTTATGAATTTAGGCTCTAGTAGGAGTACCCACCCATTTTCATAATATGTGATTTTAATACATCACAAAAGTGGACGTACTACTCAGAATTGGAAAGGAAAAGGGAATTTCACTTAGACATCTACTAAGCCATGAAAAATACCGTTTACTGCAGTAATAGTCCAGAGGAACACAACAAACCTGGACATGGAAGACGTTAGTGGCTTCACAACTTATGACAGTGATATGGAATGCCATTAGTTAAAGTATACAATAATGTGGCACATAAAAGTAAAAATCACCACAACGAATACCATAGTTGCTGACGGAAGAAGATAGTGCTACTGTCTATATCTTGTTGGTTCTCTTCCTTTATGACACTTTTTCATTTAGTAAAAAGTGTTAGTGAAACTGCAAAGAGACGATGTTAAATGGTAAATAAAGGATATATAAAACTAATAGAAGAAAAACGCAAAATATATTACAAAGCGTTAGACAAAAAGGAACCTTTGTTGTAGCGAACCGTTAGTGTGATTACTAGGTACATGTTACAAAATAACAGGCTACAACAAACTCTATACTGCACGATTTAGATTTTTGCATAAAATGTTTTAAAATCGTTTCACGGATTTAAAACTTTTTACTTCTCATAATAGCTTATCTTGAAGGTTGAGTGAAGAAAAACGTTATGATTCTTTATTCTGACACTAACTACCATTACGCAACAGTAACAACAGATAATGCGATTTTAACAGACGCTAGTTATTTGGAGGTCTGCAATTGTTGCATAAAATCCTGGGAACGAACAGAAGGAGGTAATTCAGGTAAATAACTATGTGCTAAAATGTAAATTTGCAATTCTTTACCATAAGAACTACAATTGTTTGAGAAATTCACATTCATTTTAGAAATTTATAGAGTACGCGTCTCGTCTGCCCCAAAGATTTATTATTAAAAGTTTTATATTGGTTGTTAATGTTTTCGTTAGAGTTAATTTTGCGGTTTATTCTGGTACTGGTGTCTGTGTTTTCTATGTATATGCCAATTGTCCTACTTGTTATATTGTTATTGCTTTTGATGCTTGGGTCTGTGTATGATTTTGTGTTTGGCATTTCTAAGTCGTGTAGCGTTCTTATTGTTTTGTTTGAAGGGTGTGGTGTGTCTATGGTCCTGAGTTTCAACTGGTTTATGGTGTTTTATTGTCTGTGTATGTTTTGTACATGACAAAGGCATCTACGCTTAGCGGTGTGGTTGCGGCCAGTATGTGTAGGGCCGCTGTTGGAGCGGTGTTGTATGCTCTAGTGATCGCTCGCAGAAATGGCTTTCTGCGGCGGCCAGTTGTTTTGCGATCCTTGCGTCCTTCGCTTTTTCGCCCAGATCTCTGCTCCGTAAAGGAGCACGGGTTTTACCACGTTTTCGTAGATTGCCTTTAGTATCTTTGGTGTTCGTCCCCAGTCTTTGCCGGCGATTATAAACAGTTTGTGACCAATGTCGGCTGCTGTTTGTCTGTCCATTTTCACATGTTTCAATCACAGTAGGCCCGTGTCGAAGGTCAGTCCCAAGTATTTGAGATGGTCTGACGGTGTTATAATTTGATTATTTATTTTTAGTCTTGGGGGTCTGGTTGGTTTACATGGTATGAGAACATGACTTCTGTCTTATCTCTGTTGTAATGCAGTTTATAAGTTCTAGCCCATTTTTCACAAGCTGTTCAAATGACTGTCCACTTTGTCTCCAGTGTTTTTAGTGACGTACCTGTTAATAATATAATCTGGTCGTCAGCAAAAGCCTGTATAACGTCGTGGTCTGTCGTGATTTCGGTTTGCTCGATGAAATCGAACCAGGATTCGGTACCTGCGGGCAACCTTTTTGCATTTTGTTAGTGATATGTTCTGTTGTTATTTGTCTATTTTGTAGAAAGTTTGTGCATAGTGATTATATGTTGTGTAGTGTTTGAGCTTTGTTTAAGTTGTCTATTATTGTAGGTATCCAGGCAGAGTTAAATGCATTTTGTAGATCCAATGTGATGAGTACTGTGTGAAATTTGTGTTTCTTGTTGTATACTGTTTTGCTGTTTATCTTATCTATATCATCGATGGTCGATCTACCCTGCCTGAAACCGAATTGGTTGGTGTGCAGTTTGTTGTTTTCTAAATAATGTGTACTTTTGTCGAGGATTTTTTCAAGTATTGGAAGGAGGCAGATTGGTCTTTTTTCGGTAGCTAGACCAAATCTGCTCTCTTCCAGCACTCGGGGAATTCACCTATGTTTAGATAGTAGTTGTATAGTTTTGTCAATATGTTAGGGTTTGTGTCGTGTATTAGTTCAATGATCTCTGTACTGAGTCCGTCTGATGCAGTGGCTTTTTTGTTTTTCATGTCTTTAAGAGTTTGTTTTATTTCGTCTTCTGTGAAGTCTTTATCGTTGTTTGTGGGTTGATGGTATTGTTTTTGTCTTAGTTCTCTGTGTGTGTCGTCATTGTTCTGCTCGTTGTCGTTTAGGAAGTATTTTGTGTGCAAGTAATGTATTGTGTCTTCCCTGTTTTATGTGTATGTGCCGTCTGTTTTTTTTTATCGTATTTAGAGTATTGTTGTTGTCTCCGTTTTTTCTTATGATTTTGTACCCTATGTTCCAAGGGTTATCTGGGTCGTGATTTGTTAAGTAATCCCTAATCGCGACTCTTTTAGTGTTTTTTATCATAACCTTGTATTTTCTGTTATGTATTCTAGTTCGGTTCTTCTTCTGTTTACAATATCTGTCTCTTTTTGGTATCTTCTTCTCAGTAGGCACCTTGTTTTCATCATTTAATTTGAAAATAACCCTAACAATTTTCATGGATCTCTGTTGGCTATAACATCATTTAGTTTCGGAGATTTTTGAACTACAAAGCATCTATGTTTATTCGAATAAAACTTGGTAATTGTCTGGTATAAGGGTGTATTCTGCATTAACCGATCTGTCGCAGTGACCAAGACAGCATTTTCATCGTGTCTTAAATCAAATGAGCATTTACTCTATGTTTTGTTATTCGAATGTACACTGAATAATATACAGTGAATGAGGTCAATTCCTGCAGTTAAACTTGAATCTCTGGTGGACTTTAAAAGTTTTCTGTATCATATTTATTATTTTGAAGATTAACTAGGCTTATTCTTAGAGAGACAGTAAAAAATTTTTGAAGTTATACTTCTATACGCGCGGTCGACGTTGTAAATTTGCACGGGAGTGAATCGGTGAGATAATTACATATGTAAGATATGAGTAAGAGAGAGACAGAATATATATTTTCTCTCTCTTTCTCTATCGGGTAAAAAAATGTTCCTTTTGTATATATATTTAATATTATATATATATATATATATATATATATATATATATATATATATATATATAAAATATATATTAATATTATTATTTATGTGATATGTTTTGTATTATTTATTAAATGTTCATAATTATTTTAGGTTTTTGTATTTCAAAATAATAATTACAATAAATCACTGTATGACCGAGAACTGTCGAGAATTTTGAAATACATTATTGTCATGTCTAATTGGCAAATTTCTTACGTGTTTGGTTTATACGCTGGTATATGTGAGTTCAAATTACAATATGAATTTCCTTTTTTATTTTTAAATATTTAAAAACCCTCATTAGTCTTATTAAATATATGGAATATACGCAAAAATGCTAAATTTTAAAATAAAATTAAAATTTACAACATAATCCGAGTTGTTGGTTTTTTATTTTTATCTTCCACAAACATTTTTTGAAGTTATAGGTACTTCTATACGCGCGTTCGACGTTGGAAATTTGTGTGTATTCGTATATACTGAGTGAATCGGCAAAATCATTACATATGTAAGATATAAGTAAGAGAGGGACAGAAGATATATTTTCTCTCTCTAGAATAAAAATGTTCCTTTTGTAAACATATTTAATATTTATTAATATTTTAATTTTTTTATTAATATTATTATCATGGTAAATTAAACATATGCGTAAGTTATACGTCTTTTTCTCTTTATGCTCTCTTTTACCTATAGCATTACATATGTAATGATTGTGCAGATTGACTCCCATATAAATTTGTAACGACGAACGCGTGTATAGAAGTATAACTTCTACTGGCAGTCCCACTGAACTACCACACTCGTTTTTTTTTAAGTTTTTAGAGCTCTGATAGAATTCCAATCTAATTACTACAATGAATAGTGTGGCAAGCACAATTGTCAATTTTTAAAAACGGTGAAACTCAATATCAGAAGTCATTATCTTAATATCAAAAGATGAAATCCAATCTATCCTTAAAAAGCCAATTTCATAACCAAGCCAATATCGAGGCCATCCAATTCTTTAACAAAGTTGGGTCAACGAGAAGAGTTGAAATGAGGAAATCTTTTTAAGTTCGTATAAAATACCTTAATGAACAAAATAAAACAGACTTGTGATCAGTATGGATTAAAGCTCAACGTTAAGAAAACTAAATATATGATAGTTAGCAAACAAAATTATTTACAGGATGACGGTATAAAAGTCGGAGATGCCACACTGGACAGAGTAGAGAAACTCGTGTATCTCGGCAGTAATATCAAAGAGAACTGGGATCCAACCGCAGAAATTAAAAGCTGAATAGAACAAACACGAGCTGCCTTTGTAAAAATGAGAAACGTACTTTGCAGTTACGATCTTAGCATTGACCTTAGAGTTCGAATGACATCTTGCTACATCTTTCCTGTCCTACTGTATGGAGTGGAACCGTGGACTCTAACTGATGCTATCCTTAAACGCTTGATAGCCTTTGAGATATGGGTATACAGACGACTACTGAAAATAAGCTGGGTCGACAGAGTTAGAAATGAGGTCCTTAGACGGCTGAACCAAACAACACAACTGGTCAATATAATAAAGAAACGCAAGCTGGAATACTTCGGTCACATTATCAGACACCCTGAAAAATATGATCTTTTACATCTGATCATTCAGGGAAAGATACAAGGTAATCGTGGCCCTGGTAGAAGAAGAACATCATGGCTGAAAAATCTAAGGCAATGCTATGGAAAATCAACTACATCGTTATTTAGAGCTGCTGTCAATAAATTCACGATAGCGAATATGGTAGCCAACGTTGGATATCCAACGATCCATAACGGTCATGGAACTAGAAGAGGATAAAATACCTTATTAGATTAAATAGGACGCGTTTACAAGGAAGATATTTACACAAAATACTAAGGAAGATATTTGGACCAACCCAATGCAGCGATAGTTCGTGGAGAATTAAAATGAACCACGAGCTGGATGAACTAATGCAGAGCGCAGATATTGTCAGATTTGTAAAGTCACAAAGACTAAACTGGCTTGGTCACCTAGAAAGAATGCCAGATAATCGAGCTGTAAAAGTAGTCCAGAGATGGAAGCCCCAAGGAAACAGAACAAGAGGAAGGCCCCGTAAAAGATGGATAGACGACGTAGAGAGGGATCTTAAAACCATGAACATCAGGCAGGGGCGAAGGAAAGTATCCGACAGGGCAGAATGGAAGAACATTGTTAAGCAGGCCAAGACTCACAAAGGGTTGTAGCGCCATTAGAAGAAGAAGAAGAAGAGGACACGTTTAATAAGCTCTTAATTCCTAATAAAAACAAATAACTATATCTTAAATATTTCATAAATATATGCATATATACCATTGGCATTTTTGGCAACAAAAATAAATGACCATTATGATGATAACGATGATAATTTTAAACAGAAAAAACTCTTGTTTCGTTCATCAAGATCAGAAGTTTAACATCAGTTTCGCAACATCCGTGTTTACCACATTACTCAGTGGGTAATGAAGCATCTAACGATAATAACACAATGAAGAAAGAAAAAGTTATGTATAACTGTTAGAGTAACTGAAGTGCAACAGATGGCTTCTGGATAACGATTTCACCGAGTTTAATAACAGTATAAAGAATAAATATATGTTGGTTTGTTGTTGACATTTACGTTCACGCGAAAACACGGATTAGCCTCCATCTGCTTGATTACAGGTACGGTTATCAGTTCTATTAAACGCAATCGGAATGACTTCAACCTCGATCGGGTATTTGCTATTCTTAGCGCAACTGAAATCAACTCATTAGTTACATTTTTTCTAGTTTTTAAAATTAATATTAATATATATAAATAGGATATATTTATCGACGTTCATACAAAAACCATATATTTCATAAATATTGCATGATAATGCGAGTATGAGAATTGAAAAGCTGTAGGTACTCTAAAGAATGTGGTTCACTTTGACACAGCTTAACTTTCAATAAAGCTTGTGCACTATTAACATTGCTATGTTGCACTTGGATAGATCAAATACCGTTTAGGTAAACATACGCTTTCCATCATGACAATCATTTGGAACTTTTCTACTTGTTTCTCTTACAAATTATCTTTTCTTTGTCTGTGTGAATGCAAATCATGTCTCTTTTCGTCAAAGTTTCGTCTGACATGTTTTGTGTAATATCATAGGTTCATCTTTAGAACAGTCTAAAATTTTTGTTAAATTAAATTGATGAAACTCTGCCTTAAACTATTGGGGTAAACATGGTAAAAAGAGGTCTATGGTAAGGTTCCCAATAACATACACAATAAAATAACCACAATGAACAAGAAAGAATAAATGAACCTAAATACTACATAGAAAAATGATTTCAACATACGTACTGTTAAAAGTTCTTAGTGTTCAAACATGACCGGATTTCACATTCCTCTGTGTAGATGAAACTTTCGTAAGGCGAAGTGGGAAAGTATCAAGCTCAATTGGAGAATAATTTTAGACATATCGAGCCTAAGGTAGAAAACAACGAAAGATTTGCCAAACTTATAATCAGCCTAAAGACCTCTATGATCAATACCAGCAAACCAGAGATCCAGATGTAGGTGAACAACTTCTAAGAATCTCTGAATTTTGCAGAACCACTAGGTGGAGGGTAATTTTCGTAAACCTTAACTCCACGCATAGCAGTCGCACTGCTTGGAACCCATTCACAAATTGGAAACAGAAATATAGCGAAACGCATTGGCCGGCTTGCCAAACCAGTTATAGAAAAAGTTCATAAAAAAGATATATGGTATTAGATCAAAAAGATCAAAACTGCAAAGTCTGCCAATGTTGAGCCAAATAGAGACCGAGGAACATTTCATGGCACTAAACTTAATTCTTCTTCTTCTTATTACGCCGTCTCTTTTCCAAGGTTGGCGATCCAAATAGCAATTGTAGCTTTAGAAACTGCTACACGAAAGATTTCTGTGAATTAGCTGTCAAACCATGTCCTCGTGTCTTTCAGCCACGAGTTCTAGCGTCTTCCAACTGATCTTTTGCCCTGAACTTTACCTTCCAATATGATTTGGAGTAATTCATATCTTTCACCTCTCAACACATGACCCAAGTATTGTATTTTTCTCTTTGATTATGCTGAGTAATTATTTTTGTTTACTCATGCGCCGAAATACCTCACTATTGGTAACTTTTTGTATCCATGGAATTCTCAGCATCCGTGTGTATATATACATTTCAAAGGCATCTATTTTTCCTGTTTCAGAGTCCACTGTCCAACTTGCACAGCCATACAACAAAACAGAGAAAACGTAACATTTGATCATTCGAATTCTGAGCTCTAGACTAAGGTCTGATCTTGTAAAAAAAATGACGAACTACCGCATTTAAACTTAAGTAAGTGAAGCAAAGCTGCAGGAGTTGACAAAGTATTTCCCGAGTTCATAAAACACACTGTTCCAAAAACTTGAAAGTGGCCTCTATTCTTTAACCATCTAATGAAGACGCAAAAGCTTCGTAAACTATTGAAACACAACAAAGTCATCGCAACTTGCAGATCAGGCAAAGACACTTCACTACCAGAGAGTTACAGACCAATCGCCCTTTTAATGTCTGCTGTAAGATTTTGAAGATTTTCATCTACGCGAGGTTTTTCCAATCTATCAGCTTAAAGATTCCCGTAGAACAAGCCTTATATGTGCCACAAAGAAACTGCAGTGGCCAAGTTCTTTATCCAACAACATTTATTGAAAATGGCTTCCAAAAGAAAATCAAAACGGCAGTAGCTTTCATTGATCTGACTTGCGCTTGCGACACGGTATGGAAAGAAGGCCTACTACTTAAATTGTACAATTATTTATTTCTCTAGTAAATCAAATGAAGTTTGAGATGATTTTAGCGTTAATGGAAAAAATAGTAAATTCAAACGTTATAGTAATACTAAACGGCCTACCCCAAGAGTCGGTTATCGCCGCTCTTATTCAACATTTACACTCTCAGACGTTTTCATTACAACCTCATGCAAATTTACCAATGCGGATGACATGGCTTTAAGTATACAAGAAAGAAACATCGAGAAATCCCAAGGTAGTATAGAAGGCGACCTTAATATTATTAACACATATTTTAAAAAGTCGGGCCATTCAACAAAAATAAAAGTTACGGGGATTTTCATCTAAATAGTTACGAAGCAAACCACAGACTGAATATAGAAAGCGAAGGAATTATACTAAAACATAATCCAAACCCGAATTATCTCGGTGTAATATTAGATCGTACTCTAACATTCAAGCAACAAAAAAAACTGCAAGCTTTTGCAAACATTATTCACAAGCTGTCAACCACTTCTTGAGGAGCCAATACAGATACAATCAGGACAAGCTACCTGGCATAAGTCTATTCAAGAGCCGAATAGTGTGCTCCAGTCTGGCCACCACACTAACGGTCTAGATGCACAATTAGATCAAACCATGAGATATATTACCGGGACCATAAAGAGCACACCAGCTCAATGGTTTCCGGTTTTAAGCAATGACGGCTAGCTGCCTTTAAAGCTCAATACCAGAAATGTCAAACGACACAGGCAGTGCGAGAAGGAACTGGGGAGATGATGTAGAGAAAGATGTTGAGGTGAGAAACAAAACTCTGAGATATATATCTGGGCAATAAAATCACCAACTCACTGAGGATAATTCGAAGAATATCTGGAGAATATCAGGGAAAATCCATCTCATAAAAAGACGCGATGCAGAGTGTCTCATGTTCCTGTAGGATTAAAGGGCATTGATTATGAATGATTGTTTGGGAAAGTATTTAGTTTTTATTTTAATATTTTACATTTAATATTTTTCTGGTTTGGTAATATTATATTTTTTCTTTTACTGTACGTAATATGATCTCATTTAAAGGTATATTCTAACTACTTTGCTTTAAAAGATATTATTTTCTGTTATTTTGTAAAATCTCATTGTTAAATTGGCTTAAACACATATATGTTGTTTTTAAGTTCAAAGATTCGTCTTTATTTGTTATTTTGGAAATACCTCGCAAACACAGAGACTGCTGTAAAGTATCATATTTCTGTGACCATTTAGTTAAAATTATGGCCATTCAAAATCGCAATACAATAGAGTGATTTATTAGTGTGCACTTGACTCTCTTACCCTACGGACCACCTAGAAATATGGCCAGAGAGTTTCAGACTATTTTATACGAAGAAATAGACAGTTCCTATTGAGACAGCGTACCGAAAGCATATCGAGTTTATCGGGACGTCTCTTCTTTTTGTGCCTAGGAGGATCGTCGCAACGCACAGCGACCAATTCTACTGCCGGCTAAAATAATTAACATACCAATATTTCAGAGGTAAGTCTACTATTCTTTGTACAGATAACAGTAATGAGTTAAAGCCAGCTAATTTTCGTAATTTATTCACAATTAATATTCGCTATTTTCGCTAATTTATTTACATGCAAAATATTGCATTTTTTCTTCGGTTATTATTTTAATTTCATTTAACCAGCGACCTCTAAGTTTTTGATTATAAATGATAGAAAATTTGTTTTCTGGACTTATAAATCTCATATGATATAGAATACAGCAAGGATTCGGATGCGGATATCTAAAAATGGCCAATACTGACACCTAAAAAGCTCTAATCTTAAATTTTGTAGTATGAATTGAAGTTTTAATACCACTAATTGTTTTATTTTCCTATGATTTGTATCTGCCTTTTTACTTAAACTTAAGTAAAACTGTATATATCCACTTAAAATTCATTATGCTGCTCGGTATGATTACAAAAAAATTAACATACAAAAGTAATAGACGTTCTTTTATTAATATTAATAATAATGGAAAAATCCCGCTTTTAATGATTAACAGACCATAGAGAAACGGTAACGCCTAAACGTACAACAGTGCAATAATCGTAATGACTTGTCAGGAAGCGCACACCCATCCTTACTCTTACCGGAAGGATACGGCTGAATTATTATTAGATAGATACTGTAATTGTAGATTTTCTTCTGTTATGTTGTGTTTGTTGTATTTATTGTATAAAATACAATAAGAGGAATAATTTATATAGATTTTTCCCATCTGATTGTTAGACTATAACAGAGTACTTTCAAAGATCACAGAACTTTTATAACCATTGTATATTTCAACGTTCTTGTCTGCATACACCATTTAAACACTACTTTACCGCAGGTTAATGATCACCAAAAAGTTCATCCTTTACCAAAACAAAGAAACTCTCAATTGTTAATAATACAACACAAAGAAACCAACAGGTTTTACCAACCGATTAAACAATGTAAATAGATGTCACACGAAATTTACATAATGACCTTGTTGCTATTCTCGGTTTCGTTTAAATCCAATAAAGACACAATTAATGATTAATTAGTAGACAGTTAACCTGGCACACTTTTACTGTAACTTCTTGAAGGAGTGAAAGCTTTATTGAGAATAATAAATAAGTATTTTATTTTATTTTATTTACTTATTTCAAAGGTAGAACCATTTACAATAAAATACAACAAATAGTAAAAAATAAAGATCATGTACAATAAACATCAAAACAATAACAAAGAAACAAGTAAACAGTTAAAATTTGTACATTAAAACAGTATATCAAATCACAAAAGTTAAAAAAAATATATCACATATCTAGATTAATAATTAGATTCGTAAGTTGCCTTTTGAAAGCATTAATGTTTGGACAGAAAGGATCCAATAGGAGGTCATTGCAAGAACTGAGCATTCTCGACTGTGCCCAAATGAGTTCAATTGGATTTATTTTGCAGTGGTAGGGTGAAAGTCTAAGGACTGTGATGTTTCGCCTTTCCGCCATTTTGTCAACTACGTATTTCTTGAACTTAGATTTGTGTTGCCGGGTAATTTTTAAAATTTCTGCTTTTACCATTCCATCTTCGTAAGGCAGATACTTATTTCGCAGCCAGTAAAGAATATCCTGTTTCTTCCACGCAGTCGTTGGAAGTCTTTCTATTAGTCGTGAATAATAAGGTAAATTATATAATACTATAACTGAATTTGGTGGTATGTGTTCAATCATCTGCTCAAAATACTCTTCGACAACACCAGCTGTCATCTCCTCGTGATAGTCTTTTATGCTTTTGGACTGAAATTCCAACAAACCATGCTTAACAAATCCTTTTTCACTGCCAATGTAAGAAATTATTAATCTACTGCCTTTACCAGAAGGTGGGGAGATACCAGTAGACTAACCTTCCATAAAGGCTTGCCTGGAGCTTAATATATTTTTATCTAACCAAATTTTTTTAGAGTATGACCTGAGTTTACCCACGTTTCATCCTGGTAGAAGATTGGCCTTCCTTCAGCCCGGAATTTTCGAATGGATCTTAGATAATTTCTTCTCCAACATATTATCTCCTCCCGGTCAATCAAAAGTGATTTTCGGTCGGATTTCTCCCACCGGAAATTTAATTCTTTTAAAACTTGCCACAATTTAGTTCGTCCGATATGAGGCACATCCGGGTCGTCTCTAACTTCTTGTAAAATTTTGTTTAGGTTTGGTATTTCTTTTTTTGAAAAAAAAAATCCATGAATTTTCCTTCGAATACCATTTTTGGCAAATTCATCCATTTCAATAGGCTTTTTCCCTCTCTTTAAGTGTTCGTTTGTGTTTGGGTTAGCTATACCGTGTTTTTTTCTTTCTGATAGGAACCTATATATAGTTGACTCCCCTACGCCAGTCATGTTGGCACAACTTTCGACTATGTTGCGAACAGTGTTTGTGGGATTCTGAGAAACCAGAGCAACGTGAACATTTAGGACAATAGTCTTCTCTCTTGGTGAATAGACAGACTTACTGACTGTACGCAACAGTACCGGTGTAAAACTTGATGATGTTGATGATGAAGAAATCACAAACAATCCAACAAAACGAGCACGAGCGAAAGGTACGTATATGTTCGTAGGTATATGGAATAAAAAATCACTCACGCACTGCATATAATTCGTAAAAGAAATATTCGAGACGCTAATTACTGCCGTAGACGCGGAAACACCGACAAGCCGTAAATTACATGCGATCAAAAACGTACTAAACAAAAAAATTATTTTCGTTCGTAATAACTTCACCCTTTCAAGTTAAGTTTCGAATATAAACTGAACAGACGAGGCACGTGGCGAAAGCCGACATCTTTATACCCATTATATTATTAAAAATCTGGGGAATTCCATCCTAATTATCTTGCAACGAATAGTACCTTCGGATATGAATTCCAGGTTTTCTAGTAAAGTGATGAAACGCGAAGATTAGTATTGAAATAACCAAAGAGATAAGGTATTTTTGTTTACAAAATTGTTAATGGTTAAATTCTTATTTTTATTAATATAATATAATAACCAACATTAGCCGTGAAAATTTTAATTGTTTTTTGCTAAATATATTAGTATTGAAACATTATTAATATTGATAAACATTTTGGAAAGGAAAATAAATGTAAAACGCATTAATTTTAATGAATAAACACCTCAGAAACGCCTATGATGATACACATTTTACGACCGTTTTATGACTTTGAGGCACATTTCGTGCTCTCAACAATTTGTGAACGGATTATAGTTGACGACTTTCATTTGCCAATTATTGACCGATCAAACCTCTGCTATTCAACTATTGAATATATTTTAAATTTAATCAACGCTCGTATCTTTTGCAATATATATACGTATCGAAAAAAAAGTACGACCGTCAATTGAAATACAAAATGTAGTTCACAAGGATATCTGCTTATGGGAGAGTTCGGTCCCAAAATTGCAGAAGAAAACAAAAGGATCTTGTTACTCAATCCTTTATTGAAAACGTTTCATATATGAATCCATACACATCATTAGTTCATGTAAAAGTAAATCGATATGGTTGTAACCACAGACAAAATACAAAGAATAACTTACAAAGAATTCTCAGCTATCAATATGATGAAAATGAAGTTCAACTTAGGAACCATAGATTTAAACGTTCAATGTTTTTTTTTTGAAGAAAAAACAGAAGTTTTTATAAAACTCACAAAGAACAGAAGTACGTAAAAATATGTAAAAGAACAGTAAACTTTATAAGATAAAAAGAAAAAACAGAATACTAAATCACTGATAGTGTTGTGATAATAGTTAATAGACGGGTTATATTTAACTTTAGGATGCTGTTTTAAATTAAAGCAAAGAAAAATTACCAGTGTATTAAACCAGTTACCACTTTAATAGCTCATAAAGAAAGAAAACCCGGAAAAAGCTCGTATTTCAAAGTTCGAACGAATTTTTCCCACCAGGGAAAGTAGAAGAGAACTGAACCTAATTTAGTAACACTTTTTAACATTTGGATTAATTAGTTCAAATAAAACACAAAATCCACCTGAACTGCCAGATTTGGCATTATGTGATATTTTTTTACGTTATGTTCCCAACAGGTATTATCGATACAACTGGCTATCAATATAAACGACGTGACTATTTTAGTATAATTATAACACTAGTTAGACAAAAATAACTAATTAATTGTAGAAATAAGGAAAGATTTGTAGTCCAGTCGTTAGAATCAGTGTTCCAGTGTAGACAGAAAGCGCTAATTCGAAACATAAACTTACTTGAAAAATAAATAAAGCAAAACCATGAGTACTCCGCAAATCACTGCACAATAAACAAATACGAACGTCGCCTGTTCAAGCGGACTCTAACTCGCCCATCGTAGTCGCCGGAGCGCGGAAAAGTACTTACTGAGGTACCATCGGTGCCATCGAGAGTGCCGAGGAAATAGACACAACACACACACCGTTACCGCTCGAGATCGGTGACCTGTCCTACTAGATGGATGGTCTTTTTCTTTGTAGTACTACCTCGCAACGACCGTACTGGCTACAGGTAGTACCTAGTGGCCTCTACTTTTCGTTAATGGTTAAGATTTTTGCTAATATGCGGGACTAATTCATAATTACACACGCTAGGAACGAAATGTGGTCGTTTAACCGAACGCGATAAATAAAATAAATTAATTATTACTTCCTAGTTTTAACGATAAGCACAACCTTGGAATATGTAAAGCAGGTTAGATTTAGATGTATGAAAAACTACATGGACACCAATCGTTAGTTTCACGGAGAGAATAGCATATCGATTGGCTGTTACGTGATTATCCTTTTTGGATTTTTTACTACCAATAAACATGTTCTTTTAACCTTCTTTTTCTTCAGGTACCTTCAGTATCTTCGCTACGAAGGTTGTCTATCATTATGACTATTTATGTTACCTTTTAAAACAAGTATTTTTAACTTGAAATTCAACTATCTGAGCTATATATGAGAATATACGCCTTTTTCTGATACTCTTGCGTCTGTTATTTTCCCTGTATAATAAGTGGTAAGTTTCTAAATCATATAAAAATTATTTCACGATTTTTTTTAGTTATTGTAAAGAGATTTCTATGGACCAAATTTTTACATAAACCTCTTCAAAGGTCATTATTGTTTATATTGTTTTTTTTTTTATATAAAACCCTTAGATATAATTACATTATTTTTATTTTGTATCATATACATTAATTTTCTTATTTAGTTAACAATACCTGGTTTTATCTTTTAAATTTGTATTGATTTATTTTTAACTTTCACATATTTTGAGAATAGATCATTATAGGTAAGACTATGATGATTGCTCCCTTTGCGTCTAAACCACCTCAGGGAAGTCTCTAATCTCAAATTAGTCTGATTTGTCTTTTATATTTTGTTATAGTTAATCGATACAATATATGGACTAAAGACCTGAGTTGCTCCAATATATTTTGGCGCCCAACGTGGGGCGCTTCTTAAGAAGAAAATAAAGCAAACATAAAGGTTTTGATTAACGACTAAATATCTTTGAATAAATACTTTTAGAGTACATTAAGCTTCTCTAGTAATATCGACACCATTACGAAAACAAAGAGAGTAGTAACTAATATCTACATTTAATATCAGGTATAAACTGGTATGGATCATTTTTAAGAGAATTTTCAGATATGTTACACGACGTTCATTGGTTGAATTCTGATCTAATGTTAACTGAAAACACGTTTGATTAAGTATTACTTGGTGTACATAATTAATCGTAGAGAGTACTATATTGTTTTTTTGTGTTAAAATATTACTATACTTGGAATTTACCCTGTCAGAGTAAATGTCCTGGGTAAATGTCCATGTCCAAGTATTGATAATTCTTAGATCGAACGCCGAAATTACAGAAATACTCTTTCTAGTAGGTTAGTAGACTATCTATTCATTGTTAGTGTTTTTACTCTTTTCGTGCTTATAATCATTACAATTTAAAGGTAGGGTTTTAATTATTGGGGAACTTTAGTGTTATATGTACATATATAAATTTAGGGATTTCACTATTATTATTATTAACTAGTTTACCTGTACATATAGGTAAAGGGTAACATAGGCTAATTTTACTTTGTATCTGTAAGTATTATTAACATTAAGTAGGGATTGTAATTGGGTTGTATATACTATCTGTTTTATTTATACCTTTATTGGTACCTTTTTTTGTTTTTAGAAATTGAACAACCCTTTCGGAAGTATCAGGTGATACTTTCCTGGCGCACATACATTCATTAGAGCAATGTCCTGACTACATTATTCATATTCTCATCAATTAATACATTTTTATCTATTTTCCACATCTATTCTAATTTAACTGTCACTAAAAGGTATGCAAATCGGCCGAATCCTTCCTTGAGTATCAATTGGTCATAGCCAATCTTCAATTTTGTTACATTTCTATATTCCTATTTTGTTATATGTATTTACACCTTTTATTACATTGCTCCATTCCATTACCTTCAGTTTCCATTTCTTGTTACATTGAAGCTCGTTCAAAGTGCCACACACCCACATTTTTGGGGTGCCCACACCTACAAGGCTATAAGACATAACTACTGATGAAAAATCGCTGTATATTGCAAATATTGATTCAAGTTTCAAAAATATTGATCCTTAGGGAGTGGATGACAGGTTTATGAAAAAAAATTGTACTAGAATCAAGAATTATTAAAGAGAATAGGACAAAAAGCATCAGAGCTAGTGTCTATTCCAATGGGACTGAGACAGAGTGGTATGTTCTCATCAACAACGTTTAATATATACTCGAAATAAATATCTAAGGCAGAAGTAGCCAACATAGACGATATACTAGGCGTAGAATGATACAGTTGTTATAGCAGGCAGTTCAAAATCTCTTCAATGTCTATTTAGTAAAATTTTACTGGGGAAATCAATCTGTATTAATGCGACATAAACAAAATTAGCGGTTATAACAAGAATAACACCTTCTCCTCTATCCTTTATCCTTCGTAAGGATGTGGTGACGTTATGGTATTTGACGAATGGTTGCTATCCATTCTTCTCTCTCCTGGGCGTGGCGTGCTGCCTCAGACAGAGAGTAACCGGTAGCGCACTTTATTTCGTTGACCATCGGAGTGGCGATCTTCCTCGGGTTCTTTTACCATCTACCTTGCCTTCAACCACCAACCTCTCCATGCCTTCCACCACAAGAATAACACATATGTTACAAAATATAACTGAATATGGAGTGGTAAAAAAAGTCAGATACTTTGGTTGATATCCTGATGTTGAAGTTATGAAGATAATTGAACAGCAATGTTAAAAAAAAACGCAAAATATACTATGCAAATAAACTTTGAATTTAAACAATAGTTAGCGATTTGTTACATCATTTGCACTCACCAGTGTACAACCAGCTATATGAAGCAGAAATGAGACCATTAGCGATTCGATCAATCTGAGAGCAGCAGTCTGCTCTAAGCTTCCCAAAATCGACAAATGTATGCCACTATTGTTACCAATCTTCTTCAAGTGCCCTGTCCGTTGCGAACGTTGGCTATTAACATGGCAATTCTGATCTTATTTGCGGCGCTTCTGAATAGTTCGACCGATGTGAGCCCGAACCACTTCCTCAGATTTTGGAGCCACGAGTGTCTTCTCCTGCCTGGCCCTCGCTTACTGTCTATTTTTCCCTGGACAATCAATTGCAGTAGACGGTACTTATCGTGTCTCAATATGTGGCCTAGATATTCAAGCTTTCTTTGTTTAATTGTATTCACGATTTATTTCTCCTTTCCGATTCTTTGGATTACCTCTGTGTTGGTGACATGTTCGGTCCAGGATATACGAAGAATGCGTCGGTACACCCACATTTCGAATGTTTCTAGTTTTCTCGTGAGCGTCTCCGTCAGCGTCCAGGCCTCCACACCATACAGTAAGATCGGAAAAATGTAGCATTTAACTAGACGTAGTTTTAGGGGAAGAGACAAATCCCTGCTTATGAGGAGCTTTTTCATATTGCTAAATGCTGCTCTAGCTCGTTCTATTCTCGCCTTAATTTCTGTGGCCTGTTCCCATTTTGCATTTACGTTGGTGCCAAGGTACACATAAGATTCTACATGGTCAATTAGTATGTTACTGATCCGTAACTGTCGAGCAGGCTGTTGCTTCCTGCTTATCAGCATCCACTTTGTCTTCTTGAAGTTGAGGCTCAGGCCGTATTCCTCACTAACTGAATAAACTCTTTCCATTACCTGCTGTAATTCGTCTATGGTACTGGCAAGGATCACCGTGTCGTCGGCATGTCTTATATTGTTCGTTAACTCGCCGTTTATTTCTATGCCCTCATTTGCATTTTCCATACATTTATTAAATATTTCTTCGTAATAAATATTGAATAGGAGTGGGGATAATATACAACCCTGACGGACACCTCTTTTGATCTGCACACTTTTAGTGAGTTCGTTGCCAAGTTTTGCTCTTGCTGTTTAACCCCAGTATAGGTTTGCCACAATTCGAATGTCCTTGTCGTCAATACCTGTCTTTCGCAGAATATCTATCAATTGTTCATGATTGACATTGTCAAATGCTTTTCTAAAATCCACAAAGCACAAATACACGTCCTTATCAACGTCTCTACACCGTTGTATTGTTACCAATACCAACCTTAATTCAATGAAGCCAGGACTCGAAGAAAAATGTGCTAATTGATAAGAAAGAACGAAACTGATGATTTGAATTAATGAGTTTCCCAAATTATAGTAAAATAAAAGGTAAAAGAAATAATAAATTAGACTTACTCACAATCAATTTAATTTAACTATCCAGACGACCGGTTTCGCTTTCCATAATATGCAAAGCATCTTCAGGTCTCGATACAAAGTTAAATAAATGCTGAAATAATAAACCCATATTAGGGTGTTGTCTAATAAAGATAAACAAAGATAGATGATATAAATTATATAAATTACAGTAATTATGCCAATATTACATGTCTGTGGTTTATCAAAATGAATAAAATGTTTAAGCAGACAAGGTAAGACCCACAAATTGGTAAATAGTCTATTAAGGATAGTTTGAACCATGTTCTTTCAACCATCAATTAATAGAGTACCGACATGTAAGTAATGTTTTATTTATTTGTTCATTTATTAATTCATTACAGTTTAATAGACTATTTACGAATTTGTGAGTCTTACCTTGTCTGCTTAAACATTTTATTCATTTTGATAAACCACAGACATGTAATATTGGCATAATAACTGTAATTTATATAATTTATATCATCTATCTTTGTTTATCTTTATTAGACAACACCCTAATATGTGTTTATTATTTCAGCATTTTTTTAACTTTGTATCGAGACCTGAAGATGCTTTGCATATTATAGAAAGCGAAACCGGTCGTCTGGATAGTTAAATTAAATTGATTGTGAGTAAGTCTAATTTATTATTTCTTTTACCTTTTGAAATGGACTCACACAAGCAACACATTCATGATTTTTATAGTAAAATAGTATCAATATATGTTTAAGATTCAGAAAGTTATATTCATAAAATTAAAGTGTTTGCCAATTGAGAGTGTTACGCGCACTATTATTGTAGTGTTATTTAAGAACTATACATAAAAGTGGTTTTAGTTGGTAGTTTAGTGAGTGATAGCCAGAAGGAAAGGAAAAAAAATCGTAAAGTTTGATTTGTGCACAATTTCATCCCAACATTTTGCCTTAATCCTGGCCTGCGAATGCACTGACATACTCGTTTATCTAACATTTTCAAAAATACTGTTAATCCGAGGAAAAGGGGATTGAAGTTGTTGCAGTGTAAATACTTGTTGTGTTCATCATTTTTTCAATTTCGTTTTAACGGTATCATTTCAGCGCCATTTATCATTTTATTTTTATTCGGCGATATGTGAGTTAAGTTCGTCTGACACGGATACAAATGTATTTATTTACATAAATCCTTTTTGGTTAGGAGATCTTAAACTGCAAGTTGCAATTGCGGAAGAGAAATTATTGTTATTACCTCTTTCCAAAAATAACTAAAGGGTTTGTTTTTAGACATTATCAAAATAAATCAAGTCTAAAAACATTAAATTACCATTTCGTGGTAATTTGAATATTTAAACTGTATTCATGGCTTGTTTGTAACCGCCAAAAAAATTCAAAATCAAAATTTATACTAATTAGAAGTCTACCATCTTATATATATATATATATATATATATATATATATATATATATATATATATATATATATATATATATATATATATATATATATATATATATATATATATATATATATATATAAGATGGTAGACTTCTAATTAGTATAAATTTTGATTTTGAATTTTTTTGGCGGTTACAAACAAGCCATGAATACAGTTTAAATATTCAAATTACCACGAAATGGTAATTTAATGTTTTTAGACTTGATTTATTTTGATAATGTTTAAAAACAAACCCTTTAGTTATTTTTGGAAAGAGGTAATAACAATAATTTCTCTTCCGCAATTGCAACTTGCAGTTTAAGATCTCCAAACCAAAAAGGATTTATGTAAATAAATACATTTGTATCCGTGTCAGACGAACTTAACCCACATATCGCCGAATAAAAATAAAATGATAAATGGATATATATATATATATATATATATATATATATATATATATATATATATATATATTGATATATATTATATCAAAACACCAGTAATCGTGAGTTTTAACAAATACAATAAAATTATTATTATCAGAATTTTACTATGTGAGAAATATTCAAATGATGATCTTTGAGACATCTTGGCCTAATGTTAAAATTTATTCCTATCTACTACCTGACCTGAAAGTTTTTAAAACGTTAAGGGTATAAAATAGGGTGTAAATACTATTTAAATTATCAAAGACTCGCCGAAGCATATTGTTCAGAGATTATTTCATTTCTATCGTATAGTATACTGACAGAGCATTTTATTATTCCACCTTCGGCGAAACCTTCGGCTTTGTTTTGGCCGAAGCCGAATTTTGGCCGAAGGTTTAAATATTGGCCGAAGGTGGCCGAAACCGATGCCGAAACCGATTAATCGGTAGGTCTCTACTTGAGGATTAACTATTTGGAAATCCCTAAGCTTTATTAGTTTATTATCAGTTGTACAGTCGGTTACTGTATCAGAGTTTAGTCACAAATTGCTATATCCTAGTTTAGTGTTGTTGTGTATACCGAAAAGCAAAGAACACGTTTTAAAACGTTTTAGACATTTGTGTGAAAAGATGACATCTAAATTAAGGCTATGGATCGCACCCTATTCGGAACTTTCTCTAGAAGGAGATGGAGCATTTTGTAAACCATGCGGCAAATCGGTAAGTTTTATTTTTTCTCTTTTTTTCTCGTCCCACAACATAACTAAATTATAAAGCGGTTTTAGAATTCTAAATATTTTTTTTTAATTCTAGATTTCAAGTAGAAAAAAGTACTTTATTGACCAGCATTGTGGAACCTCACTTCATAAACGTAATTTGGAAAAATTAAATTACTCTAAGTTAGCCCAAATATCTCTGCGGGATAGTTTAAGCAGTTCAAAAAAAAAAGGAGGAAGACGCATTTAAATTTGATTTATGCCAGATGATGATTGCATCCAACATTCCTCTATATAAAGTTAATAACCCTAGTTTTAAATGCTTTTTCGAAAAATATCTTAATAAATACTATGAACACTGCAATTAAATAGAATTAGTTATGTCAGAATTTGATGATGATATTTCCGAAGTCAATCGAGAAGCAAAAAAAATATTAAAAAATCCCAAATTGAAACAGGAACTCGCTTATATTAATGACAATTATAAATTAATAGTTACCACAATTACCTTATTAGAAAAACAAGAGATAAATTTATGTGAGTCAGTAAAATTAATAGATAATTTAAAGATGAAAATTAAATCGGCACCTGGAAGTAACGGTCAATTAATTTAAAAAAAAAATGAAATATGTTTTCGACAAGAATGAAGGTTTTTCAATTATCTAATGTTGCTAAAGTTTTGAATGGGACATTTTCCGAGGAATTTCAAATTATGCCAGATTTATTATCCGCTCTGAAATATGCACCAATTACATCTGTCGATGTCGAACGTTCGTTTTCAATGTACAAATTAATTTTAAGTAATCGAAGACATAGTTTTAAGACCGAAAATATTGAAAAACATTTAGTTGTTTCTATTAATGATAAAATTTTAAGTGGTTACAATGTTTAATTATTAATTTACAGTTATTTAGTTACTAGTTTATTATTTATACTAATGTTATGATTATGATGTGTAAATATACCTGCCTTAAGTTAATATTACGTTAATTCACTTTGTACAATAAATAATAAGTTATATTCCTTTATTGAATATATTTTGCCTAAATGTTAATATTCCTGCCTTTTTTAATAAAAATCTTTGCCTATATAGGCGCCTTTTTCTTCAATTTTTGTTGCCTATAAATCCGAGCTTTAGTTATCAGATCGATTGACAATATATTAAAATAAAATAGAAGGATGATGTTATGGGGTTAACTGATAAATAGAGACATCATTTAGACGATGATTTTTGGTGTTTAGGCGTAACAATGATAATAATGCGATTATTATCATTGTTACGTGAGCTCAAAATGAGATGATTTGATTCAGGATGTCGAGGCTCTACAAAAACTGCAGAGTCATTGGAAAAGGTATAGAAAGAGATCAACTATAAACAGTTTTAAAGATGTTCAAACAATTAACTGAAAGGTGCTTTGGCACCGAAACAATTGTTAATTGATGAAAAATTTTATCATCTAGAAATGATTTTTCACCAAGAATTGGTCGAATCCATCAACAAAAAAATTTATTTAATTGACAAATAAACCGTAAATTTTTTTTACGTTGGTAACATCCATTTTTTTTATATGGTCATAAAAAATGTTTTAGCACATTTACTTTTTGTATTTCTCATAAAACGATTTCGATAAACACGGTTTTACCGTAATATAGATATCATTAGGTCTCCATTTAATGAGACTTCCAATTTAATCTAACGGAAAACGTGTCATGGCAGTAAATTGCTTGAAAGATTAAAAAAGTTTTTTGTACTTTTTGTATGACTAAGTAATTAAACAACCACAAGACATTCGGTGATAGATTTACTAAGATAAGGCAGTAAACATCACAAAGAACGGTTTTGCGTGCTAATCCATACAAGTTAAATTTTTTGTTAATACAATGATCAAATTCACAAGAGATTAAAATCAGAAGCCAACTTCTGGTAATCTTGATACATGATGTATGAAAATGTGTATTGATTGAGTATATTTTCAATTTTTTTTAAGTCTTATAAGTTGCAGCAGCACTATTAAACGTTAAAACTACGGTTAGACGTTAAAATTATTGTTAAAACAAAATGCAACAAACCTAAAGCAATAAAGTATTATATCGATAGCTTAAGAGATAAATCTAGCGAAAATTTGGAATAATTGGACAAAGAGAAGAAATATATGCCTTGGTTAAGAACAAAATATCCAAAAGACAGAAAAACCTATGTATCACTGAACCGAGAAACCAAAAAACGGTGTCACAAAAGAAAAACGAACTCTGAGTGGGAGATTCATTACAAACAACTGCTGACAGAAAACAAGAAAGAATTTCTGGGAGGAATTGACGAAGTTTTAATAAGGAAGAGGCGATACAGTTAATAAGTAAAAATGAAATTAAAAAACGGCGGTGTCGGCGTAAAAACCGTAACGTTTGTTAAACATCATTTTAATTTTATAATAATCAAAAATAATTAAGAGAAATGAAGAACGGTAAAGATCCAGGGCCTGGAAACATTCCCATTGAACTAGTAAAACGTGGACCAGACATACTGTTGAAAATGCTACGGGATATTTTTAATAAATGTTTAATTGAAAGCCAAAATATTCCTACAGATTGGAATTGGAAAATAGACAGAAAAGACCTGCGAAAAATAGAGACAGAGTACCAAGAAGTAGAAGAACATAGCTGCTTCCGGGTAGGACAGTCCTGTATGGACAATATTTTTACTCTACAACAAGTAATAGAGAAACGCGATGATAGAAATCTTGCTGCCTATCTTATCTTCATAGATCTCGAAAAGACCCACGACAGAGTTCAGCAGGGACAGAAGAGTATATATGTTCTGAAATCTTTACTTTGGTCCAATCAAATATCCATTAATACAAAATTGACAATCTACAAAGCAATTGTAGATCCAAAAAGTTTGTTCGATAAAAGAAAAAAATTGAGAATTGTTATTTTCTTGGCTAGCATGTGACTTAAACCCACTAAAATATTCATGTCGAGACTCTACTCTATGTACAGTTGATACCTAAGCAATAAGCAAAAATTATTATTTTAGAATCTACTGATAAAATGTTTCTTGTTTATAACGAATCTCCCCTTTTTTTTATATGCCTGTTTTTATCTTCTATCTATATATTTACTGTAACAGTTTTGTTTTTATTTGGCTACAAAATATCAAACTCCCAGACACCACCCCCGCATTTTGTTTGCGCCTCCTTTTATAGCTCAATAAATCAAGTAAGGGTGCTGTTTTCGTGGATTCCATGACCTTCATCCTCTAGTCTATTAAATATTGATCGGGCTTTTTTTGTTAAAAGCGCCGATAATAATTAAACTATCCGTTGTTACGACCGGGTTTTCAAAGACTTATTTTAGTTTCATACTTTTACTTTATAGCTTTATATTTAAGCGTACACTTCGACTACAGTTTAATTAGCAGCAGACATATAAATTTTATTGTTTGATTAAGGCTCAGTCACAAGCCCATATATACTCATTAATGGTTCTCTTCTGTAACAAATCAGATTAGAGCACGACTGAACAAGTAAAGAGAGGCTCTCGAAGAAAATTGTTTCAAAACTAGTGGGACAAAACTGTGTATGTAACTATGTAAGTCATCATAACTATTTTTAACTGATAAAATGTCATAGCAACGCCACGTTTCCTACTGACAAAAGTCCTTTCTGCCCGTGATTTCTCAGCGACAAGATTATGACAGATTCGTCACGAAGGTGTCTGGTAATTCTATTGTTGTCAATTTGACAAACGTCATTAAGGCGTAATCAATTATGAAAAGATATATTAATCCAGACGAAACATCAAGAT